>NW_028270183.1:102188164-102494277 GCF_037043375.1 Chiloscyllium plagiosum
TGCGAGCAGCCGAGTTCATAAAAAAAGCTTTGGAAATCATAAAGACAATTATGTTCAAGGCATGGGAATGAGAAAATATGAGTTCGAATGTTTCACAACACTTGTCATTGAGCATGTGATAAGAATAGTATAAAAAGAATATGTGAATTTTGTTCACAGCTCTTACATAAGGCACTTTTGCCAAGTACTTTGGCGGCCCTGCATGCAGAGGTTGAAAGATAAAGCCTTTCCTTTGCTCTTGCGAGCAGTTGATTAGAGTCGATTAAATTTCCATGACAGGGTGTCAGGGTGTCAGGCAGTGGGAGAATTGTTGGGTATCAGTAAATAGGAGAATTATTGCACAGTGGCATGCCAGTGGAAAATTAGTACAAATTGCCTGTTCATTAAAGAATTTGAGCAGAACACCTCTAATTGGAAGAATAGGGGCAGGGAATCATTGAGAAGGAACAATTTTGCAAGCAGCAGTAAAGTCGAGATTCGAGTCCGCCCACCAAGAAATGAAAAAAAAAAACTTTGGTGCAGGAAAGCCATACGTGGAGGAAGTGTATCAGGAAACAATTGTGCGAAGAAAACGGAGCACCCGGAGGAAACCCACGCAGACACGGGACGAATGTGCAAGCGTCACACAGTCACTCACTTGAGGCAGGCACTGAACGCTGGTCTTTGGCGTTGTGAGGCAGCAGTGCTAACCACTGTGCCACCGTGCCGCGCAATGAATGATAGCTTTGTGACAAATGTCTACATGTGGTCAATAGCTGGATTCAAAGCATTCAATGTGTTGGTGCAAAAACCCGTCATTGTTGACATTTCCAAGAGAGGTATATAATGCTCAGGCATTGGCTGGAAGTCAAGGTGTAAGAAAATTTGGGTCATCCTGGAACTGATTGATTCTCGCTGCTGTTTGACTTAGTTTGATTAATTTTGTGTTTGTCCCGATTTATCTGGCTGTCGGTGAATTTAGAACATACAATTTATGTCCAAGGGTCACTTCACATCACTGGAGAGTGAAAATATAGTTCACATACCGTGATACCAATGAATTGATAATTAAATTTTGTGTTTTAACAGATAAAATGATTTATGTTTTCCAGTAGTTGTTAGATATTGATTAGATATTTATTAAAATAGATACACTGAGAATTGTAATCCTGTTGCAGGATTGTTGAATTGTTAAAAGGTTCATACGTGGAGTGTTTTTGGAATGATTTGGTGGTGCCAGTGTTGGATTGGGCTCTACAAAGTTTAAAAAAAATCAAGCACCACCAGGTTATGAACCAACAGGTTTATTTTGAAGAACTAGCTTTCAGAGCGCTGCTCCTACATCAGTTCGTTGAAGGAGCAGCACTCCGAAAGCTAGCGCTTCCAAATAAACCTGTTGGTCTATAACCTGGTTTTGTGTGATTTTTAAAGTTTGTTTTAAGGAAGGAATTGTTTTTTCATTCAAATATACAGGCTGTTCAAGAATTCTATCTAGCCTTCCATGGTTTTCTTTTAGAGACCACACATTTATAGATTAGATTAGATTAGATTACTTACAGTGTGGTAACAGGCCCTTTGGCCCAACAAGTCCACACTGACCCTCCGAAGAGCAACCCACCCAGACTCATTTCCTTACATTTACCCCTTCACCTAAAACTACGGGTAATTTAATATGGTCAATTCACCTAACCTGTACATTTTTCGGATTGCGGGAGGAAACCGGAGTACCCGGAAGAAACCCACACAGACACGGGGAGAATGTGCAAATTTCACACAGACAATTGCCTGAGGTGGAAATTGAACCAGGGTCCCTGGCGCTGTGGGACAGCAGTGCCACCATGCCGCCCACAATTCATATAATTTTCACTGTAATCAGTATTTCAAATTTGCATCAGATTTAAGATGAAAATGAGGACCAATTAACGAGTACTTCCATGAATGGAAAACACAGTAAATTTAATTTACAGAAGCAAATTCAAGTTTGATCCGGATAAGCAAATAAATACTTTGAATGGAAATGATCCGAAAATGTTTACATCTACATTTGAACTAAGTCAAATGACTCTTTTTTTGAAATAATTAGACCGAAAACCTGTTTGAAAACATGAACAAATCAGGACTATCGACAAGTCTTGCTGTTAGTGCTCTTGGCCAATCGTAATAAAAATAAATACTACTTTGAGTAACAAGTATCATGTGTAATTGCTGGGCTGAAAAGTAAGAGGATAGCTCTTGTATTTATTGGCAAGAATTATAACCAAATGTTTACTGTGGTTACTGCACTCAGTAACAATAAGATCAAGATCAATGGCTGTTAGAATCCTTGGCCACTCGTAATGGAAGAATAAACACTGCTGTGAGCAATACGTATCTTGGATAATTACTGAACAGAAATTTCAGAAGACACTCATTGTATTTACTGGAGGGAATGATAATCAGATGCTTACTGTGGTGATTGATCTTAGGGACAATAAGACAGTTACTCAGATTATTCCACTGAACAGTAATTAAATGATCATGAGACCATTGCCTGGCTTTATGAATAGTGTTTTGTGTGAGCATTGATTTCAATAACATTGTGATAATATACAAGTCTGCAGGTTAGGGGAGTTGGCTATGCTAAATTTCCCATAGTGTTAATGAATGTTTAGGTTAGGTGCATTAGTCAGGGGAAATGTCGAGTAATAGAGCAAGGGAATGTGTCTGAGTGGGTTACTCTTCGGAGGGTCGGTGTGGACTTGTTGAGCCAAGTAGCCTGTTTCAATACTGTAGGGATTCTATGACTCCATGATTCTTTGGTTTAGGAATAGATTGATAAGCGAGTGCTAAAGATACTATTCAAAGTCAACAAAATCTTTATGTTTAGTAGAATTGCTTAGCAAAATGCATTGAAGCCATTATACACAAAGTGAGATAAGTGGAAGTAGCAAGGTATTTTGATTAAATAAAATGAATGTCATTATTTAGATATTTTAAATTTGAAAAACTACAGTGTCCTCAAATCTAAAATTTAGAGACAATGTAATGTGATACATACATTTATTAATGACCTGAAGATAATAAATTGCAGATTCTGTGATTATTGGAATGAACAACAGACAGAGCAAATCCAAAATTGGATTGAAAAGCAATTCAAACTCTGCTTAGATATTTTCTAATCACCATTCTAAGCTGCTTTGGCACATCTCTGTTGAAGATGGGAACTCAACCCACACTTCCTGGTCTCGTGGGAGACACTCTACTGGAGCTCCAAAGGTTTTTTTCATCCCACCAAGGAAGGGTGGGATTATAATTAATTGTGATTACTCAAATGAAAACTAACCAGTGTTCACTCTGATAATTGGGCTGGGAATTAACTCGTCTGTTTCTATGCAATTGACTGAGAATGAAATGGTAATTCACAATAATGATGGTACTAAGTATATAGGCTCTTATGTAAAAATGAATATCGTGACAATTGAAGGAAAAATAAACAGACATATCATGCGCTTATTTTAAATTCATGAAAAATACAACTGCTGAATATGTTTAAAGCATTTTTTCTGATAATGAAAAGATAATTACAATGCTTATCAGCAGATGTAATCACCAAAAAAAAAAGTTATTCACTGTGACTATTCAGCTGCAGGCAGCTCCCCTTCCTTACACAAATGTACAACTTCCAATAATTCAAAATGTACTCTGATTGATAAAGGGAAGAACAAACACATGTAAGTTTTTTCTCGTGTTAACAAAAAAAGTCACAAATTTGATTTTTTTTAGCTTTAAAATATTTAACCCTTGCTGAGATCAGAAATACAATAAACCTTCACGTGGAAGAAAAATATAATCAAATCAAATCAAAATATACATCGATATTCACAATAATTGGGAGATTGAACACTGCAATATCTTTCCATCAGTTGATGTACTGAGCCATAATTCCACTTTTATATCCTTACTGGATTGATCAGTTATTAGATATTAGCAATAACTGTTTGAACATACAATGTGCCGAAATAAACAGTAATTATTGGTGAAATGTCATTAGATATCTCTTACTCGATGAGGCTATGGTTACTTTGATTGTTGAAATGAGTGGCATTCAGATATTTCCAATGAACATTGGATGGAAAATCAATCTTTTTGGTATAGTCGTGAAAAAAATTTTTATTGGAGTATTGGCAATAAGAAATATAGGATTAAATTATGATGTGCATCGCACTTTACCAAATATTTTCAAGTTTTCTAAAAGGTTTCTAGTCCAATCATCAGTTTAAAAGGGGTAATTTTGGTTCAGCAGATCAGTAACTGCAAACATTTTTAACACATCTCCATCAAATCTGATAATTCAGAAAAAAATACCAAAGCATTACCTGTCTAAATGTCAAATTATATCTTTAGATTAGAGTCAAGTTCATTCTCCAGTTATTTTATTCCTATTTTTGACACCAGTGACTAAACATTGATTAGATTAAATGTCATATGTGTTCGCCATGAGTTTTCTCTCAAAGATCTGTGCAACACAGGAATGGGCCCTTTGGCCCATAACGTTGAGCTGAACATGATGCAAAATAAACTCACCCCTTCTGTCTACCCTTGGTCCATATCCTTCCAAATTATCTAAATTAACATTTAAAAAGTCCTAATGTATCTGCCTCTACCACCAACCCTGGAAGTTCATTCCAGACACCTACCACTCCCTTTGTAAAAAACAAATTGCCCCTCACATGCCCCTTGAACTGTCTCCCCTAACCTTAAACGCATGTCACATACTTTTGACGTTTCAACTCTAGGAAAAACATTCTGACTGTCAACCCTATTTACGTAACTCCTGATTGTATAGACTTACATCAATTCTTCCTCATCTTCCGCCACTCCACAAAAAAGCAACCTGAGTTTTTGCACGTCTCCAAATCCAGGCAGCATCCTGGTAAACGCCCTCCGTACCCTCTCCAAAGCCTCCTTACCCGTCCTATAATGTGGCGAACAGAAGTGAATACAATACTTTAAGTATGCCTTAATCAAAGTCTTATAAAGTTGCAACATGCCATCCTGACTCTTGTAACCAGTTCCCTGACCAATAAAGGCAAGTATGCCATTTGCCTTCCTTACCACCGTATCTACTTGCATGGTCACTTTCAGGGAGCCATGGTCTTGAACGCCAAGATCCCTTCGAACAACAAAGCTGTTCAGGATCCTGCCATTACCTACTTCTCCTTAATATTTGAGCTCCCAAAGTGAAATACCTCACAGTTGTATGGATTAAACCTTGCCTTTAATTTATCTGCCCATATCTGCAATGTATCTTTTTTCTTGCTGCAGTCTTTGACAACCCTCTACATTATCCACAACTGCACTGAACTTTGTATCGTCTGCCAATTTATTAATTCACCAAATTAGATTTTAATCCATGTCACTTACATATATTTGTCCCGCATCAGAAGGGTTCCAGTGCAGATCCCTGTGGGAAAAAGACAGAAAATGAGGAAAATGCATAATTCTTGAATAAATGAGGTTTCTTTCAATGACAAAACTCTTCTGATGAATAATCTCTGAAGGTGTGATTTTTGTTTTGAAATTAACCCAATATTTTAATTCTCAGTTTACTGATATTAATGAATATCCAGTACAAACTGCTTTGAAAATATTGAATCATTTTAAGTGTTGAGTTCTAACATTAATTATTCTTTAATTGGAATTTCAATTATCACATCATTATGAGAGTTGAATCTATTATTTCTTAGTGTCAGTATCATGATGAAATATTTACACTCGTTTCAGGTCAACACACCTGCAATCCAGCAAAGTTTTCTCACCCAACACTCATAGTAACTATCTCATTCTCTTTCATTTGAATTCTAGTGTTAATTAAAGGATTATTAATCAGTCTTATCAATTAAGAGATGGCTAACTAGTTTTCACATCGATATTTCAGTTCTTTCAAACATATTGCACAATTACATTGCAATAAGAGTTTTCTCATCATTCTTAAATTTGTTATCAGCTATTTTTGTTTCCAGTATCCACAGTTTTTTGCGTTCTTGTATTGATTGTATTTCATTTCAATGCTAACAATTCTATATTTCTGATTATTACGATAAGAGCTAAGTATTTTCATGTTAACCATTATATAAATTTCACGTGTTTCTTGTGTACACAAACCAGAATTAACAAATGTTTGCTCTATTCTTTTACAATAAATCTTGAATTCTTAGAAATCATAATTTTGTGAAAATGAGGGAAATTATCTTTCGCTTAATAGTCACATTGAATGACTAATGCTTTATTTCCAAGTCATGTGCATTACAAAGCAGTTTAATTTTGAGTACATAAATAATTGCTTCAAACAAATTTAATTACTTGATTATCATGAGATTTATATTTATTTAAGATCATTGTCGCTTCGTTCCAATATTTTTAGAAATTACTAATTCCTTTTATCGGTCCATTACACACTGGAATTGTCTAATACAATCCTAGTCTGATTATCACAATAAATATTTGAGCAGTTTTCCCTGTGAGTAACCACACTAAGTATGTGATTATAGTCCTGCCCTTCTTGCATAGGAACATTATGTAGGGCTCTGGTAATGTCTGTACTGAAAGACCAGGAGGTATGGATTCAATTACAACCTTCAACAGAGATGTGTCAAAGCACCTCAGATTTGATTAGAAAATATCTAAGTGTCTACTGAATTGTTTTTCAATGCAACATTTTCTCAACTTGTATCTGTTGTCCATTGTAATGTTCACAATATCTTGAAGTTATTTGCTTACGGTCACTGACTACACTATGAATGTTATTATGCTGCTTCCAAATACCTCTCAACTTTTAATAACTTTGCAGTCATAAAGATTCTACAGTGTAAATTATATTTAAGGTAAGGGGGAAAGATTTAAAAGGGATCTGAGGGGCAACTTTTTTCACAAAGTGTGTTTGCCTCATATGGAATGACCTGTGAGAGGAAAGGTGGTGGCTGGTACAATTATAACATCTAAAAGACTTTTGGACAGTTACATGGATAGAAAACGTCCAGAGGGATATGGAACAAACACAGGAAAATGGGGTTAGTTTAGTTGAGGGAATATGGCCGGGCTGCCTGAATGGCCTGTTTCCGTGCTGTATCAAGCTAGCATTGTACAATTCAAACTTGACTGTGATTGGTAAAGGAGAGAACAAATGAGTGTTGATTCTATTTTGTGTCCATAAAAAAGTGACATGAATTTTAAATAATTTTGTCACAAGAAATAGTCCACTCTTATTGTGATAAGAAATACAATGCATGTGAGCATTGAAGTGAAATATAATTAAATCAATTCAACTGTGTTGATATGGTTAAAATAAATATTGATATTCACAATGATTGTGAGTTTGTACGCTGCCATATCTTCACATTACTTCATGTACTGAGCCATTATTACACATTTATACCCCCTACTGAATTGAACAATAATTAGATGTTAGCAACACTGAGATTTTGAAAATCTATCAGTGCACTTTAAAGAAGGAGAAATTTATGTAATTTTATCCTGATCGATGATCAAACATTTGTGTCTGAATCAGGAAGAAAGTAAGGAGATAACCAAAGTGAATATCAGAGTGACCACGAGATACAGTTCATGGAATTTGATAGAAAAAGTAATTTGCATAATTTCATGGTTATTGAACGTTAATAATTAATTACCTCCGCAGGTACCGAAGCAGTCCAAGTCCAAATACACCAAGATCTGGACAATATCCAGGTATGGGATGACAAGGGGCAAGTAACATACATCCCACGCAAATGCAGGCAATGACCATCACGTATAATAAATAATCTAACCACCATCCCTTGACATTCGATGGTGTTGCAATCACTGAACACCCACTATCAACATCCTAGGAATAATCATTGATCAGAAACTGAATTGGTCTCACCACATAAGCACAGTGGCTACAAGAGTAATTCAACTGCTGTCTCCTGAAAGCCTGTCCAACAGCTACCAGACACAAGTCAGGAGTGTGATGGAATACTCCCCACTTGCCTGTATGAGTGCAGCCCGAACAACACTCAAGGAACTTGATTCCATCCGGAACAAAGCAGCCCGCTTGATTGGCACAGCATCCATAGGTATCCATCCCCCACCATCACTGATGCTCCGTAGCAGCAATATATACTATCTACAAGATGCACTGCAGGAATTCCCTAACCAGCACCTTTCAAACTCATGGCCAGTTCCATCGAGAAGGACAAAGGCAGCAGCTAGATGGAAAAACAACTATCTTCAAGTTCGCCTATAAGGTACTAATCACCCTGAATTGGAAATATATAGCTGTTCCTTCACTGTCGCTGGTTCAAAATCCTGGAAATCCCCACCCTAAAGTTATATACCCACAGCAGGTAGATTGCAGCGGCTCAAGAAGACAGCTCACCACCAATTTCTCAAGGGCAACTAGGGATCGGCAATAAATGCTGGGCCCAGCCAGTGACACCCACATCACATCAAATAAATATTTTAAAAATGTCTACAAGATCAAAACAGCTCCACACTGTCCTAGCTGCAATCTCTGCCCCTTCTTGAAAAAAAGATAAAAGAATCTGACCTTGCTCAACTTTCTCATCAAAATCGAGTACAGTATTCACCCCAGCCCTCTCTTATATGAACCAGCAGCATTTCTACCACCAACAGTAGATCCTCTTAAAATATTTTGTCAGTAACTTTTAATTAACTGGTTACTAAAATTACAATGCAATCTCTACATACAGATCAAATACCTTTTATGCAACAACACATTTTCTAACAACTTTTGTCGATCTCTGTCATTCCTTTTAGTTAGATGATGTAGGGAGGGATGGAAACACGACAGTGATGTAAGATATATGTAATGCAGTGAGACAGGAAAGCTAGTATGGCTCATGTTGACTCTTAGACCCCACACAGTGAAGCAACACATTCACTGCATAATAAACATAACACAACATTTCAACCCCACTCACACCCGGCATGACAGAAATAAAATGTGAATCAGTTGGACAGGATAGGTTTGTTACAGCTAGAGTTTGGAAGAATGAGGGGTGACATGACTGAAGTATCTAACATCCTGAATGGTTGGATAAGGCGGATGTGGAAAGGATGTTTCCACTTGTGGGTCATTCCTGAACTAGAGGGAACTGCTTTAAAATTGGGTTCACCCTTTCAGGACAGCGATGATGATATTTGTTTCCTATCAGAGGGCTGTGCAAGTTTGGAACTCTCTGCCCCAGAAGGTGGGCTCACTGAGTATTTTTAAGACACAAGTTGATAGATCCTTGTTAAGGGACGTTGGGGGAAGATGGAACACAAATCACTAACAGATCAGGCCTGGTCTAATTGAATGGTTGGGCACGCTCGAGGGGCCGAATGGTCACCTTCTGCTTCTCTCTCACATGATCCAAGGAATGAGATCTTTGTTTAAAATTAATTTACTGGGATGTAGGTGCCACTGGCTGTGGGCAGCATTTATTATCCAGAGGGCAGATAAGAGTGAACCACATTGCTGTGGATCAGGAGTCACGTGTAGGCCAGACAAGGTAAGGATGGCAGCTTCCTTCCGTAAAGGACATCAGTGATCCAGATGGGTTTTTCCTGACATTCGAGAATAATTTCATCAATAGACTCATAATTGTAGATAAATTCAAGTTCCATGTCTGCCGTGGTGGGATTCGAATCAGGAACCCCAGAATATTCGCTGGGTCTCTACATTAACAGTTCAGCAATGATAGCATGAGGCTGTTACCGAGCTACAAAGTGTGGAAACCAAAACCTTGATCAAATAGTTAGAATTAAGGAGTGTTGAAGGGAATGGGGGAAAAGAATTACCAAGTTTAGGTTCAAGGCAACTGAAACTAAAGCCATCAACAGGGAGGAGATTAAAACAAGAAACTCACATGCAGCTGGAATTGGATAAGTGCAGATACCTCAGGGAGGTGTGGAACTACGCAGGGAGGACAGGGTGAAGTCACGGGTAGATTTAAAAGCAGTGAACCAAATTTTGAAAATATCTTTCTGAACATGATGTAGATCAGGTTAAAACTGAGGTAGGTGTCTGACACAACTTGCTGCAAGGACACAGACAGCAGAATCTGAGGTGATCATAAGGTATTGGAGGTAGAATGTGGGAGACGAGCTGGGACTGTATTGGAGTAGTCATAGTGAGAGGGAACAAATGCTGGATGGAGGGTTCAGCAGCTGATGGACTGATGCTGAGGTGAGTAATTGGTAACTGAGCAAGTGACCACCATCTGATAGGACAAAGAAACTGATCCATCAGCCTGAAACTGACTGACCACGTGGCTGTCAGTGGCTCCAACACAAGTGAATGGAAACATTGCTCAGAGCCTGTTTCTGTAACAGTCAACACAACCAGGAAATAAAAAGTGAATAATGAGCTGAAAACAAGGTCACTGCTCTATTAGAGTCAAAATCATTCAATGTTCAGTTACTGAACATTATTGATTCACAGAATATTCTAACCTGCAGAATCACAGTAAAAGGGGAAAGTAAACAACATTCTTGGCAAAGACATAATGAACCAACTGCTTGTATAAAAACAGCTCAGCACAAAGGGGCTGAATCCTCCACAAACTGACAAACACAGATACCATCAGATTGATAGATAGAGATTGAAAAACCCTTCCCTGCTGATGGTGTATGATAGAAACCATTCTCAGTGTGATCTGTCTCTGAAAAGAGTCTCTGTTTCCCCTCAGAAAAGTAGGTGTGTCGCGCACTTACAGACTAACTTACAGACAAAGGAAACCTGATCAGGGGTTCGCATGTTAATTATTGCACACAACAAGAGCTTTGACCAAAACAAATTCCAGTGAAACCAACAAAGCAATGAGAAAGGTGAATTAGTCTTTATAATCATGCAGCCTCTCTCAATCAAATAATCCCAGTCAACTTCCAAACATTTTAAAACTATTAATCTCAATGTATACATATTTATTTACTTCCCTAATTTCCTCCAAAAATATATCTAATTATTCTCTTCAAAGTATATTTTATATGATCAATTCATAATCACAATTCATTTCCAATTATTCTTAGAGCAAATCAACTTGCAAACTAAAATAGTTTTCATGTCAATAATGATACTGAAAACTTTGTTATGTAGTTTAATCATATTTCAAAATATTGTTTTGGTTCATTATTGTAGTGAAGCTAAATTTAAAGTCTATTTATTTTCTCTGATATCCTTCCATTACTTTATTCCCTAATAAGAATACATGGTGTAATGGGTGACAAGCATTAAAATAAAATCGAATTTTCAATGCAAGAACTGATATAAATGATCACATATTCTTCAGTTCATTCATTGCCGTTGATGTTAAGAGTTATTTTCACTGTATGATCACGTTAAATTCACTTAAATAATCACAGTACAATTCTAACCTCGAAAGATATGTAAAGTGATTGTCAAGTTATAAATATTTCAAGTAAAAGCAATTTCACATTTTGTTCTGTTTTATTCCAGGAATGACGGAATGTGTTACATTATTATGGGAAACAGGAACAAGTGAAGGTGGTGCCTCTCTGACGTGAGGCCTTAAAGCTAAAGGGCCAGGTGGTAGTTACAGTGGGGGAGGTACCTAGTGCCCCGCTCTCCTTAGAAGGCAGTGAGAATGGTGACATTGGCTGGAACGGGTTAGATGGTGAAGCGCCCACGTATCGACAGAGGGACGGCAATGGGTGGGATGACGCACCGCCCTGTAAGGCCCAGAAGGCCATGTCCATGGCACCGCTGGGCATCAAAGCTCAAACTTGGACAGACAGTAGGGAGCCAAAAAGGGAACTGACAGAAATAAACCTTAACCGTTTACCTGACTGAACAACAGGTATTGGTGAATGAAAACCCAGCCTGATAGAGAAATGGTATTAATGGGCCTTATTGAGACAATATGGATGAATTAATTGAGGTATACAGTCTCACCGAAGATGGTGTCAGCCAAGATCTCTCAGGCCAAGATGCCCTGAAGTGTACAGCAGAACCTGTCCCTGCAATGAGAGGGTGGGGGTGTGAGCCGGTTCCCCCCAGTGCACAGCCGATCAGTGCCTCTAGGCATTTACAGATATTACAGGGACACACTGAGGAGGAGACAGGCTGAATGGGCTAAAATAATCTTGGTGCCTCAGGGACCCAAGGGTAATATCAAGAATCATACAGAGAGGAAGCCTGAGGTGTGTAAGGACCACGGAGGATTACGAAACCCCAACCTGTGATGAAATAGGTTTGAAGTATTTAAAAGATGGCATGGGACCCCATTTAACTGTAATTATAAACATGGGACTCCCAGTGGGAGATAATTCTAACCAAATGCTGAATTGGGCCGTGAGAGCTGAGGCAAACGCAGAAACACAGAGGAATAGCTGCAGTACAGGGAGGGTAATCAGACCCACAATGTTACAACGGAAGCAGGAAAGGGCACATAGCCAAGGAACGGAGGCAGAGAGAGGGAGATAGATGTTCACATTGTGTGTGGCCTGAATTCACGTTGGCACATGCATAGCCCATGAATATTCATTGATGCTGTGTTTGGAAACCAGCAGAACATAATATTACTATGGGAGCATTTATATCAGTTACCGATACGGATTTGCCCCTCACACCTCAATCACTAAAATGAAAGCCATTGGAGAGAGAATCGAGGAAGCTGGATGAAATAAACTTCTCCCGACGCAGATCACGGATATGGCAAAATATATTCAAATATGGGAGTCTGAAACTGAGGAAGGGACCATTCTGGGAGTTGCCAGTTTAGAACAGTTAGGAGCAACTATTGATGTAGAGACACGAACTGTAACATGGGAACAACCTGGCCAGGCCCGGGACAGGAAGAAAGGGAGAGGCGACATCTCCACAGTCGTTACCTTGCAGGGAGACTGGAACAGTCAGGGAATCTGGGAGTTATAGCTAGGACCCAAACAGCAGTGTGGGTTACTCAAACAGGAATGTGGGTTATTATCTATGGATACTGTAAAGATCTAGGGCCCTCTCACTCCCCACACAAACCGGATCCCATTAAAGCTGGGGCAGAGGAGGCGTTAATTGTGACAGTAACAGATTGAGAGAAGCAGGAAATAGTCAGACCGACAGTATCCCAGGCTAATTCACTGAATCCAGACGGCTCATCCCATCTCACTATTGAGTATACCTCCCTCAGTAAATCTGCCATTAAAGAGTATCCTACAGTTGCAAACCACACCATTGTATTTAATGGATTGAAATCACAACAGGATATAGTCTCAGCCCTTGATATTGTGAATGCGTTCTGGTTCCTAATGGCAGAATAAGCTGGTGTTTACTGTCGAAGGATAACAGTACACCTGGATCCAGTTACCTCAGGGATCCTTTAATATTCCATTATATCCCACCGATGTATGGCTGATAGAGTTAGTCTATTTAATCTCACCAACACCTCAGACAGTTGGTGAGAAAGAACATATCCAAATATTAAACATAGTATTGTGTCAGTTCAGGCAGGCCGGGCTTAAAATTAAAATTAAAATTAAGAGTGCAACTGGGAAGGTAGGTAGAGGTGTACCTGGGACATCATATCAGGGAGATCAAATCAGGAAGACAGAGGGGATAATCCCAGTGGAACGAAAGATCATGATTTTAAAACTATTCACCTGCACATCGCGAAGGGGTAAGGCAAACTTTAGATTGTTTAATTATTGGAGGCCTTTTGTGGAGAATTATCCAGAATTGGCAGAACCACCATAAGCCCTGACAGAAACACTGACATTAGCCAGGGGTCAGGGAGTCAGCAGAAACACAGACAGTCAGCATGCCTTTGGTATAGTTCATGACCATGTGTTGGTCGGGCTCGGTGAGGTCCATCACCTTGTCTGGGGGCCACATGGAGCATGAAGAACCGGTCAGAGAGTTAGTGGAAACAGCTAACTTTCCCAGTGAAGCAGCAATAATGAAGATTAGAGCTCACAGGAAAGTAGAATCCTCACACCAGCAGGGCAGTGAATATGTGGCTAAGGCGGGCGAAATACTGACTGAAACAGTGCAGACATTTGAGGAGATGGCAGTGGCAGTAGCTGCAGAAGTGAGAGAGTAAGGTTTAAAGATATTCCCAGAAACAGTCCCACAACTGGAGAAAGAGGAATGGGAAAAGGGTGGGGCAGTAATAGGACACGACAGAGTCTGGATGATCCAGCAGTGCCATCACACTGTAAAAGACAAACATTATTAAAAACATATCATGGGTCAGTCTGTATTGGGCAGGATACAATGCAATATCAGATGCTCCACTACAGGGAGAGGCCTGGAACAGGGGGAGATACAGCAGCTTTTTGTTGAAGGGGTGTAGTCTTGTACACACTGTATGAGCCAGGGAAAACAATCAGGGTAAAATGGAGGCAGCAGCAGGGACGCAGGGGCACATGGGTACAGTTAAAGATGGATTTTACACCCACCCCCAACCCAATCCCAGGGAAGGAGATCCTGCTGGGTCTTAATAAACAGGTTTACTCAGTGGGTGGTAGCATTCCCCTGCAAATTCTGACCAAGGGACACATGTTACAGGGAACATAGTTAAACAGCTCTGTGGCCTGTTTGGTACTAAACAGAAATCCCATCTCCCATACCAACCCCAGAGCTCAGGGACAGCAGAAGGAATGAAGCAGACACTGAAAGCTAGTCTGACTAAGGCCCTCCCAGAGACAGGCAGGGATGGGTTAGAGTACTCCCCACCATCCTAATTAAATTGACATCAACCCCAGCAAAGGGAACGGGGCAGTCCCCCTTTCAATTAGTGACCGGACGGACTATGCAGATACCACAGGGTGTGGTATTGGGAGTGCCCGAGATGTGCAATGGCAAGGATAGGGTTAAACAATTCTTGAAAGAACTGGCAAAGCAACTACATGAGCTGAGAGGGGAAGTTGCAGAGGGACAGAGAACCAGAAACTGGGAAAGGGAGCACAGAAATATCCGAGCTGACATTCCAAACCCAGGAGGTCGGGTCGGGGGAAAATGTTATCGGAACGCATGAAGGAAACCCAGCTGTACTTGGCTGGGGGAGCCACAGAGTTCTCGATAGGGAACGCTCCCATCATGCCACAGTAAGGAGCGTTGAATAAAGGTCACGTGTGCTGCTAAACTCAGGCCCCTCTTTGATACTTCTCCCAGCAACAGTTGTGCAGAGGCATGTTGCCGGCTGGAGGTCTGTGGCCAGTGCCGTTGTTCCACAAGGATCAGAGCTGGGACATCTGTTGTTTGCAACATATATCATTGATTAGCATGAAAATGTAAACAACTTAATTAGCAAGTTTGTAGATGGTACAATTGATGAAGCTGTGAACAGTGAAGAATGTTGTCAAAGGACACAGCAAGAAAGGTCAGTTAGGAGGTTATACGGAGAAATTACAGATAGATCTGAATTGGACAAACGTGTGGTGATGCATTTTGGGAGGCACATTGCATGAGGAATGTATACACTAAACGGAAGGGCCCTGAGCAGCATTAATATACAGAGGGATCTTCAGGTGCAAGTTCACAGCTCCCTGAAAGTGGTGAAGGAGGTGGATGGCAGGCTTGCCTTCTTCTCTCAGGGGACTGAATATAAAACTGTCATTAGGCCACCTTTGGGGTATTGTGGGCCATTTTGAGCACCGCATAAGGAGGATGTGGAGGCTTTGGAAAGGTTGAAAACAGGTTTACCAGGATGTTGTCTGGATTGGGAGAGGTTGGAAAGACTTGGATTGCTGTCACTAGAAAGTCAATGGCTGCGGGGTGACCCAAGAGGCACAGACAGAGTGAATAATCTGAGTCTTTTACCAAGATAGAAACGACAAATTCTAGAGGCCATAGATTTAAGGGGAGAGGGGGCACGTTTAAAGAAAATGAAAACCAAAACAACTGCAGATGCTGTAAACCAGAAACAAAAACATTTTCGGGAAAAGTTCAGCAGGTCTCGCAGCACCTGTGAAGAAAAATCAGCGATAACGTATCTGAGGAAGGGTGACCAGACCCTAATTATTAACTGATTTTTCTTCATAGATGCTGCATGACCTGCTGAGCATTTCCAACAACACCTGAACAAGTTAAAAGGGAGTTGTGTCAGACAAGTTTCTTATGCAGGAGGTGGTCAGTGACTAGAATGTACTTGCCTGAGAGATGGTAAAAGCAGAAACAATCACAATGTTTAAGAGGCATTTGGGCTGACACATATGCGGGCATGTGTTGGCAGGGATATGGATCATGTACAGGCAGATGGAATTAGTTTGGAATGGCATCATGGTCCACACAGACATGGTGGGCCGATTATTCCGGTGCTGTCCTGTTCTGTTTTCCAGGGGGTAGAATGTGTGGAGGGAGAGATAATATTTTGAGTGGAATATGTCTCTTCTGTAGAACACACAGTAAGTTGACAATTTTGAGAGAAGCAATGTAGAAAGGGAATATATGTTTGAATGGCACAGACACAGGGCTTAGGACAGCAGGAATGGGGGGCAATGTGTACAAATCATTAAAGGAGAGAGAATATAAAGTGTTTTGAGTAAACGTAAAGGATACTGGGCTTCATTAATAGAGGGAATGATAACATACTCATGGAAAAGATGCTGACCATTGACAAAGCTCTAGTTAGGTCACAGTTAATCATTGCATCCAATTCTGGTCACCAGATTCCTGATCAGGCTGGGAAAGTTAAAATACCACAGAGGGACCTGTTTCATACTTTGCTTTCTTTCAGGATGGAGGAGAAAGTGAGGTCTGCAGATGCTGGAGATCAGAGCTGGAAATGTGTTGCTGGAAAAGCGCAGCAGTCAGGCAGCATCCAGGGAACAGGAGAATCGACGTTTCGGGCATAAGCCCTTCCTGAAGAAGGGCTTATGCCCGAAACGTCGATTCTCCTGTTCCCTGGATGCTACCTGACCTGCTGCGCTTTTCTTTCAGGATGCATTGGCGACTCAAGGGTGAAACATTCTCCTGCCAAAGGTCTCACTGCTGTATTGTAAGAATACAAGGCCTGTACTCTTACAACACAGACAGAACACCTCAGTAGGGGCAGGCGGACTGTACCTTCGAAATAGAACGTATTGCAGGAAAAAATGTGGATTCCCCCGTAATCCCAGACAGAGGAATTTGCCGTTTCCAGACAAGACTGAGAGTCCTGGGTACAAGCCTGTTAAACTGCCTCCCGGTCCCATTATCTTACCTCCCCTCCATATGAGCATAGGTAAGTGAATCCCCCATTAACTGAAGGAAGAACCCTTCTGCCTTAATCTCTTCCCATCAACACATAAACATGAACAATACGATAATCAGTTTCTGTAATCCATCACACGTTATCACAGGACATCGCCATTCATCAAGCTTTGTAAGGTCATAATTACCTACTTTAAACTATATAATGACAATCGCCCATATGGCTGATATGCCTTTGTCTAATTCCTATTAAATATACTGTCTCTGTGGGTAAGGCAGAGATTCGTGAAGGTGAGTCTCTGCAAGTAGACACTCGGCTACTTCAGAGACGCTTTGAAACTCTCGCCGGCTGTCCGATAATAAAGCTACTGCTGTTCTGCAGAAAACTTGTCTCGTCTGGATTGTGGAACAGAATAGGCATCAACAAGGAAGGATATGAGTGATCTTCAGGGTGTGGCGTACAGACTTACTGGAGTAGTTCACTAATGAAGAAAATGCAGTCACTGAATTGATTTGAAGAAATTGCGATTTTCTTTGAAGTAAACAAGTTGAATATATTTTTGATAAAGCTGTATAAGATTATAACACCTAGATATAGCAGACAAAAATATCTGTATTAGATAGGTGATGGCACAACAATTAAGATCAGATGTAAAGTTTTGAGAAAGTGGGAGATGAGCAAGTGTTTCTGCTGACTGTATTGGCTGGAAATATGCAGAACATGCTGCCTATTACGGTGTTGCAAGCAACACGATGAATGATTGATAAAAACAAATACATCAGGTCTGAGGGAAATAAAATCTCAGAGTTTGGGGGACGGATGGGGAATGGGAATGTTGGATTCTGCTACAGAGAGACAGCTTGGATTTGATGGGCCTCTTTCTGTGCTATAATGCATTTTATTTGGACCTACTTAACTTGATCTGGTCACCGATTAAATTGTCATTGAGGTAAATCTGCTCAGTGGTCCTACTCAAACCAATACAGGCTGTCCCTTCACAGCAGGAGATAATGTTTACTGCTTTATACTGGGTTCTGGGAGGAGGGAGGGGGAGCGGTGGGTGGGGTGGTGCTAACGGTGTGTATAACAGTCTGCCAGCATTTATCTGAAATGAAAACACTAGTGCAGCCACACTAGGGACAGACTCTGGAAATGTGGGGAATGCCAGAAGGGAATTCTTTACCCATTCCCACCTGGAAACGAGCCAAACCAGACAGCCCGGGGAGAAGCTGTTCACCTGCTCTGTGTGTGTGTGTGTGTTGGACGAGGGAGATCCAGTAGATGTAGTGTACCTGGACTTTCAGAAAGCTTTTGATAAATTCCCACACAGGAGGTTAGTGAGTAAAATTAGGGCGCATGGTATTGGGGGCAAAGTGCTAGATTGGATTGAAAATTGGTTGGCTAATAGGAAACAAAGGGTAGTGATAAATGGCTCCATTTCGGAATGGCAGGCAGTGACCAGTAGGGTACCGCAGGGATCCGTGCTGGGACCGCAGCTTTTTACAATATATGTTAATGTATAGAAGATGGTATCAGCAATAACATTAGCAAATTTGCTGATGATACAAAGCTGGGTGGCAGGGTGAAATGTGATGAGGATGTTAGGAGATTACAGGGTCACCTGGACAAGATAAGTGAGTAGGCAGATGCATGGCAGATGCAATTTAATGTGCATAAATGTATGGTTATCCACTTTGGTGGCAAGAACAGGAAGGCAGACTACTACCTCAATGGAATCAATTTATGTAAAGGGGCAGTAGAGAGAGATCTGGGTGTTCTTGTACACCAGTCAATGAAGGCAAGCATGCAGGTACAGCAGGTAGTGAAGACGGCTAATAGCATGCTGGCCTTCATAACAAGAGGAGCTGAAAATGTGTTGCTGGAAAAGCGCAGCAGGTCAGGCAGCATCCAGGGAACAGGAGAATCGACGTTTCGGGCATAATTCCTGAAGAAGGGCCTATGCCCGAAACGTCGATTCTCCTGTTCCCTGGATGCTGCCTGACCTGCTGCGCTTTTCCAGCAACACATTTTCAGCTCTGATCTCCAGCATCTGCAGACCTCACTTTCTCCTTCATAACACGAAGAATTGAGTATAGAAGCAAAGAGTTGCTTCTGCAGCTGTACAGGGCCCTGGTGAGACCACACCTGGAGTACTGTGTGCAGTTCTGGTCTCCAAATTTGAGAAAAGACATTCTGGCTATTGAGGGAGTGCAGCATAGATTCATGAGGTCAATTCCTGGAATTGTGGGATTACCTTACACTGAAAGACTGAAGCGACTGGTCTTATATACCCTGGAATTTCGAAGACTGAGAGGGGATCTGATTGAGACGTATAAGATTATGAAAGGATTGGACACTCTGGCAGTAGGAAACATGCTTCCGCTGATGGGTGAGTGCCGAACCAGAGGACACAGCTTAAAAATAAGGGGTAGACCATTTAGGACAGAGCTCAGGAGAAACTTCTTCACCCAGAGAGTGGTGGCTGTGTGGAATGCTCTGCCCCAGAGGGCAGTGGAGGCCCACTCTCTGGATTCATTTAAAAATGAGTTGGATAGAGCTCTCAAAGATAGTGGAATCAAGGGTTATGTAGATAAGGCAGGAACAGGATACTGATTAGGAATGATCAGCCATGATTATATTGAATGGCGGTGCAGGCTTGAAGGGCTGAATGGCCTACTCCTGCAGCTATTGTCTATTGTCTATTGCGTGTGTGTGTGTGTGTGGGGTGGGGGGAGGGTAAGGGATTCACTCAGGCATCCATCCTGCTGAGACACCAGTGAATTTACTCATAACCACAAGTTGAAGGATTTTTTTTTCTTTTATTCACACCAAGTAATGAACAATGGTATTGGCAGTTCATAAAGTTTTTTGAATATAGAGAACTTAGTTTTGGAAATGTTCCCAACATTGTTGAACATGTACAGATTCACACTGGGTAGAGACTTTTATTTTCCTTCATTCATTCACAGGATAAGGGTGTCGCTGACCCGGCAGCATTTACTGCCCATGCCTAATTGCCCAGAGGGCAGGTATGAATCAAACCCATTGCTGTTTATATTCATATTAATCAACACGAATGTCAGACTATATTAATTATCATCAAACTCAAATCCATTTGATATTCATATATTTACAATCAGTGTTCAATTCACCAAATGTAGCTGAAGGTAATAATCTTCAAGTGATTCGAACAGAGAATACATCTGAATACTTGTTCAGCAAATTAAAGCCTGTTGTGTTTAGATAGTAATAATTTTAAAAAGTAAGGTGACTTGAGAATAATGGAACAAGTTGATTGTTGAGTATCTGATAATCTTGTTTTAATCTGGAGTTAATTTAGGATTAGTTAACAAATGGTAGGGAATCCCAACCCCATGGAGTGCACATCCAGTTCCATGTGGGAAAACCAGGACCCTTCCTGTATCAGCGACAAGCACAAGAACACGGAGGTGACACGGGAAATGTCAGGAACACCAGTTAATCCATGGTTAAAGTACTGCACTCACTCCTAGTCCCCACGTTGATGAGTTCTCACCAGAGAGGGTACAGAGGAGATTGATCAGAATGTTTCCATGATTGGAGAATGTCGGCTCTGAGGAAAGGTTGGATAAGTTGGGGATGTTTTCCGAGGAGGATGAGCTGAGATTTAATTGAAGTGATAAGATGCTGAGGAATCCAGATTGAGTGAATAGGAAGGAGCTATTCATAACAGAGAGGTCAGAAACTGGAGGTTTTAGATTGAAACTAATTCTCAGAAAGAAGGGGAGTGGATGGTGGGGAGCAGGAACTCACTGATGGGGAGGTAGAGGCAGTAGTCGGCATCACATTAGAATAAAAGGACATGGATGTAACTGAAATGCTAGAACATGCAGGGCTATGGACTAAAGTCTGCAGAATGGGATCATTGCGATTTATTTGACATTTCTCCAGAATATTAAACTCAAGTCCAATTTGAGAATTTATGAATATCAGCCGACCTGAATTCCAAACGTCAGAATAAATTTGTCAGTAAGTTACAGCACAGATCGAGGTCACTTTGTCCATCCTGTATGTGTTGGCTGTAATAGAACTATCCAGGCTTTACAGCGTTCTGTACTCACCAATGACAGCAACAATTTCAGACTGTGAACTCTGTCCTCTATGTTGTTATAATCTGTTTTTTTCAAAGTATTTCTTTGGCAGCTGCTCACCTTGTTTCCTTGTTTCTTTCCCAGCCCTAACTCCATTCCCTGTGGCCTTGAGAGACTACCATTTCTGCTGTTTAATTTCTCCTGCCTTCCCCCATGTGACAGAATGTCTTTTTGTCCTTGTCTCACCCCCACCTTGCTCACAACCTGTTACATTTCTGATGGTTCCCAGACATCTGTAACTATCACTGCGCCCTATGGGTCAATGGCACGAGTTTTGAATTCTCTTCCTCCTGAGATAATCAGAAATCTTTCCAGTTGCAGTTTCCCCCAGATTTTATTTTGAAAAAAAACAGAGCATTTGTGTCAGAGTCAAGTATTTGTGAGCCTTCATCCACAATTCTGAGCACTTAGACATAATCTATGACCCTCCCACAGATGTGCAGGTTTGCTGGATTGGCCGTGCTAACATGGCCTGTAGTGTGTAGGTTAGGTGGATTGGGCTTACCATGGTAAATGTGGGTTATGGAGGTAGGGTCATTGCAGACTCGATGGACCGAATAGTCTCTTTGTGCACCTCAGAGATCCTGTAATTCTAACTAGTTGTGATTGTCGACACGTTTTCCTCATGCCAGGTTCATTCAGCTCAGTTACACATGCTGCCTTTGTGTTTCTGTGGGTGCTCTCTCACTCCTTTCCTTCTGTTTTACAGCCATTTCACACTGTACGCGAGGGTGAGAATACATTTGTAAATATAAATACTCCAACCGAAACCCGCACAGGTCAGGACCTGTTTCTGCTGTTGATGTCGCTCACAGGGAACAGGAAAATAAAGGTACAGTCATACATCTTACAAGGACACAGAGGTGACAATCACCAGGAATGGCTACACAGCTTAAAACTCTATTCTCCAGAAAAAAGGACGCTGGAGAGACAACCTGGTTCAAGTAGGAAGCTTTGTGTCTGTATTTTCAGAGATCTGAGACTGCAATCATTAGGTTTGAAGCATGTTTCATTGCCCCAGGTCATCAAAGGTGCTATCTAAATGTGCCTCTTTCTTTGTGTCTTTTTGTCTGAGTTAACAATCAGATGGACAGGTCAGTCAGTATCTGAGTGCTTTTCCAAATCCCTGATCCCAAATCTGCCTCCCCCACAATCTCAGGTGCCTCACCACTCACTGGGTCATGTAGAAACTCTGCCGTTACAATGAGAACTGCCTTTGCTGTCAGCTCTCCTCATTCTTCTGCCTAATCCCCACTTCTCTTCATTAAATCCCAGCTGCCTCTAGTCCACCCACATGGACACGTTGAAGATCATGACAGGAGATTGGATTGAAACTGAGTGTTCAATAGCCAGAATGAAAGAGCAAGAAGGAAATAAGCCGGGTTTGTGGGTCTCAGGGGATACAGAATCCAGGCTGAGCCCTTTGTGGGCATTCCCGCAGTAATACGAGACAGCATTCCATGATGAGAGTTAAACCCAAGAGGCAGGAGAGGGAGCCACTGAACATTGGCAGGTTTAGCTCAAACACAGGAGGTTTGTTCAGTCAATAACAGTGTGTTAGACATGGATGTGAAGTGAACAGTGAGGGGGAAAGTTACCACAAGCTGCAGATGGACAACTTTCATTGGAACAGGAGGAGGCCATTCAGCCCCTCAACCCTTCTCTGCCATTCAGGATGATCATGGCTGATTTGTGGCCTAACGTGCAATTTTCAAAACCCTCCAAACTCATTAATAAACTCCTCTGCAACAGACAAGATCAATATTGATAAACTAACCATCTGCAAATGCTGGGAAATCAGGAATAAAAACAGACATTGCTGGAAAAAGTCAGCAGATCTGGCAACATCTGTGGAGAGTGAACCTTTGGGTCCAGTGACTGGTCAGGTGACCAGCTGCAGCTGACCTTTCTGCCTTTTCCGTAACACTCTCTGAACAGGTTCTGTTGCGAGGGGGATGAGACTGTCAATAACAACTGAGAAAACAGGAGGACGTGCTCAATCAGAATAAAACCCATTTTGGTCTTTCACTTTTAATTCAACTGCAAAAATTATTCATTATTATTTCTGAAATAGGAAAATAGACCAGTAAACAACTCTTCATGTCATTGGGTCTGGGAAACTGTTTATTCTGACCTGGTCCAACCGACATGTGAATCCAGACCCTGAATAATGGGGTTGACTCTGAACCATCTCCTGGGCAGTCAGAATGGATGACAAATGCTGCCCCAGCAAGTGATGCCATGATCCCATGAACAAACAACAAATCCAATCACTGTGGTTAGTTGTGAACTCGCTGGTGTTTCATCAAGTTGGAGTGAACTGCTTCCCACACCCAGAGCAGGTGAATGGCCTCTCCCCAGTGTGTATTCACTGGAGTACAGTGAGGCTGGATGGTGTACTGAACCCAGTCCCAAAGTGAGAGCTCCTGAATGGTCTCGTACTGGTCTCCTGTGACCGGGAGAGATATTCACCATCCCAGAGGATACTGGGTAAAGGTACCTTCAAGAGGGGTCTCGTGAGAGTAGATCAGGATAAACTGTTCACATTCAGGAAAGAATCAATAATGAGGAGGCACCGATGTAAAGGGATTCATAAAAGAAATACATGTGACATAAGACAAAATGTTTTCATGCAGAGAAAGTTTATGGTCAGGAATGCACTGCCAAAGAGTGTGGTGGAGCCAGGTACAATGAAGAGGATAAAATTGAACAGTCATTGGAAGGGGATGAATGGGAATGTTTATGGGGTAAAGGTAAAGAATGGCATTTGGTGAGGTGATCCTTTGGAGAGCTGATGAGCCAATCAGCCTCTTTTTGTCCTTCGGTGAACATTTCATTCTGAGCCCTCTAAGGAAATATCAGAGCAGGGATTGTGAAGAAGTCAGATTGATTGAGAGTCTCTGTGAACAAAAGTGAGACACCTATACAGAAAGACTTTGGGATGGATTGAATCAAATGTTATAAATTTGCATGGCCCCCAACAGTACAGCCATTACAAATGGGACTGATCAAGAGAGTGGAATTAGAGCAGCAAATACATCTTAAACATTGATGCAGCTAAAGGGGATGCTGGGTAAAGATACCACAGTTAGTGCTGACTTCATTCCAGATACACTAGCCAGGGAGCACATCCTTCCTGTATCTGTCCTATCGAGCTTTTGAAGAATTTTGTTCATTTCAAGTGTTTCATTTTAGATACTCCAGAGAAGACAGTTTCATGCTCTTCAATCTCTCCTGCCAGGGCAACACTGTCGTCAGAATTCAAGTCACTGGTGTGTGTAACTGGCTGCTTCATGGACTGGAACTGGCAATTGAGACTGTAAGGCTACTGTATAAAATATCTTCAATTGTATTGCCAGATTGCCAGAAGCATGTGGGGCTTTAAGAAAAAAACACAACTTACGGGCATTGAGTGTCAGAGCACTTCCTGTTGTGGGACATCCTGTTTAGATACAATCTATTGATAATTGTTAGAATTGACTTACATTAGCTCTGTAGAAGTGGTCAGAACATTATAACGGTCATTGGAGAAGCTAACAAATTTCCCATGGATTAAAACTTGTAAATAATAGAATAGGTATGGGTTCTTCTGGTAAATTGCGCAAAGTTATTCAAAATGGTCCTAATTTACTTTCAGAAACAAGTGAGAAAAAGGCACATTACTGAGGTCATTGCATTAGTCCTAATTTAGAAGTTCAGGAGAACTGACAGGAGAACTGGTATTGGGGGTTGTAATAATGATAGGGAAAACCTTGTTTTACATAGAGAGAGAGCTCCCAGATGGGAAACTCAGCTTTAACATCACATCAACTGCAGAGTCGTCCAATTGCACAGGTCCAGATCCTTATCGGTAATATGGAAGGAGAACGCAGCATTCTCAGCCCAGACAAATCATTCCCATGTTTTGCATGTGGTCGAATATTTAACCGGTCATGTGATCTGGGAAGACACCATTATGACAGGACCAGGGCGAGGGTACGCAAAAGTGGAGATTGTGGGAAGGAATTTACCTACCCCTCCCAGTGGACACTCACTGACACAGTCACACTGCGGAGAGGCCGCTCACCTGCCTCACATATGGGAAAGGGTTTACTCGATCTTACATTCTGCTGAGACACCAGAGATGACACAGTGGATTAAGATCCTTCACCTGCTCCATGTGTGTTAAGCATTCATTCAAATCTCCCATCTGCGGAGACATCAGTGCATTCCCATCGAGGAGAGGCCATTCACCTGCTCAGTGTGTGGGAAAGGATTCACGCAGTGACCTGCTTAAACACCAGCGAGCTCACTCCGGGGGAAGTTCATTCACTTGCTCTCAGTGTGGGGGGAAAATCACTCAAATGCAGCACCTGCTGACACCCCAGTGAGCCCACACAGGGGAGAGACCATTCAGATGGTCAGTGTGTGAGGGGGGATTCAGTGATTCATCCTGCCCCCTGAGACCCCAGCGAGCCCACACAGGGGGAGAGGCCATTCATATGGTCAGTGTGTGAGAGAGGATTCAGTTATTCATCCTGAGCCCTGAGACCCAAGCGGGTTCACACTGGTTAGGAGCTGTTTACCTCTCTTTGTGACAAAGGATTTGCTGAGTCTTCAACACGACTGAGAGCCCAGTGAGTGGTCACAGGGAAGTGGTCACCCACCTGCTCCGTGTGGGGTAGAGTTCACACATCACTGCAGGACTCTGATTCTGGAGTTACTGTCCATCAGAATCAGCACAGGACCTTGTATATGACGACACCGTTGGAGTTTTGATGTTGTGGTTGTTCATCACAGTAACTGGGCTGGAGTTGACTGAATTTATATTGCCACTTTCTGAACCTCAAGGTGTCTCTCTGTGCAGTTAGTCTCCACAAACAGCAATGTGACAATAAGCAATGATAATCTGTTTTGATTTAAATTATGATTGTAGCACTGCTGCTTCACAGCAGCACGTACAAGGTTGGAGTCCAGCCTTGGTCAATGTCGAGTTTCCACATTCTCCCCATGATAGTGTGGGTCCCCTCCAGGTGCTATCTCCCACAGTCCAAAGATAGGCAGGTTAGGTGGACCAGCCGTGCTAAATTGTCCACAGTGTCCAGGAATGTGCAGACTATGTGGATCAGCCATGGGAAATGCACTGTTGCAGGGATGGAGTGCTCTGGCTGGGATGTTCTTCAGATGGTCGGTGGGATTTGATGGGCCAATGCTCTCCTTCCTTACTGTCGGGATTCTATTCTATGATTGAGGATAAAGGCTACACAGCAGGGTGTCCTTGGAGAAGGAGCATGTGCTGTGTATCAATGCTCTCGATGCCTTGAGATAGAGGTGGGCACCGCAGGGGATACAGTGCTTTATCTCCACCGCTGCCCCCTCCATACAACTCTACTTTGATTTAGTCCCTTCTCACTTTGTCACTTGTAATGGTTTGCTTGGCCCGTAATGGGCTTTGTTTGGAAATCTTCAATTGGTTACACAAATGATTGGTTACTGCTGGTGATGATATGTCTAGATTAGAGTGGTGCTGGAAAAGAACAGCAAGTTAGGCAGGATCCAAGGAGTAGGTAAAGCAACGTTTTGGTAAAAGCCCTTTTCCTGCACCACTCTAATCTAGGCTCTGGCTTCCAGCATCTGCGGTCCTCACATTTGCACTGCTGGTGATTATGTTAACCAAAATCAAAATGGCGTAATGATGATTTTGATGGTGGGAAAGTTACTGTGATAATATTTCTGGGTCGGAGAAATGGGGAAAAAGAACGCTTCACAGCTCACAGAACGAGAACTGAAAAGCAGTTAAATCAAACCAAAGGTTCAGACAGGGAGGGAATATTTTCCCGGAGTTTGAGTAGCTGGAAAGTGATGGGGTCCGGGAGTAGACAGGATTTTGTTTTACAGGAGGTTGAAAGTTTTAAAACTGTTATATTCAGACAGTTTAATTTATTTTCTTTAATTTTATTTGCTGTGCAAAAAACTTTTACAACATTTTAAAACCAAACTTTACAAACCTTGTGTTAAAGATAAATGTTAAATAAAATCCATCAAACCATCCCTCACTGAAAAAAGATGTGGAAGTTCAATCTCCTGGAGAATCCCTGCCCTGCCTACTTCTTCCTACCTATATACATACCTGGAAGATAGCAGCAGGAGGAGACCATTCAGCCTTTCAATCCTGCTCCACAATTCAATGGGAAACAGCTAACCATCCAGCTCAGTCTCCTGTCCCTGCTGTGCTCCAATCCTCTTTCATGACTTTACCTCGAAGAACTATATCGAAGTCCTCCTTTGGTTTCACTGCCTTTTGTTCCAGTGACGTTGCGGTGTTACTGTGTGGGTGCAGGCAGGGGTAATGTGATGGTGCTGCCTCCTGGAGTATGTACTCAGCCTCCCTCATCATCCTGCAGTAACATCAACTGGGTTTTAGCAACTAGAGATAGAAACCGTTTCCAGGATATGGGCACCACTGGCTTAGCCAGCATTTATACCCCATCTCTCGTTACCCTTGAGAAGATGGTAGTGAGCTGCCGTCTTGAACCATTCACAGTCCATTTGGTGCAGATAGACCGACAATGCTGGGAGGTAGAGTGGTGCAGGATTTTGGCCGAATGATTCTCTATCTTTGGTTCTTCAAACACTGGGTAACTTCATCATGATCTGCACATGATTCTGAGATTTCATTCTGCAGATTTTCACCATCTCGCACCCTGTATAAAGGAATATGTACAGATTAGAAATACAGAACAGACAATTCTAGTTTCTCTGGAATATTTTTCCCCTTCCTTCCCCCAAAGCTGTAACCCTCCAGCCCACTTACTCTCTCCCACCATTCTGACTCTGCTACCCCCTAATGTACACCCTCCCCATTCTCATGGAGTTACTGATAAACAGATCCGTGGCACCACTTCCTGTCCCTGGTTAGACTCTGCACCCTTTCTGGGTTCACTTCCTTTCCCTTCAGTTGCTGCAAGTCAATAATGTAATAGCAGAATGAAACAAAAGGAAACAGAAAGGGAGGTGGCAGATCCTGGACAGAAGAACCTTCAGTCTGGGAGAATGGGTCAGATCCTTCTTTGTTTCCCATTAGTTGATTCCCACCATTACAATGAATTGGGGATGGAGAGTGGTCCTACATGGGTGTAGTGACACTTTGACCCCCCAACTGATTAATACTATGAGCAGATGCATTCCTCCTCCAGCCAATCACAGTGTGAAATACTTTCCGCAAAGTATACCTACCCAAAGCACATGCTCCAAAACCCACCCATTTTCTGTACATGTACAGTGCTGGGTTTCCCCACACACGTGTGGTCCCTGCCTCAGGGCTTGTGGGAGTTGTAGTCCCCATGAAGCCACTGGAGCCCTGTCTCTGGGAAGTGATTGAAAAGTGTAGACTGGAGGGTGTTATGTATAGGATCGCCATTCAGACACACAGAACATATGGACTGTCACTGAGTTTTACTGAGACATCTGCTTCCACAATCTGATTTTCTGATGTAAGGAATATAGATTCAGCCAACTGGGGCGTGGGGTGGTTCATAGGAGGAACAGACTTTAAGCAGAGGTGGCTCAATGGTTAGCATTGCTGACTCACAGCGTCAGGGACCTGGATTTGATTCCAGCCTTAGGAGACTGTGAGGAGTTTACACGTTCTCCCCGTGTCTGTGCAAATTTCCTCTGGGTGCTCCAGTTTCATCTCTCAGTCCAAAGATGTGCAGGTTAAGTGGATTGGCCATGCTAAACTCCCACAGTGTCCATGCCTGTACAGGTTAAGCCATTAACCATGGGAAATACAGGGAATGGGTGAGTCTGAATGGGATGCTCATTATAGGGATGGTGTGGACTCTATGGACGAATACCCTATTTCTGCACTGGAGGGACTCTATTCTATTCTCATGAAGAAGAATGTACTTATCTCAATGTGCTGTGAATCTGGGGAATTCCTTATTCAAAATGCAGTGGATACCAGGACAATGAGCAAATTTACTGAAGAGATACAGATGTTAAATTTGCAATGAGATGAAGGGTGAGAGAGAGCAGGTGGGAAAATCCAGGTGAGAGCGAGGTGAGCTCATCATCATGGTCTTAAATGGTGGAGCTGGTTCGAAGGGCTGCATTGCCTCTCCTGGGCCCAGGGCTTATCTTCTTACGGTAATAACTGGACAGCTGAATCCAAAACTCACCACCTTCACCAAAGGAGATTTTCAGAAAAAGCAGGATAGTCAGGTGGATGAGATAGTGAGGAAGTATGTAGGAGATAATGATTTTGCAATTTTAAACTGAGGTGAGTTAAAAATCACAACAACAGGTTATAGTCCAGCAGGTTTAATTGGATCATGATGAATAAGCGACGCTCCGATATCGAGTGTGCTTCCAATTAAACCTGAGGGACTATAACCTGGCGTTGTGTGAATTTTAAAATTTTGTACACCCCAGTCCAACACCGGCATCTTCAAATCATGTGAACGGAGGGGAGACAGTGATGTATGGTTTTAGGCTGTGTAGTACATTCACACCGTCCAGAATACGGTATTGTGAATATCTATCCTGTACTTTATTACAAAGACAAGGTCTCTGACAATGAAAACCAAAACACCCAGGTAACATCGCCTCACCTCATAATCTGATAAAAAGACTTGTGTTAAGTATGATTGAATTTAGAATATAGTTGGAAAGCGGGAAGATTAAATCCAATCCAGATCCTGTGCTTAAACAAAGGAGACTACAATAGGATGAAGCAGGAGTTGGCTAATGTAGACTGGAAGCAAAGACTTTAGGGTGGGACAGTTGACGGACAGTGGAGGAATATCAAAGATTTTTTCAAACTGCTCAGCAAAAGTATATATCAGTGAAAAGGGAGGACTGTAGGAAAAGGAGTAATCTGCCATGGGTGGCTAAGGAAATAAGGGAGTCTATCAAATTGAAATAGAAAGCATACAAATTGGCAAAGACCATGGAGAAACTAGGAGATTAGAAAAACTTTAAAGATCAACAGAAAGCCAGATGGGATTGAGTAGCTATCCCCAGGGCCAGAATAGCAGTTTACACTGCTAGAGGGGAACCTATTGTGTGGGGAACATATGGCCTCTGTAATTGTTGAAGCACTTAACTGTTACCATAGAGATAATCCTGATCAAGTTAAAACTCACAGCACACTGCAAAAGCTTATAGTCCAATAGGTTTATTTGAAAGTACAACATGGTGATGCGTGGTTTTTAACTTTGCCCACCCCGCTCCAACACCCGCTCTTCCACATCAGAATCCTGACAGACAGTCCCACTGAAACTGAAGTGCCTGTCAGATACCTGACTGAGCCACAGGGGTGTGGGAGAGGGGTATGTGATTTAACCACAAAGTGTTGAGCTGAACTTGACTTTTTAACTGCCGTTGCCATGGAGATAATATTGAGAGACAGCGTCCATTCAAAACCACAAACCACAAAGGTATAAGAATGGGAGTGGCACACCAGACGGGGGGTGGGGGGGGGGGGTTACCTGATGCTGCCTGGAGGTGCTCTGCATGTACACTATCAAGGTACCTGCCATGTCTCATCAATAAAGACTCAAAGATGACCTCTCAGAGTTCTGTGCCCAGTTATTCCTATCCAGCAGGGTTCAGGAATATGAGTACACAGCAGTCAGTCTTCACAGTGGAGGATACGAAGAACATGCCAGTACTTGATAAGGAGACTGAGGAAGGTGAGGACCAAGAAACAACCATCATCACAAAAGCGTTAGAGCTGGGCAAGCTTATGGCGGTAAAGGTAGACAAGTCTCCTTGCTAAGATGAAATACATCCCAGGGTGCTACCAGAGATAGCAGGAGAAATAGTAAATATACTTGGAGACAGAGCATCCTAGAGCAGAGGCTGGCCCTTGGGCCCAAACCGATCAGAATGTCCATCCACGCGAACCCCATTTCCCTGCACTTGGCCCATCTGCTTCTGACCCTTTGCTATCCGTGTATTTGTCCAAATGTTTTTACATATTGTTAATGTACCCACCTCAACCACTTCCACTGACAGCTCGGTCCATATACATACCACCCTCTGTGTAAAACAGTTGCACCTCAGGTTCCCTTTCATTCATTCTCCTGTAACCTTAAACTGATGCCCTCCAGTCCTCGATTCCCTGGTCAAAAGACTGAGTGCATTCACCTTACCCATGCCTCTCATGGTCTTATAGACTTCGAGAAAAGATCCCTCCTCTGTTTCCTCTGCTCTAAACAAAAAGAAAATCCTCGCTTGTCCAACCTCTTCCTATAACTCAGATCCCTGAGCCCTGGCAAAAATCCCTGTAAATTTCTTCTGCACTTTTTACAGTTTAATAACTGAAACCTTCATTACATTCATCACATTTCCAGTATTTCCCCACGGCGCTAGAACCGACGCGACAACGCCAATGGAATACAAGCCACGATTGATAATTAACTCCTTTACAACAATCCCGTTTTCATCGTTTGTTCCATGGTGCAGGTGTCCTGGTCTCTTTTTGGTTGCATGGTTAATTAAAACCTTGTCCTCATACAAAACAAATCTGTAACTTAATTGTTCCTGGAAAATATGCCATGTTTTTCAGACTTTTAAAAACAAACGAACTCTCTCTCCACAGTCACCACACTAACATGGACTTGGCTGTGTCTCAGTAATGTTTCCAGTCACAGTGATATGTGAAATATTCACCCACGAACAGAATACACACCTTTCCTTCCACATGAAAAGGCCAATGATATCCAGATCAGCACGGATCAAGTAACTATCAAAACTGAACATGAAGTTCAATCTGAATTTCTCATCCGCAAATCCACCATTTCAGTACCGTACGGAGAAAACAAGATACCACCGTTAATACCGGAAGGATCTTTATAAGACAATGTTAGTATTAAATTGTAGTTTCCTTGTTGCCCCAAAGCTTTAAATCTCAGTCTCACAATTTGTCTCTCTTGTTAACTGAAGACCAAATCAATCTCCTCACTTCTTTCCTCCACACCCAGTTCTCACACTCTCTCTCTCCTCTCCTTGAATTCAGCTTCCTAGCTCCTGCCTGCAGGCTATGAACCAAAAAAAGGGGGTAGCACGATGGCACTGCTGCCCCACAGCACTAGGGTCCCAGGTTCGATTCCAGCTTTGGGTGACTGTCTGTGTGGAGTTTGCACATTCTCTCCATGTCTGCGTGGATTTCCTCTGGGTGCTCCGGTTTTTTCCCACAATCCAAAGATGCGCAGGTCATGTGAATTGGCAATGGGAAATGGGTCTGGGTGGGTTACTCTTCCGATGGTCGGTGTAGACTGGTTGGACCGAAGGGCCTGTTTCCACACTGTAGGAAATCGAATCTAATCAAGTATATTACTCTGACTCAGAGCCTCCTAGGTGTTGGTGAATCCTCCTCCCACCTCCCAGGGTTTCCTTCCTGGTCAGACCCAAACTGATTTTTTTTCCCCAATCTGGAATCTCTTATTTATTTTCTCCACACCGACCCTCTCATAAGAACCATCCTGCACACACTGGCCAAATCATATCTCGTTGAACTAAAGTGAACCAAATTAGAACTTTAAATGCTGGCCCATCCTTGTTCCTTTCCATAACATTCCTGAATCTTCACACGAGTTCCGATAGCTTTCTGCAAAATGCTCCCCCCCACTGATACCCCAACCACTTGTCACGATAGCAGGGCTGGGATCATGCCCCTGGGTTCTGTTCTCAGAGGGAGGAAGGGAGGGAGCAGCCAATGACAGATTAATCCCACACATCTACAGCCTCCCTCCCTGGCACTGACCCATACTGCACATACGCCAACAATTGGCCAGCACTGCGCCCGTGCACTGGTTGCCCCTCCGACAGAGGTAAAAACAATGACTGCAGATGCTGGAAACCAGATTCTGGATGAGTGGTGCTGGAAGAGCACAGCAATTCAGGCAGCATCGGAGGACAGGCAAAATCCGAGGCCTGTCCTCGGATTTTGCCTGTCCTCGGATGCTGCCTGAATTACTGTGCTCTTCCAGCACCACTAATTCAGAATCCAGCCCCTCCTACAGCGCATGCTCCAGATCACACAGCAGCCTGGGTGATTGACAGCATCTGCTGCCCAATAGAGTGGAGGGAGCGGGGCTGGAGGACTGGGACAATGGGATTGTCAACAATGAATGAATGTGGAGGACACTGGGGGATGGGCAGGTCAGTGAGGGACAGGAGCAGTGCAGCAGCAGGAGGGGATCCTGGACAAACTGAGCAATGGGAGAATCTGACAGACGAGAAACTACAGGGAAGATTCTGTTTGGAGGCTCAGGCAGGGACAGCTGGGAGCTTGGGCATGTTTTCCAATCAGCCGCTTCAAAGATGCTGTTACTCAACTTTGAACCCAAACCTCGTGGTTCAGAGGTAAGGACACTACCACCATTTCCTGGTGGGCTAGTGGAATGAAGGGAAGATTTTCTCAATCTCTCTCACATGGAATATCCATGAGCTCGTCCCCCTTACTGTCAATGGTGGGGATGGAGGAGACAGAGCAGGCGGAAGGGACTGCCTTTCAAAACGAACTAACCGGCACTGGTGTTATTAACAAGATTCAAGACACAGTCACTAACACAAAGCTGGTGTACATGAACTTTATCCAGAATATTAACAGCTATAACTGGGTGACGCAGACCCCAATGTACAGAGTTAAGTCCTGGGTATTAATAACGGCTTTGTGTGTGAGAAATCACCTCTCATGAACATGAGTCAACTTTTTTGAAGAAGTAATAAAGAGGATTGATGAGGGCAAAGCGGTGGAAACATGGACATCAGTAAGGTGGTCAACAAGGTTCCCCATGGGAGACTGGTTAGCAAGGTTAGTTCTCAAGGAAGATAGCGAGAACTAGCCATTTGGATACAAAACTGGTTGAAAGGTAGAAGACAGAGGGTGGTGGTAGAAGGTTGCTTTTCAGGTTGGAGACCTGTAACCAGTGGAGTGCCACAAAGTATTGGTGCTGGATCCACTAATTTTCATCATTTATATAAATGATTTGGATGTGAATATTGGAAGTATTAGTAAGATGACACCAAAATTGGAGGTGTAGTGGACAGTGAAGAGGATTACCTCAGATTAAAACGGGATCTTGATCAGAGGGTCGAATATGCTGAGGACTGGCAGTTAGAGTTTAATTTAGATAAATGTGAGGTGCTTCATTTTGGAAAAGCAAATATTAGCAGGGTGTATACACTTAATGGTATAGTCCTCGGAAGTGTTCCTGAACAAAGAGACCTTGGAATGCAGGTTCATAGCTCCTTGAAAGCAATCGCAGGTAGATAGGATCGTGAAGAAGGTGTTTAGTATGCTTTCCTTTATTGGTCAGAGTACCGAGTACAGGAGTTGGGACGTCATATTGCGGTTGTACAGGACATTGGTTAGGTCACTCTTGGAATATTGCGTGCAATTCTGGTCTCCTTCCTATCAAATCAATATTGTGAAACTTGGAAGTGGCCAGAATAGTATTACAAGCATGTTGCCAGGGTTGGAGGATTTGAGCTACAGGGAGAGGCTGAATACACCGTTTTCCCTGGAGTGTCAGATGCTGATGGCTGACCTTATAGAGGTTTATAAAATCAGTAGGGGCATGGATATGGTAAATACACAAGGTATTTTCCCTGCGGTGGGGGTGGAGGCACGATGGGGTGTGGGAGACCGAGGCGGGGGGAGAAACCGACAGGCGAGGGAGACGGTTATTATACAGATCTGCAACACAACCCTGTTCCTGTTTTCTCCCTGTCCCCTTCAATCCCTCTGAAGAGCTCAGAACAAGTGCATAGTCCCTGGAAAGTAGAGCTTTAGGGTGACCAAGGGCTGTAGGTTGCATTTGGGACGCTGACTTTTATTGGTCTGTGCATTTATCAATAAATGGACCGGGGTTCAATTCCACTGTCCTTGATTCATGTCTGTGGCCAAAGACGCGCCTGTCTCTGATCCTGACTAGTGGATCCCCTCTCACTATAGCTCTGCCATTCTCCCTCCTCCCGTTCTGTGCAGCGGAGCTATCTGTGGTGTCATGAACCTGGCTGTTGCTGATTTCCCCTGAGAGTCCACCCCACCTGTTCCCAACCTTATAGAATCCCAAGCGGTGCACAGTATCTGTTTGAGAAGGGGAATGATCACTGGTGAGTCCTGCACTTCCTTCCTGAGCCTTTTACTTGATCTGATGGTCACCCATTCCCTTTCTGCCTGTGTAACTCTCCCCTGCAGTGTGACTAACTCACTAACCGTGCTGTCCCTAACATTCTCAGTATTGCTTCACAGTGAGTCCACTCACAACTCCAGGTCTGAAAAACAGTTTCTCAGTAGCTGCAGATGGACACACTGCCTGCACACATATCCGTCACGGACACTGGAAGCATCCCTTATGTCCCACATTGTGCAAGAGGAGCACACCACAGGTCTGAGGTCTCCTGTAACAACATCTCACTACATTCATCTAGTTACTCCCATTAAGAGAATTTAAATAAGTGAGCAACCTTCCTTCACTTCAAACATGCCCATGATACTAAAAACAATCTTTACTTAAGCTGATCTGTTGTACTTTTAAAAACTTAAATACTCCACAGGTATCACTGGCAAATTGACTATTCCCATTGGGACTGTGAATTTCTGAATGGCCTGAAGTAAAACAGAGTTTCAGCTTCACCTTCTCCCTGTCTCATCTCAATTTGTTTACATCCAACTCCAAAACACTCTCATTGATCCAAGCAGCCCTCACAGTGCAGCCCAGTCATTTTCATTGTCTGCTCACACCTACACTGCCCTCAGCCTCCTGTACTGTTCCAATGCATCTCAATGGGAGCTCAGGGACTGCATCTCATCTCTCAATTCAGCCCTTTGTATCCCCAGAGTCATCATGGACTTCAGCAGTTTCTGAATGAACAGACAGTTGTCAGAATCTGGAACGTTCCAACTGAAATGGTGCTGGAATTTGAGTCCACAAGGAATTTCAATGAGAAATTTGCAGGGAATTGGAAGTAGGGAGTTTACAGGTTAACATCATAAAGTGGATGATTGTGACTAAATCTGACAGTTCCTGCAAAGAGACGAGGCGTAATATGGATAAATCTGTGCTCTCTCTCAGACCAATACCTCCTTCCACAGCTACAGGGCCAAGAATTAAACACATACCCAAAGGGTGATCCAACCATTCTGCTTTTGGCTTGACAAAAATATTGAAGATATTTTCCCACAGTCAGAACAGATAAACCTTTCTCCTTTCACAGTTAAATGCCAATGATATTCAGATCGTGATGACTCTGTGGACTGTAGAAACTTGCTTTTGAGATCCCAGTCTCAATTATTCTCAATTAAGATCCTATAAAATGAATTCACAAAACGAAGCTCATAGTTAGTGCAAGATGAATAGTGAAGGCAAACACTTCTTTTGGTATGTGTTGGATGCTCCTCTTGAAATCGCACCGCCCCCAACCAGGAAGAAGACACGTGCATGCTCCTTGCTGTACCTTGGTCCCAGATAAAGATGACAGCCATAACCCAGCACCTCTCACTGCCTGAGGCCCAAGCCATCTTCCACTTTGCTGCAAACGTGGGACCAGGAGTTTCTAATTCAGATTAACGACCTGCACAGAGTGTAACTAAATCCTCCCAGTCTATACTGATACATTTCATCCAGTTTCTGCTGCCACTGTCCCCTTTCCCGTTTCCTCCTCCTGCACACACCAAGGGTCATCACGAGTCCAGTGACCCTTCCTCAGAACCGATGGCAGCTGGGAAAATTAGAATCCCCACAGGAAATAGGTCCTTCGGCCCAACAATTCCACACCCACCCAGACCCATTCCCCTACCCTATTACTCACCATTTCCCCGGACGAATGCACATCCCTGAACACTATGGGAAATTTAGCTGGGCCAATTCTCCTCCCCTGCACATCTTTGGACTACAGGATATAGGGGTTAAAGAGTAAATAATAGGTGGGGACAGAGCCCAAAGAGAGATTGGAACATTTGGAAAGACAAAAGAGTGGATAACGATCCGGCTGGGAGGGCGGAAAGCTGTTAATGGAGGAGGCAGGAACCTGATAGCATCTCAGTAGCGGTGGTGGAAATGGCGGCTGATGATCTACGATCTGTTGCAAAAAAGACCCGAAGCATCCAGTTGCCCCCCACTTTAACACACAAGGCTGTTCCCAGGCCAACATCTCTGTCTCATGCTTACTGCAGTGTTCCACTGAAGCTTGATGCAAGCTGGCAGAACACTTCAGAACATACCAAATGGCCTCCGATTTCAAGGACTGCAATTTCCCCTCCCGTGTATCTCCTCCACTTCCCACACCACTGCCCTTGGAACCCACACCTCCAACTGCAACAAGGATGGAAACCCCCTAGTCCTCACCTTCCACCCAGATACAATGCATCATTGTCTGCCATTTCCACCAACTACAATCAGACCTCACCACCAGAGATATATTTCCCTCCCCACCCCTCCCACATCCAACAGAGATTTTCCTGCACATCCAAACACCTCACCTTTTGTGTCCTTTGCTCTCGATGCGGTCTCCTTTACAGTGGGGAGTCAGGATGCCAACTTGTGGAACATTTCAGCGAACATGCACCAACCAACCCCACCGCCCTGTGGCCAACCAGTTCAGCTACCCCCCTCTGCCGCCACGCTGCCAAGGACATGCAATTCCTGGGTGGCATCCACCCCCAAATCCGAGCCACCCGACGCCTAGAGGAAGAACACCTCATCTTCCACCTTGGGACCTTTCAACCACACAGCATCAAGGTTTCCCCATCTCCTCTCCCCCACCTCATCACAGATTCAACCCACCAACTCAGCACTGGCCTCTTGAACTGTCCCACCTGTCCATCATCCTTCCCAATTATCCATTCCACCCTCTCACCACTACCCCATCTACTGGATTAGTGGTGCTGGAAGAGCACAGCAGTTCAGGCAGCATCCAAGGAGCTTTGAAATCGGCGTTTCAGGCAAATGACCTTCATCAGGAAGGGCTTTTGCCCGAAACGCCGATTTCAAAGCTCCTTGGATGCTGCCTGAACTGCTGTGCTCTTCCAGCACCACTAATACAGAATCTGGTTTCCAGCATCTGCAGTCATTGTTTTTACTACCCCATCTACATCTACCTAGCCTGTTCCTAGCTCCCTACCCCCAACCCCACACACCCCTCCCTATTTATCTCTCAGCCAGCTTCCCCCACTCCCACATTTCTGATGAAGTGCCTATATGCCCAATATGTCGATTCTTCTATTCTTTGGATGCTGCCTGAATTGCTGTGCTTTTCCAGCGCCACACTTTAAAGCAAGTTGGAAGAACAACACCTCATCTCCCACTCAGGGACCCTGCAATCCTCTGGCTTCAACATCGAATTCAATAATTTTAGGTCCTGAACTCTCCCACGTCCTAGTTTCGTTGCCCCCTGCCTCACATACCAGGCCTTGTTATTACATAGCCTGCTATTACACACTACCTATGGATAACCACTAACAGTCCCCATAAACAGCTATTTACTCTCCCCCAGACAGGATAACCTTTGTCCAACTGCTCCGATCTCTCTCTCTTTGGACTTTATCCCCACCTATCATTTACTCCTTAACCTCTACCTTCTGCATATAAACCAATAGTTTTTTCTCAGTCATATCAGTCCCTGAGGAAGCGTCACCGGATCCAACATGCAAACTGATTTCTCTTCACAGATGCTGTCAGATCTGCGGAGCTTTTCCAGTACCTTCTGGTTGTTGTGTGTGATTTACAGCATCCGCAGTTCTTTTTGGTTTTAATTTCCCCCAAGTATTTCTTTCAGGTCTAGCAGACTGAAACCGTGTTTATTAACCCTCCCAGCCCACACTAACTCCGTCTCTCTCCCAGTCCCTTCACACTCACTGCGACTCCTCCCCCCTCACAGTGACACTGCGCCTGCAAAGCTCATGGTCAGGTGTTGGCCCGCTGGACCCACCCCTCATTCACTTCTATTGGCTGGAGGATCACGCCAACTGTCCTATTGGTCTGAAGCTGTGTCAATCAGCCAGGCTCCATTGTGACATAAGTGGTGGGATCCTCCCAGGTGCATCAGAGGCTGAGGGGTGACCTCAAAGGTTTATTAAATCATGAGGGGCATGGGTAGGATAAATAGACAAGGTCTCTTCCCTGGGATGGAGGACTCCAGAGCGAGAGGACATAGGTTTAAGATTAGATTAGATTAGATTAGATTAGATTAGATTAGATTACAGTGTGGAAACAGGTCCTTCGACCCAACAAGTCCACACCGACCCGCCGAAGCGGAACCCACCCAAACCCCTACATTTACCCCTTACCGAACACTACGGGCAATTTAGTATGGCCAATTCACCTGACCCTGCACATCTATTTGGATGGTGGGAGGAAACCGGAGCACCCGGAGGAAACCAACGCAGACATGGGGAGAACGTGCAAACTCCACACAGTCAGTCGCTTGAGGCGGGAATTAAACCCGGGTCTCTGGCGCTGTGAGGCAGCAATGCTAACCACTGTGCCACCGTGCCGCCCAAAATGAGAAGGGAAAGATTTAAAATGGATCTGAGGGGCAATTTCTTTCACACTGGAGTTGGTGCGTGGATGGAATCTTCTCTCGGGAAGTGGAGCAGGTTGGTACAATTATACCATTTGGCATCTGGATGGGTATATGAATAGTAAGGGAGTAGAGGGATATGTGCCAAGTGTTGGCAAATGGGACTAGATTAGGTTGGGATATCTAGTCGGCATAGACCAGTTTAACCAAAGAGTGTGTTTTCATGCTGTACATGTCTATGGCTCTGCCCTGTGATGAGCTTCATCATTCACAGTGAATGGGACAGTATCTTAGAACAGGGGCTGGGGGCTATTCAGCCCATTGGGGCTGTACACTCTCCCTCTGGAGATGGTGCCAGTCAGTCCCAACTCACCTTCCATTTGGACATAGCCCTCCAAATCCTTCCTTTAAAAAAGAAAATTGCAAATTTATTTTGACAATAACTACTGAATCTGCATCCATCTGTCAATCAAACTGTTCCAGATGCTCAGAACTTACTGAGTCAAATAATCTTCACGTTTTTACCCTGCATTATTTGCCAGTTACCTGAAAGTAGTTCATAAAAATTGTGACAATGTTAATAATTTCTCATGCTGTCTCTATGTAAATTAAATTTACTGGAAACAATTCTGCTCCTCGTTGAAATCACTGCTTAACCTTCTCAGCTCCAAGGAGAATTTTCTGACCTTCTGCTAACTCTCTATAAAAGAGAAACCGATCTTAATTTTAATTTATTAGTGTCATAGAAATGTACAGCACAGAAACTGACCGCTTGGTCCAACTTGTCCATGCCCACCAGATATCCTAAATTAATCTCATCCCATTTGCCAGGACTTGGCTCATATCCTTCTCAAACTTGCCTGATCACATATCCAATCAGATGCCTTTTAAATGTTGCAATTGTACCAGCCTCCACACTTTCTCTAGCAGCTCATTCCGTCCACATACCATGTTCAGCTTGAAAACATTGCCCTTCACATCCCTTTTAAATCTTTTCCCTCACAACTTAAGCCTGTGCTCTCTTGTTTTGGACCCACCTAACGTGGGAAAAATGACCCTGGCTGTTCACCCTCACCGTGTTCCTCACGAGTGTATCAACCACTGAGGTCACCTCTCAGCATGCGATGCCCCAGGGAAAACAACCCCAGCCAATTCAGCCTCTCCCTATATCTCAAACTCACAACCCTGGCAACATCTTTGTGCATCTTTTCTGAATCCTTTCAAGTTTCACAACATCATTCCTATAGCGGGGAGACGAGGACTGAAAGCATAATTCGAGAAGTAGCTGAATCAATGCCCTGTCCGGCCCCAAAATAATGTCGCAACTCCTATACTCAATACAAAACACCTTCTTCACTAGCCTACCTAAGATTCCACTTACAAGGAAGTGTGAACCTGCATTCCAAGGTCTCTTTGTTCAGCAACACACCCCAAGACCTCCTCATTAAGTGTACAAGCCCTGCTCTGATTGGCTTTTTTCCAAAATGCAGAACCTCATATTTATCTAAATTAAACCCATCTGCCCCTCCTTAGCACATTTAATTGAAGTCCCAATGTACTGAGGTAAACTTCTTCACTGCCCATTACATCTCCAATTTTGGTGTCTAGTGTAAACCTACTAACCATACCTCATATATTCACATAGAAATCATTGATATACAGGACAAAAAGCAGTGGACCCAGCATCCATCCTGACAGCATATTTCTCACACAGTTGTTGGGTTGGGTAAGTTGTTGGCATGGACGGTACGGACTGAAGGGTCTGTTTCCATGTTATATATCTCCATACCTTCTAGACAATTCTGTATCTAAATAGCTAGTCCTCCCTGTATTCTACAGTCTCAAACTTGCTAACCGGTCTGTTATGTAGAACCGTGTGTCTTCCTGGAGTCCAAGTTAGTGACTTCCATGTACAAAGCCATGCTGCCTCTCCCTCATCACTTCTTGCCTTTCCAATTACATGTAAATCATGTCTCCGAGAATCACATCCAACAACTTCTCTGCCACTGATTTCAGGCTCACTGGTCTATTGTTCCCTGGCCTTTCCTTCCCACCTTTCTCAAATAATTGTGCCCAGCTTCCAGCACCTCACCTGTGACAATCAATGACACAAATATCTCAGCGAGGGTTCCAGCAAACACTTCCTTCGATTCCCACAAAGTTCTGGGTTACACCTGAGCAGGTCCCAGGGATTATTCCACCTTGCTACCGTTTAAGACATCCAGTACCCCCTCCTCTGTAATATGGACACTTATCACGTTATCACTATTTATTTCTCCAAACACTCTAGCTGCCACATCCTCTTTCAGTAAAAGAATCTCATATAGAATCTCTCTCACCTCCTGCGGTTCCACAGACAGCCTTGATGATTTTTGCGGGTACCTATTCTCTGCCTGGTTATCGTTTGTCCTTAGTGTATTTGTACAATCACTTTGGATTCTCCTTAAACCTATTTCCTAAAGCTATCTCATGTCCCCTTTTTGCCCTCCTGGTTTACCTCGAGTATACTCCTACTGCCCCTATACTCCTCTAGGAATTCACACAAACACAGCTCTCTGTACCTGCCATATCCCTCCTTCACTTTCTTGACCAGGTCCACAATTTCTTTCGTCAGGCAGCATTCTTTACACCTACCAGCCTTGGCCTTAACAGGAACATACTGTCTATGTACTCTCATTGTCGCAGGCCTATGGAGGCAATGGCAGATGAGGATACAGAAGCAATTATTCTCAGTAAAGAGGTAATGTTGGGAAAGATAACAGCCTAAAGGTAGATGGGTCTCCTGACTCTGATGGAATGCATCCCGGGAAAAAAGAAAAGATGGCGGGGGGTGGGATAGCAATTCGTAATAATTCATTAAAAGTTGTTGGATTCTGGGATAGTTTTGACAGACTGGAAGCTGCGAATGTGGTGCCACTATTTTTCAAAAAGGATCCGTTAGCTTAACTTCTGTAGTGGAGAAAATGCTTGAACCTCTCAAGGAAGTAGTGGTGAGATATTTGGGTAGAAATTGTCTACTATTTGCAATTTACACAAATGTTTTGGAGTTGAGGACCAAGTGTTCGGTGTCAGAGTTCACATTTGATACGAAGATGAGGTAAAGCAATGTCTGCAGAGGCCACTGTCAGTCTGGACAGGGATACAGATCGGTTAAGTGAGTGGGTAAGGGTCTGGCAGATGGAGTTCAATGTTGGGAAATGTGAGGTCATCCATTTTAGTCGGACGAACAGCAAACTGGATGATGAAATGGTGAAAACTTGCAGCATGCTGCTGTGCGGTGGGAGCTGGGTGTCCTTCTGCATGAATCACAGGAAGTTGGTTTGCAGCTCCAGCAGGTAATTAAGACAGTGAAGGGAATATTATCCTTTCATGCGAGAGGGATGGTTATGCTGCTGGTGAGGCCACACCTGGGGAAATGTGTATAGGTTTGGTCCCCTTACATTAGCAAGGATGTACTGGCACTGGAGGGAGTACAGAGGAGGTTCATTAGTTTGAGTTGGGAGTTGAGAGGGTTGGCGTATGTGGAGATTGAGAAAACTGGTTCTCTTGTCATTGTAATTTAGAAGAATGGGAGTTTGGATAGGAAACAATAAAATTATGACGGGAGTAGATAAGATAGAAGCAGGGAGGCTATTTCCACTGGGGGCAGGTCAAACAACAGAGCATTACCTCAAAATAAGGGGGATCAGAATTAGGACTGAGCTCAGGAGGAGCTTCTTCAGCTAAAGGGTTGTGAATCTGTGGAATTCCCTGCTGAGTGCAGCATTTGACGTTATCAACTTGCATGCCTTTAAGGCAAAATGTAGATTTGTGAACAGGAAAAGAATTAAGGGTTATGGTGAGAGAGCAGGAATGTGGAGCTGAGGCCATGAGAAGATCAGCCCTGATCTTGTTGAATGGCAGAGCAGGCTTGAGGGGGCAGGTGAAAGTTCTTGCCTTGTGCCATCAAAATTGGCCTTTGTCCAATTCAGATCCTTAACGTTTAGATCTGATATATTATTTTCTATAACTATTTTAAAAATAGTAGAATTATCAGAGAATCCCAACAGTGTAGAAGCAGGTCATTCAGCCTATCACATTGATACTGACCCTGAGAGCCTCTTAACCTCCCGCTGTAACATTGCATTTCCCAGGGCAACCCAACGTACTCATCCCTGAACATTATGGGCAATTCAGCCTGGACAATCCACCCAACCTGCACATCTTTGGACTGTGGGAGGAAACCAGAAGAACCAGATGAAATCCATGCAGAAACCCCTAATAAAATGATCATCCCTTTCTTATTTCCCAGTTCCACCTAAATAACTTCACTGGGCGTACTCCCAGGAATATCCTCCCTAAGAAAAAACATAATGCTATCTCGAATCAAAAATGCCACTCCCCCTCCTCTCTCGTCCCCCTTTCTATTCTTCCTGTAGCATCTATACCCTGGAACATTAAGCTGCCAGTCCTATCCATCCCTAAGTGATGCCTCTGTAATTGCTTTAATATCCCAGTGCCATGTTCAAAACCATACCTTGAGCTCATCTGCCTTCCCTGTCAGGCCTCTTCTATTGAAGTAAATGCAGTGCAACTGCTCAGTCCGACTTCATTCGTGCCTTGCCCTTGCCTGCCTTGACTATTTGATTTCTGAACTGTACCAGCCTCAGACATATCTCTTTCCTCACTGCCTTCTTGGGTTTACACCCACTCTCTCACTGGTTTAATGCCTCCCAAGTATCACCAGCAAGTCTCCCTGCCTAGACATTAGACACCTTCCAATTCAGGTACAATCCATCCTTCTTATGCAGGTCAACTCTACTCCAGAGGAGATCACAACGGTCCACAAAATGTGAATCCTTTTCCCCTGCACCAGCTCCTTAGCCACTCATTGAGCACCTCCTCCTCCTCCGTAATATGGACATTTTTCAAGATGTCACCATTTATTTCCCCACATTCTATATCTCCCATGTACTTCTTCACAGTAAACACTGATGCAAAATACTTGTTTCCCTATCTCGGCCATCGCCTGCAGCTCCACACAATGGCTTCCTTGCTGATCTTTGAGGGTCTCTATTTTCTCCCTAGTTAGCCTTTTGTTCCTCATATATTTACAAAAGCCCTTCGGATTATCCTTAACCCTATTCGCCAAAGCTATCTCACGTCCCTTTTTTGCCTCTTGATTTCCCTCTTAATTATACTCCTACTGCCTTTATACTCAAAAATTTTTTGGATTGGAATAAATGCAAAATATAACATCCTGACAAAACAAACGAGGGTAGGACTTACACTCAATAAAAGTACGGCCTTGAGTAGTGATATGGGAACAAAGAGACCAAGGGCTTCACGTCTTTGACGTTTGTGTTACATGTAGACAGGGTGGTTAAGAAGGTGCTTAGCACACTTACCTTCATTGTTCAGACCTTTGAGTACAGGAGTTGGGACGTTATGTTGAGGATGTACAGGATATTGGAGAGGCCTCTTCTGGAATACTCTGTCCGGTTCTGGTTGCGCTGTTATAGGAAGGATATTATTAAATTGGATCAGGTTCAGGAGAGATTTACCTGCATGTTGCCATGAATGGAGGGATTGTGTTCTAAGGAGAGACTGGATAGGCTGGAAGTTTTTCACTGGCGTGCACGTGGTTGAGGGGTGACCTTATTAGAGGCTTATAAAATCAGAAAGAGTGTAGATAAGGTGAAAACCCGGGGGAGAGGGGGATTCAAAACTCGGGTGCATTCATTTTGAGAAGAAATGAGAAAGGTTTCAGAAAAGACATTAGGATTTTTTTTAAAAATGTATACGTGTGAAATGAACTTCCAGAGGAGGTGGTGGCTGTGAATACAATTACAATATTTAAAAGACATTCAGATTAGTGCATAAATAGGAAATATTTGGATGGATGTGGACTAAGCGGTGGCAAGTACAATTAGTTCAGTTTGGAATTATGGTTGGCATGGACTGGTTGGAGCACATGGCCTGTTTCCTTGCTGTATAACATTATGGCTCTAATCCTCACTAACTCGAAATTCCTCCATCCTCAACTCTCCCGATCATTGTCACTCCATCCAGCCTCACAACTCTTCCTTATTTATATAATTCCTCACCAGCCACAGAACGCTCCCTATCTCATGTCCTCCAGTTTCTCAAATCTCTGCGATATGTGCCTTTCTTCAGTTCCAGCCTTGAGGATGCCCTCATTCACTCCGATTGGTTGGAAGACAAACTGGTACGGCCTGGTCCTCCAGTATGCCCTCTGCCTCCTATTGGCCTGCGCTGACATCAATCATTGGGGCCCATTGTCAGGTGAGTGGTGGGATCCTGCCTCTCTCTGCCCTGGGATGAGCTTCAACATTCACAGTGAATGGGGCAGTATCACAGAGCACAGGGGTTGGGGCTATTCAGCCCATTTGGGATGTACCCTCTCCCTCTGGAGATGCTGCATATCTGTCCCAATTCCGTTCCCATTTGCCAATGTCCCCCCAAATCTTCCCTTAAAAAGTAAAATTCCAAATCTGTTTATGAATAACTGCTGAGTGTGTCCAGCTGCATTCAGACTGTTCCAGATGCTTGGAACTTACTGAATAAAATAATGTTCACATTATTTGCCAATTACCTGAAAATAGTTACTAAAATTGTGACATTGTTAACATTTCCCCTCTCTCTGCAGATTAGCTATCCTAGAAACAAATTTGCACCTAGTCAAAATCACTGCTGAACCTTCTCAGCTCCAAGGTCAATTATCTGTGCTTCTGCTAACTCTCCACAAAAGAGGAACACATCTTATTTTCATTTATTAGTGTCATAGAGATGTACAGCACAGAAACAGACCTTTGGTCTAATTTGTCCATGCCAACTAGGAATCCTCAATAAATGGAGCCCCATTTGCCAGCTATTGGTCCGTATCATTGGAAACTCTTCCTCTTCATGTACCCAATCGGATGCCTTTCAAACGTTGTAAATGTATCAGCCTCCACTTCTTCATCTGGCAGCTCATTCCACACATACACCACACACAGCTTGAAAACTTTGCCCCTTAGATCCGTTTTTAAACTTTGCCCTCTCAACTTAAGCCCATGTGATCTTGTTTTGAACCCACCTACCTGGGGGGAAAAGACCCTGGCTGTTCACCTTATCCATGCCCTTCATGATTTTATAAATCTCCATGAAGTCACCTCTCAGTCTTTGACTCTCCAGGGAAATTAACCCCGGCGTATTCAGCCTCCCCCTGTAGCCCAAATCCTCCAACCCGAGCAAAATCTTTGTAAATCTTGTCTGAACTCTTTCAAGATTCACAACATCCTTTCCAGAACAGGGAATTTCGAACTTAAAACATAATTCCTGAAATGGCTTAATCAATGTCCTGTCCAACCACAATTTGACGTCCCAGCTTCTGTACTCAATGCATTGACCAATAAATATAAGCATACCAAACCCCACCTTCACTAGTCTGCCTACCTGCGACTCTCCTTTCAAGGAACAATGAACCTGCACTCCATGGTCTCTATGTTCAGCAACATTCCCAAGGACTTTCCCATTAAGTGTACAAGTCCTGCTCTGATTTGCCTTTCCAAAATCCAACAGCTTACATTTTTCTAAATTGAACCCAGTCTGCCATTCCTCGCTCCAATGGCCCATCTGGTCAAGATACCGTTGCATTCTGAACTAACCTTCTTCATTGTCCGCGACACCTCCAATTTTGGTGTCTTCTGTAAACCCACTGACCATACCTCATAGATTCATATCCAAGTCATTTATTTAAGGACCCAATATCTATTCCTGCAGGACAATGCTGCTCACAAGCCTCCAGTCCGCAAAGCAACCCTCCATCACCACCCTCTGCCTCCTACCTTCAAGCCAGTTTTGTATCCAAATGGCTTATTCTCCCAACATTTCATGTTATCTAACCTTGCTAACCAGTCTGCTTTGTGGAACATCGTTCATTGTCCATATAGACAACGTCCACAGTCTGCCTTCATCAATCATCTTTGTCACATCTTCAAAAAAACTCAATCAAGTTAGAGAGAGAGAATTTACCACACATAAAGCCATGTTAGCTATCCCTAATCAATCCTTGTCTTTCCAAATACATGTAAACCCTGTCCCTCAGAATCCCTTCCAACAACGTACCTACCACTGACGTTAGGTTGACTGTTCTCTTGGTCCCTGGGCTTTCCTTACCAACTTTTTAAAATAATGGCACCCATCTTCCAGCATCTTACCTGTCACAAACAATGATATAAATATTTTAGGGAGGGGCACTGCCATCACCTCCCTAGCTTTCCACAAATTTCTGGGATACACCTGATCAGGTCCCAGGGATTTATCCACCTTGCTAATGTTTAAGACATCCAGTACTTCCTCCTCTGTAATATAGACACTTTTCAAGTTACCACTATTTATTTCTCCAAACTCTCTAGAATAGAATAGCATAATAATTCTCCCACCTCCTGTTGTTCCATAGATGGCCTTGTTGATCTTTAAGGGGTCCTATTCTCTGTCCGGTTATTATTCTATCCTTAATGTATTTGTAAAATCTCTTTGGATTCTCCTTAAACTATTTCCTAGAGATATTTCAAGTCCCCTTTTTGCTCTCCTGATTACCCTCGAGTATACTGCTGTAAAAACGTGATTCTGTCCTCTCAATTCCTCCGCCTCTGCCATATCTGCTCCCAGGAGAAGCAATTCCACTCCAGGACATCCCAGAAAGGGTTCCTCTTTCACGGACCAGATTTCCCTCCCACTTGATCAACAATGCACTCCAACGCATATCCTCCACTTCCTGTACCTCCGCCTTCCCCCCACCCCTCCAACCACAATAAGAATATAATCTCCCATTCCTCACCTGCCACCCACTAATCGCCATTAACCTCTGCTATGTCCGCTACCTACAGTCAGACCCCACCACCAGGGATATATCTCCCTCCCCAGCCCTTTCTATCTGCCGCAGAGATCATGGGAACTTTGGTGCTGATGTGCTGCCCCACGGATGCCTCAGTCACTCACCCTGCCAAATGGCCGAGTGAGATTATCACTAGATGGATAATCCAGACACCCAGATAACGTTCTGGGGCCCAGGGTTTGGATTCCGTCATGGCAGACAGTGGAATGTGAATTCAATAAAAATTTGGAATTAAGAATCTATTAAAGATCATGAGTCCATTGTTGATTATTACGAAAACAAATCTCATCAGATTCGCTAATATCCTTCAGGGAAGGAATCTGCCATCCTTACCTGGTCTGGCCTACATGTGACTCCAGACCCACAGCAATGTGGTTGACTCTTTACTGCCCTTTGAGCCCAGCCAGTGACATCCTCATCCTGTGAATGAATAACAAAGAAGGTCAAGTCTTGTACACAACCATACTATTCTTACAGAGAAGTCATCTCTTTGTAAATTTGCTTCTCAACTCCCTGCTGACTATTGGGGAGTGGGGGGGGGGTCAATAGTACCATCCCAATAAGGAGATCATCCCTTTCTTATTTCTCAGTTCCACCTGTATAACCTGCCTGGATGTACTCCCAGGAATACCCTCTTGAAGACCAGCTGTAATGTTATCCATAATAAAAAATAGCTCTGCCCCTGCTCTGTTGCCCCCTTTATATCTTTGCTATAGAATCTATACACTCGAACATTAAGCTGCTTGCCCTATCCATCATTAAGTCATGCCTCTGTAATTGCTATAATATCCCAGTGCGATGTTCAAACCCATACCCTGAGCTCCTCTGCCCGACCTATCGGGCCTCCTGTGTTGAAATAAATGCAGTGTAACTGCTCATTCTGTGCCTTGCCCTTGTCTGCCTTGACTGTTTGACGTCTGAACTGTACCAGCGTCAGACTTAGCTCTTCCCTCACTCTATCTCTGGGTTTACCCACATTCCTTCACTGGTTTAATGCCTCCTGAATAGCACTAGCAACTGTTCCCTTTCAGTGCAGGTACAATCCATCCTTCTGATGGAGGTCTATTCTACCCCACAGGAGATTCATAGAACATAGAACATAGAACATAGAACATAGAACAATACAGCACAGAACAGGCCCTTCGGCCCACGATGTTGTGCCGAACTTCTAACCTAGATTAAGTACCCATCCATGAACCTATCCAAATGCCGCTAAAAGGTCGCCAATGATTCCGACTCTACCACTCCCACGGGCAGCGCATTCCATGCCCCCACCACTCTCTGGGTAAAGAACGCACCCCTGACATCTCCCCTATACCTTCCACCCTTCACCTTAAATTTATGTCCCCTTGATCCAATGATCAAACAATGTGAACTCTTCTATTCCGATGTCATTGATACCAATAAACTACAGCCTCCCCGCAAAATGGTTATTCTCCACTTTAAGAATATTCTGCTCCCTCTCTGAGACATCCTTATACAAAAATTACACATTCGAATAATAAACCTTACACTCATCAGGTCATCATAAAAGGATTACATGACACATTGAAGGTTTGGGGAGACCTTTTGAGAGAATGCGATGAATTCAAATGAGAATTTTTAAGCAGCAAATGGGATTGATCTGATACACAATACTTACACACACACAATGCAAATATCCAGGTCCTGATATACTGAGTAATTCAATCAGAGTTTGGCAGAACATTTACTGAGATTCCCATCTGAATGTCCACCTGTAATATCCTGTAATACAAGTTTATAAAATCTGTCACTCTCAGTTCAGGTTAGAAACTCACACCAACCCTCCTCGTGGCCCAGGATGACTGTACATATTACCCTTGAGGACAAAAGCAGTCAACTCAGGGGGAAATCTGTGGGTTTCTAGGAGATTCCAACTTGATTAGATTAGATTGCTCACAGTGTGGAAACAGGCCCTTCGGCCCGCCGACACCGACCCGCCGAAGCGCAACCCACCCATACCCCTACATTTACCCCTTACCTAACACTACGGGCAATTTAGCAAGGCCAATTTACCTGACCTGCACATTTTTGGACTGTGGGAGGAAACCGGAGCACCCGGAGGAAACCCACGCAGACACAGGGAGAACGTGCAAACTCCACACAGTCAGTCGTCTGAGGCGGGAATTGAACCCGGGTCTCTGACGCTGTGAGGCAGCAGTGCTGACCACTGTGGCACCGTGCCGCCCACTTGAGATCTCATGTGACTGAACACAGCAGTTCTTTGACACATTGGAGAAAATGATCCAAGCGTCAGTGAGATATGGGCAACAAGAATTACTTTCTTTTCTTTCATTCCGTGCTGCCGCTCTGCCTCATCAATAAGACATGGGTGTGAAAGGCTAATGCCTAACGATGGGCAAGTTGTCTCCATCCTGATCAATGGGTAGGAAGATCCTTTCAATCACTCCAAAGCGTATCCCTAAAAAGATAGCAACTCTGTCTGCTTCCCACTGCCCAGTGCTCCCAGTAAATGTTTGGAAGAATGGGAAGGGGGGTTATCTCCTAGAAAAGGCATAACTGTAAAGGTCTAAAAGGATTATGAAAAGAGAGAGATGCACAGGAGAAGGGGGCAACAAGTTGCCAGATGGGGTGTAACTTGGGAAAATGGGAAGTTGCTCATTTTGGAGGAGATAATAAAAGAACAAAGTACTATTTAAATGGTGGAAACCATAGAAAGCTGCACCACAAAGGGACCAAGGGTAATTGTTCAGGAAACACAGAAAGCTACCACACAGTTACAACAGGGAACCAGGAAGGGGAATGGAATATTTTGTTTTAAAGGTGTTCAGGATTAGAGCTTGGAGTATATACCTGAGAGTAACGTGTGGAAGTGCTGGTGAGACCACCATATATGCAGTAATGAGAGGAGTTTTGGTCCCTTGAGATAAGGAAATGTGTCACTTTATTGGAGGCATTTCAGGGAAGATTCAATGAGATGATCCCTGGTTTGGAGGGATTATTTTTTAAATAAAGGCTGAAAAGGTTGGGACTCTACTCACTGGATTTTGGAGAAAGAGAGGTGATCTCATTGAGACAGATGGGATTCTTAAGGGGTTTGACAGGATAAATACTATAAGGATGTGTCTGAGGGTAAATACTGAGAGGGGAGTCTGAAACCAGATTTTGAGTCACGGAATCAAGGGGTCTGTTTTGGATTCATCAAGATAAGGCGACACAGACACGGGTAAGGGGTTTCAGCAGCAATGGAGCTGGGGTGAGGTGGAGAAAAGCAACGTTGAAGAGATTGGAATTCCTGGTGTTGTGATTGTGTGGATGTCTGATCAGAAGGTCACCTTGGGGTCAGATGTAACAGCAATATTGTGAAGAGTGTCGTTCTGCCTCAGAGAGTTCCCAGTGGGAGGGAGGGGCTCAGCAGAAAGGTAAAGGTAAGACAATGGGTTTAACCGTGACAATGTTTCATTGGAGGAAATTGCAGCTAATCGAGTAGTGGGAATGTGATAAGCAGTTTGATAACTGAGTAACAGTGGAGTAATGGAGAGGGATGATGGGGAGGGAGAGCTGGGCATCGTCAGTGTACATGTGAAACCTAACAGTGTTTTTGGACGATATCACCTCCTGGCACGATGTACGTGAGATGCAGGAGAGACCAAGGATAGATCGTTGAGGGACACCAAATGCAAAGAATTCAGAAAGGAAAGGGAGAGTCGAGATGGAGCAGGATTTTCCAACAACGGTGAGGTCAAATATTAGTTTTTCACAGAATGGGAGAGAAGGGCACAACCAAAAAAAGACCAATAGACAGAACAAGGAACAATATCTATGAATTGGCGAGGGGGGTGATGAGGCGGCAGCGGAGGAAAGAGAGTTGGAAAGTGAGTTTACCGAGATTAGGGTAAAGGGTCAAGGTGAGCTCTGATTAGGCTTGACAAGAGACTGTAGAAAGATGTAGGTTTAGGATAAAAACCAGGAACACCACGTGAGGCAGTTTGGCTCTGTGGGCTCGTGGGAGGGAGGGAAGGAGCAGATCGGATTATCTCAGTCTTCGTGACAGAGAAACTCCGTGTGCTCCTCACTTGTTGTTGGAGGGTCGGATGGAGGAGACAGGATGATGGACAGTGTTTTACAAAGAAACAAAACTAGGGTTAGTGATATTTAAAATGAGTGAACAAACCTGATGTAGCTTTTATCCAGATTATTAAAACAAACGGCTGAAGTCCTGTTTCGAATCCCATCTTGGCAGATGGTGGAATCTGAATGCAAGAAAAAAAAACAATGTATTAAGAATCTCCTGATCTCCACGAAACTATTAACAATGGCAAAAAAAATCCTGCCAACCTGACAGCGGCACAGCCAGCTATTCACTGTATTAATCACTGCAAAGTCTCAACACAGGAATGAAACTGGATGGACCACTCGGCATCTAAGAAGGCACCATTTAATACAACCACAGATTCAGCCCTCTTAGTGGTGCAATGTCCTCCTCACTAGCATATGGTTTTTGATGCCAAAATGTGCAGAGCTGTCTCACAGACTAGTCAAGGAACAGCCTGACATAGTCATACTCACGGAATCATCCCTTACAAACAATGAGCGGACACCACCATCACCATACCTAGATATCGAGAGTGTGGTGCTGGAAAAACACAACAGTCAGGCAGCATCCGAGGAGCAGGAGAATCGACGTTTGGAGCCTAAGCCCTTCATCAGCCTGACCTGCTGTGCTTTTCCAGCACCAGACTCTTGACTCTGATATCCAGCATCTGCAGTCTTCACTTTCTCCTGAAATCTCTGGATATGTCCTGTCCCACCGGCAGGACAGACCAGGCAGAGGTGGTGGCACAGTGGTGTACAGACTGGGAGGATTTGCCCTGGGAGTACACAACATTGACTCCGGAGACCAGGAAGTCTCATGGCTCCTGCCGATTACCACGTACCGTCCTCCCTTGGCTGATGGATCAGTTCTCCTTCATGTTGAACAACATTTGGAGGAAGCACTCAGGCAATAAAATGATGTCAAACGTACTCTGGGTACAGGATTTCAATGTCCACAATCGAGACTAGCTGTGCAACAGAATTACTGACTGAGCTGGCCAGGTCCTAAAGGACATGTCTGCTCAACTGAGTCTGCAGCAGGTGGTGAGGGAACCAACAAGAGTGTAAAACATCCTTGATCTCATTGTTATGAATTGAGCAGCTGCAGATACATCTGTCCATGACAGTATCAGTACGTGCGACCATCACACATTCCTTTTGGAGACAAAGTCTTGCCTTAAAGTTGAGAAAAACCTCCATTGTGTTGAGTGACACTATCACCGTTCTAATGGGGACAGACTTCGAAGAGATGTAGGATCTCAAACTGGGTATCTCTGAGGCACTGTGGGACATCAACAGCAGCAGAACTGTACTCCAGCACAATCTGTAATCTCATGGGTTTGTAAATCCCGGTCTCACCCACCACAATGGACAGGAAAGGAGGGCATGCCATGAGCAGCACCAGGCAGACTTAAAAATGAAGTGCCAACCTGGTGAAGCTATCAAACAGAACTACTTGCATATCAAACAGCATCAGTAGCAAGCAACAGAGCTTAGTGATCCCACATCCAATGGATCAGATCGGAACTCTGCAGTTCTGCCACACCCAGTTGTGAACGGTGATGGACAATTAAACAACTCACTGGAGGAAGCATCACAGATATCCCCACCTTTACTGATGGAGGGGTCTCACACATCCATGCACCAGATAAGATGACAGCATTTGCAGCAATCTGCAGCGGAAGTGCAAAGTGGGATGATCCATCTCAGCCTTCTCTAGTGGTTTCTAACATCATAGATGTGAGTTTTAAGCCAGATCGATTCAGTTTGAATAACATCAAGAAATGGTTAAGTAGTGCAAAGGCTACGGGCCCTGCCAACATTCTGGCAATAATACTGATGGCTTGTGCTCCAGAACTCGCCACCCACCAAGCCAAGTACCGCTCCAGCACCGGCATCTACTGACAATGTGGAACATTGCCCAGGGATGTTCAACACAAAAACACAGGGCAATCCAACCCAGCCAATTTCCCTCTATCAGTCCACACTCGATCAGCTGTAAAGTGATGGAAGATGTCATTAACAGGGCTATCAAACAGCAGCTGCTCAGCAACAGCCAGCTGAGCGACACTCATTTTAGGCACCACCAGGGCCACTCAGCTCCCGATTGTGTTACCGCCCTGATTCACAACCTTACAACCAGCTGAATCCCAGAGGCGAGGTGAGGGTGACTGCCCAGTCCCACTACAAGACCACTAACTCTAGCTGATTCCACCCTTGTCTCAGCTCATATACACTCATCCATCTTGTGTTATCTCCAGACTTCATACTCCTGGCCAGTTTCCCACATTCAACCTCACTGTAATCTCAAGAAAAACCCTAAATCTCTGCTGCCCAAGTGCTCCCTCGTACCAAAACGTGTTGATCCATCAAAAGGCTCCTATTCATAATCAACAACATAGAGCCACAGCGATGTACAGCATGGAAACAGATCCTTCAATCCAACCTATCCATGCCGACCAGATACCCCAACCCAATCTAGTCTCACCTGCTAGCATCAGCCCCACATCCCTCAGTTTAAAACTCTCACCCTTGATTTAATTCCTGGTTGTGATCATCCCTAGCTCGCTGCATCTCACACCCTTTGAGACCTCGACAACTCATTCTGTTCAAGAGTCTTAATGACCTGCTAATTCATTACTTCACTTGCGTGGCTGCTTTTACAGTTGCCAAAGCAACAAGGTCTAAAATTCGCAGCTAAAACCTCACAGGTCTGCTTTCCCCTTTTAAGACATTCCTCAAAACTTGCTTATTTGGCAATGGCTTTGGTCAGTTAACCTAATATCATCCTTCTCTGGCCTTATGTCTAAAGTTCCCAATAATATTTTTGTGAAATTATAAGCAGGATAATGAAACTACAAACTGTTCTTGATTTGGACATTATCTTCAAATCATCACTGTTGCTGTAATGAATACTCTGTAATGTCTCTTACCCAACCACATTGTGGGAGCACCTTCACTACACAAACTGCAGCTGCACAAGAAAGTCCCCAGGCAACAGGGCTTTGGCATTAATCACTGGTTCTGTGGAAGAAGAAACACAGTTGATGTTTCAGGGAGTGCAAAATGGATTACAGGGAATGTAAATGGTGCAGAATTTGATAGTTAGAAATGGAAGGAAAATACACTTGCTTATTGGAAAAAAGAATTCTTGACTGTCAAAGATTTTCCAGAAAAAAATTAATAAGCAGCATTTGGTCTGGGGCTGGGCAGCAGTGAAAAATTAACTTACAAAAATGTCTGTAAAAGTAATAGTAAAATATACTAAACAGACCAATAATACACCCATTGTTCTAGATTAAGGAAGCTAGATATTGGCAAAGTGGTCATGAGGAAGCCCAGAGATGAAGCAGAACAGTGTAAGCTGTTATGATCCCACAGTCATAGAGATGTATAGCACCGACACAGACCCTTCGGTCTAACTCATCCATGGAAACCAGGTATCCAAACCTAATCTATTCCCATTTGCCAGCACTTGGCCCATATCCCTGTAAATGCGCCCTAATCATATCATGTGTCTATTTAGATGCATTTAACATGTTTTAATTGTACTAGCCTCCACTAATTCCTCTGGCAGCTCTTTCCACCCACTGCATGAAAGAGTTGTCCTTTAGGCTCCTTTGAAACTTTATCCGTTCACCCTAAAGCAATGCCCACTACATCTGGACACCACCACTCCAGGGAAAACACCTTGTTCATTTACTCTATTCATGCCCCTCATGATTGTATAAACCTCCATAACATCACCACTCAGCCGATGGCACTCCAGGGAAAACAGCCTCGCCTTTTATACCTCACCCTACAGCTCAAATCCTCCAACCCGAACAACATCTATGTAAGTCTTTTTTGAAACCTTTCAAGTTTCACAGCACCCTTCTGATAGGAGGCAGTCCAGAACTGCACACAATATTCCAAAAGTGGCCTAACGAATATCCTGTACAGCAACATGACCTCCCACATCCTATACTCAATGCTCTAACCAATAATGGAAAATATACTGAACACCTTCTTCATCATCCTATCTACCTACAACTTGACTTGCAAGGACTATGAATCTGCAATCCAAGGTCTCTTTGTTCCGCAAACATCTCCAGGGCCTTGCCATTCAGTGTATAAGTCCTGCCCTGATTTGCTTTTTCAAAACGCAGCACCTCATATTTATCTAAATTAAACACCATCTGATCAATATCTCATTGTAATCTGAGGTAACCTTCTTCATTATCCACAATACCTCCAATTTTGTATGACCTGCAAACTCATTTACGATACCAAATCATTTAAATGAATGACGAAACAAATCCAGAAATAAACATCCATTTCTCTGAGTTTGAATGTGCTCTGTGTAAATCCTGCCAATCTGTACCAGAGAAAGACTGCACCTTGCCCCCTACAAAGCTGCACCTTGCCCCCTACAAAGCTGGCGGCTCCGCACGTGTCCATTGAATTCTTGCCCCAAATAAAGATGGCGGCGCGCACTCATGCCTGCAGCCACACTGAGGCAATTCCCCGTTTACTGAAAACACGAGACTGGGACGTTCAAATTTGTGTTTTCCGCTGTGCACATTTTGTTTGTAAAACCTCTCCGCTCATACAGAATCTCTCTCACCTCCTGCGGTTCCACAGACAGCCTTGATGATTTTTGCGGGTACCTATTCTCTGCCTGGTTACTCGTTTGTCCTTAGTGTATTTGTACAATCACTGTGGATTCTCCTTAAACCTATTTCCGAAAGCTACCTCATGTCCCCTTTTCACCCTCATGGTTTACCTCCTACTGCCCCTACACTCCTCTAGGGATTCACACAAACACAGCTCTCTGTACCTGCCATATCCCTCCTTCATTTTCTTGACCAGGTCCACAATTTCTTTCGTCAGGCAGCATTCTTTACACCTACCAGCCTTGGCCTTAACAGGAACATACTGTCTATGTACTCTCATCGTCGCAGGCCTATGGAGGCAATGGCAGTTGAGGATACAGAAGCAATCATTCTCAGTAAAGAGGTAATGTTGGGAAAGATAACAGCCTAAAGGTAGATGGGTCTCCTGGCCCTGATGGAATGTATCCCAGGGAATAAAAGAGATGGAGGGAAGGGGGTGGTCGGGGTGTGTGTGTGAGAATAACAAATAGATCTTGTGATAATTCACTAAAATTTGTTGGATTCTGGGATGGTTTTGACAGAATGGAAGCTCAAATGTGGTGCCACTATTTTACAAAATATTAGCTTAACTTCTGTTGTGGAGAAAATGCTTGAACCTCAAGGAAGTAGTGGTGAGATATCTGGGTAGAAACTGTCTCATTGAGCAGACAAAGCATGGATTCATGAAAGACATGTCACGTTTAATGCATTTACTGGAATTATTTGAGGACACGACGAGTGCGTTGGACAAGGGGGACTCGGTGGATGTGGTGTACCTGGATTTCCAGAAGGTATTCGATAAGTTGCCACACAAAAGGCTGCTGTATAAGGTAAAGATGCACAGCATTGTGGGTAATGTATTATCATTGATACTGGATTGGTTAACCAACAAAAAGTAAAGAACGGGGATAAATGTGAGTTTGGATTTGTGTTGGCACTAAACTGTTTACAACTTACACAAATGTTTTGGAGTTGAGGACCAAGTGTACGGTGTCAGAGTTCACATTTGATACGAAGATGAGGTAAAGCAATGTCTGCAGAGGCCACTGTAAGTCTGCACAGGGATACAGATCAGTTACGCGAGTGGGTAAGGATCTGGCAGATGGAGTTCAATGTTGGGAAATGTGAGGCCATCCATTTTGGTCGGACTAACAGCAAACTGGATGATGAAATGGTGAAAATGTGCACCATGCTGCTGTACAGAGTGAGTTGGGTGTCTTTGTGCATGAATCACAGGAAGTTGGTTTGCAGGTGCAGCAGGTAATTAAGGCAGTGAAGGGAATATTGTCCTTCCTTGCTAGAGGGATGGTAATGCTGCAGCTGTACAGATTGCTGGGGAGGCCACACCTGGAGTACTGTGTACAGGTTTGGTCTCCTTACTTCAGGAAGGATGTATTGGCATTGGAGGGAGTACAGAGGAGGTTCACTAGTTTGAGTCAGGAGTTGAGAGGATTCGTGTATGTGGAGAAATTGAGAAAACTGGTTCTATAGTCATTGTAATTTAGAAGAATGGGAAGTTGGAGAGGAAAAAAATAAAATTATGAAGGGAATAGATAAGACAGAAGCAGGGAGGCTATTTCCACTGGGGCGGGTCAATCTACAGAGCATTACCTCAAAATAAGGGGGTGCAGATTTAGGACTGAGTTCAGGAGACGCTTCTTCAGCTAAAGGGTTGTGAATCTGTGGAATTCCCTGCCGAGTGCAGCATTTGACGTTATCAACTTGAATGCCTTGAAGGCAAAAGGTAGATTTGTGAACAGGAAAAGAATTCAGGGTTATGGTGAGAGAGCAGGAATGTGGAGCTGAGGCCATGAGAAGATCAGCCCTGATCTTATTGAATGGTAGAGCAGGCTTGAGGGGCCAGAAGAAAGTTCTTGCCTTGTGCCATCAAAATTGGCCTTTGTCCAATTCACAACCTTAACTTTTAGATCTGGTATATTATTTTCTGTAACTATTTTAAAACTTGTAGAATTATCAGAGACTCCCAACATTGTGGAAGCAGGTCATTCAGCCCATCACATTGATACTGACCAGGAGAGCCTCCTAACCTCCCCCGAAAACATTGCATTTCCCAGGGCCAACCAACCTACACATCCCTGAATATCATGGGCAATTCAGACTGGATAATCCACCCAACCTGCACATCCCTGAACACTGAGGGCAATTCAACCTGGACAATCCACCCAACCTGCACATCTTTGGACTGTGGGAGGAAACCAGAGCGCCCGGATGAAATTCATGCAGAAAATCCCAATAAGGTGATCATCCTTTCTTATTTCCCAGTTCCACGTAAATAACTTCACTGGGCGTACTCCCAGGAATATCTTCCCTCAGCAAAAACATAATGCTATCCCGAATCAAAAATGCCACTCTCCCTCCTCTCTTGTCCCCCTTTCTATTCTTCCTATAGCATCTATACCCTGGAACAAAAAGCTGCCAGGCCTATCCATCCCTGAATGATGCCTCTGTAATTGCTATAATATCCCAGTGCCATGTTCAAAACCATACCCTGAGCTCCTCTGCCTTCCCTGTCAGGCCTCTTCTATTGAAGCAAATACAGTGCAAATGCTCAGTCCGACTTCATTCTGTGCCTTGCCCTTGCCTGCCTTGACTATTTGATTTCTGAACTGTACCAGCCTCAGACATATCTCTTTCCTCACTCCCTTCTTGGGTTTACACCCACTCCCGCACTCGTTTAATGCCTCCCGAGTATCACCAGCAAGTCTCCCTGCCTAGACATTAGACACCTTCCAATTCAGGTACAATCCATCCTTCTTATGCAGGTCAACTCTACTCCAGAGGAGATCACAATGATCCAAAAACGTGAATCGTTTTCCCCTGCACCAGCTCCTTAGCCACTCATTGAGCACCTCCTCCTCCTCCGTAATATGGACATTTTTCAAGATGTCACCATTTATTTCCCCACATTCTATATCTCCCATGTACTTCTTCACAGTAAACACTGATGCAAAATACTTGTTTCCCTATCTCACCCCTCGCCTGCAGCTCCACACAATGGCTGCCTTGCTGATCTTTGAGGGTCTCTATTTTCTCCCTAGTTAGCCTTTTGTTCCTCATATATTTACAAAAGCCCTTCGGATTATCATTAACCCTGTTCGCCAAAGCTATCTCACGTCTCTTTTTTGCCTCTTGATTTCCCTATTAATTATACTCCTACTGCCTTTATACTCAAAATTTTTTTGGATTGGAATAAATGCAAAATATAACATCCTGACAAAACAAACGAGGGTAGGACTTACACTCAATAAAAATACGGCCTTGAGTAGTGATATGGGAACAAAGAGACCAAGGACTTCACATCTTTGACGTTTGTGTTACATGTCGACAGGGTGGTTAAGAAGGTGCTTAGCACACTTACCTTCATTGTTCAGACCTTTGAGTACAGGAGTTGGGACGTTATGTTGAGGATGTACAGGACATTGGAGAGGCCTCTTCTGGAATACTCTGTCCAGTTCTGGTTGCGCTGTTATAGGAAGGATATTATTAAATTGGAGCAGGTTCTGAAGAGATTTACTAGCATGTTGCCATGAATGGAGGGATTGTGTTCAAAGGACAGGCTGGGAAATTTTTTCACTAGCATGCACGAGGTTGAGGTGACCTGAGAGGTTTACGAAATCAGAAAGAATGTAGATAAGGTGAATAGCCAGGGGAGAGGGGGATTCAAAACTCGAGTGCATTCATTTTGGGAAGAAATTAGGAAGATTTGAGAAAAGACATTAGGGTTTTTATAAAAAAAAAATGTATATGTGTGAAATGAACTTCCAGAGGAAGTGTTAGCTGTGAGTACAATTACAATATTTAAAAGACATTCAGATTAGTACATAAATAGGAAATATTTGGATGGATGTGGACTAAGCGGAGGCAGGTACAATTAGTTCAGTTTGGAATTATGGTTGGCATGGACTGGTTGCACCACAAGGCCTGTTTCCTTGCTGTATATCATTATGACTCTAACCCTTACTAACTCTAAATTCCTCCATCCTCAACTCTCCCGATCACTGTCACTTCATCCAGCCTCACAACTCTTCCTTATTTATATAATTCCTCACCAGCCACAGAACGCTCCCTATCTCATGTCCTCCAGTTTCTCAAATCTCTGCGATATGTGCCTTTCTTTAGTTCCAGCCTTGAGGATACCCTCATTCACTCCGATTGGTTGGAAGACAAACTGTTACGGGCTGGTCCTCCAGGACTGCCCTCTGCCTCCTATTGGCCTGCGCTGACATCAATCATCGGGGCCCATCGTGAGGTGAGTGGTGGGATCCTCCCTCTCTCTGCCCTGGGATGAGCTTCATCATTCACAGTGAATGGGGCAGAATCACAGAGCACAGGGACTGGGGCTATTCAGCCCATTTGGGATGTACTCTCTCCCTCTGGAGATGCTGCAAGTCTGTCCCAATTCCCTTCCCATTTGCCCAAAGCCCCCCAAATCTTCCCTTAAAAAGTAAAATTCCAAATCTGTTTATGAATAACTGCTGAGTCTGTGTCCAGCTGTCATTCAGACTGTTCCAGATGCTCAGAACTTACTGAATAAAATAATGTTCACATATTCACATATTATTGGATTGGATAGGCATATGGAGGATAGTGGGCTAGTGTAGGTTAGGTGGGCTTGGATCGGCGCAACATCGAGGGCCGAAAGGGCCTGTACTGCGCTGTATTGTTCTATGTTCTATTTGCCAATTACCTGAAAACAGTTACTAAAATTGTGACATTGTTAACAATTCCCCTCTCTCTGCAAATTAAATATCCTAGAACCAAATCTGCACCTGGTCAAAATCACTGCTTAACCTTCTCAGCTCCAAGGTCAATTATCTGTGCTTCTGCTAGCTCTCCACAAAAGAGGAACACATCTTATTTTCATTAATTAGTGTCATAGAGATGTACAGCACAGAAACAGACCTTTGGTCTAATTTGTCCATGCCACCTAGGAATCCTCAACAAATGGAGCCCCATTTGCCAGCTGTTGGTCCATATCATTCGAAACTCTTCCAATTCATGTACCCAATCGGATGCCTTTCAAATGTTGTAATTGTAGCAGCCTGCACTTCTTCATCTGGCAGCTCATTCCACACATACACCACACACAGCTTGAAAACTTTACCCCTTAGATCCGTTTTTAATCTTTGCCCGCTCGACTTAAGCCCATGTGATCTTATTTTGATCCCACCTAACTGGGTTAAAAGACCCTGGCTGTTCACCTTATCCGTGCCCTTCATGATTATATAAATCTCCATGAAGTCACCTCTCAGTCTTTGACTCTCCAGGGAAATTAACCCTGGCCTATTCAGCCTCTCCCTGTAGCCCAAATCCTCCAACCCTAGCAAAGTCTTTGTAAACCTTGTCTGAACTCTTTCAAGATTCACAACATCCTTTCCAGAACAGGGAATTTCGAACTTAAAACATAATTCCTGAAATGGCTTAATCAATGTCCTGTCCAACCACAATTTGACATCCCAGCTTCTGTACTCAATGCATTGACCAATAAATATAAGCATACCAAACCCCACCTTCACTAGTCTGCCTACCTGCGACTCTCCTTTCAAGGAACAATGAACCTGCACTCCATGGTCTCTATGTTCAGCAACATTCCCAAGGACTTTACCATTAAGTGTACAAGTCCTGCCCTGATTTGCCTTTCCAAAAGCCAACAGCTTACATTTGTCTAAATTGAACCCAGTCTGCCATTCCTCGCCCCAGTGGCCCATCTAGTCAAGATCCTGTTGTATTCTGAACTAACCTTCTTCATTGTACACGACACCTCCAATTTTGGTGTCTTCTATAAACCCACTGACCATATCTCATATATTCACATCCAAGTCATTTATTTAAGGGCCCAATATCCATCCTTGCAGCACATTGCTGCTCACAGGCCTCCAGTCCACAAAGCAACCCTCCACCACCACCCTCTGCCTCCTCCCTTCAAGCCAGTTTGTATTCCAATGGCTAGTTCTCCCAACATTTCATGTTATCTATCCTTGCTAACCAGTCTGCTTTGTGGAACATCGTTCAGTGTCCATATAGACAACGTCCATAGTCTGCCTTCATCAATCATCTTTGTCACAACTTCAAAAAAAACTCAATCAAGTTAGAGAGAGAGAATTTCCCACACACAAAGCCATGTTAGCTATCCCTAATCAATCCTCGTCTTTCCAAATACATGTAAATCCTGTCCCTCAGAATCCCTTCCAACAACTTACCTACCACTGACGTTAGGTTTATTGTTCTCTTGTTCCCTGGCCTTTCCTTACCACCTTTTTAAAATAATGGCACCCATCTTCCAGCACCTCACCTGTCACAAACAATGATATAAATACCTCAGGGAGGGGCACTGCCATCACCTTCCTAGCTTTCCACAAATTTCTGGGATACACCTGATCAGGTCACAGGGATTTCTCCACCTTGCTACTGTTTAAGACATCTAGTACTTCCCCCTCTGTAATCTAGACACTTTTCAAGTGATCACTATTTATTTCTCCAAACTCTCTAGAATAGAATAGCATAGTATTTCTCCCACCTCCTGTTGTTCCATAGATGGCCTTGTTGATCTTTAAGAATTCCTATTCTCCATCTGGTTATTATTGTATACTTAATGTATTTGTAGAATCTCTTTGGATTCTCCTTAAACTATTTCCTAGAGATATTTCAAGTCCCCTTTTTGCTCTCCTGATTACCCTCGAGTATATTCCTGTAAAAACGTGATCCTGTACTCCCAATTCCTCCGCCTCTGCCATGTCTGCTCCCAGGAGAAGCAATTCCACTCCAGGACATCCCAGAAAGGTTTCCTCTTTCACGGACCCGATTTCCCTCCCACTTGATCAACAATGCACTCCAACGCATATCCTCCACTTCCTGTACCTCCGCCTTCCCCCCACCCCTCCAACCACAATAAGAATATAATCCCCCGGTCCTCACCTGCCACCCACTAATCGCCATTAAACTCTGCTATGTCCGCTACCTACAGTCAGACCCCACCACCAGGGATATATCTCCCTCCCCAGCCCTTTCTATCTTCTGCAGAGATCTTGGGATCTTTGGTGCTGATGTGCTGCCCCACGGATACCTCAGTCACTCACCCTGCCAAATGGCCGAGTGAGATTATTTTTTCTCTATCCCCAGTTTCACTTTGACTGTGGCATGGCACATTTTACTGCTGCAAATGTGTTGCTGGAAAAGCGCAGCAGGTCAGGCAGCATCCAAGGAGCAGGAGAATCGACATTTCGGGCATGAGCCCTTCTTCAGGAATGGCCCATGTCCGAAAATTCGATTCTCCTGCTCCTTGGATGTTGCCTGAACTGCTGCGCTTTTCCAGCAACACATTTTCAGCTCTGATCTCCAGCATCTGCAGTCCTCACTTTCTCCACATTTTACTATTCCCTCACTCACTTATACCTGTCCTTTATTTGACGTCTTTATTTCTGGTTTTGTCTGTGGTGGGCCAGTGACAGCCTGATGTGGAATTCCAGATTGTTATGATGTTGAAAGTTATACTGCACCTTTAAGAGAGGTAGAATGTTGTTCTGCACTGAGAGCTTATGAGAGCAGTGTCGGAGGTTACTGGAATATTGAAAATATATAACATTTGGCTGTGAAATAGGTACCTGAGATGGTTGCTATTTTGACGACAATTCAAATTTAACCAACGAGTTTCAATTACGTCTCAGTAAACTAAAAGTCAATCGATTTCGAATTGATTATTCTGCCAACATCGAAGCAATGAGATAATCCGATTTTGGGGTATAAGAAAGGCAGGCATGTTGAACGTCAGACAAAGTTACTGTCATCAAGGGAGAAATATAGGAGAAAAAGACAAGCTAAAAACAAAAAGACAGATTGTGAAATGAAGTGGAATGACGCTGGCATTTTGTGCAACTAACATCAAATAAATGTTAGCATGAAAGCTGCTGGGTTGCGCTGTTGGATCTTATCATTACCTCGATCACATGTGCCCCACACGCTGACAAATGATGACTCGGCCGAATCTCAGTTCATCTGCTGCTGAAACTCTCATTTTCCCCCCCTTTTATATCACTGGAGGAGACTTTAAATGAAAGGGCTGGCGATTTTGGTCGAATGACAAATTGTAGTTCTTGAGGAATGATGCTTTATAATGAACATCAAACGCGGCTGTAAAAATTCAGCGAAGGAACAGAACAAAACATGCAGTGACACTGCTGGAAGAGTGCCACAGAGCCCAGAACAACTTAGTGTTACAGTGGAGCTAATGGCAGTTAATCTCTCAATAATGATCAAATAAAACGGGAGGAATAATAGGGTTTTTTTAACAACTCCAATGTAGTGTGTCATTGTAATGCGAAATGACTTTTGTAGTGATTTCAAGAGCACTGTTTTGATCAGTCATGGCAAGACAAACAAGAGCAGCACAATAGGAGGAATGGCGTCGGGAGAGCATCTTGGTAATAGAGATCATAAACCAGTCAGCTTAACGTCAGACTGAAAGCCACCTAGCGCAAGAATTAGTCTAGTATTTTTGACAAGGTGTGTTTATTTTACCATGGCAAAGTGGTCAAAAGATAAACGTTTGTGACATTAATGGAAACGTAGCAAGTGAGGTGCCATACTGGCTTAGTGGCAGGAAATCAAGACGAATTGTTAACAGATAATCTCTGGTCCATGTCAGTAAAGGCTCCGACATGATGAATGATTTCACAACCACCGGGACTGAAATGGATCGACTGGTTTCAAGTTCCCGATGATGGGATGGGACACGTTTACCCATCAAGGGTGACAGCAGCAGCACAGACAGAATAGTGCCGATGTGTGCATTAGGTTATGGAATACCTCAGTGAAATGGGAGGAGCGATGTAAAGGAAGGTTCGTGACCATGCAAGGGAGGGAAATCTCTGAAAGTGCCTGGGTTTGAATTCTGATTTATGAAATGGAGAAGTGTGATATTCCGCATAAGTAACCAGTGTTGCGGAATATCATATAATCTCGTGTTCCCAGGGCTAAACTAAGAGAGACTGAGTGGCGCAGCATCGAAGATCAAACTGGAAATGGGCATGATGATGAGCCCGCTGTGACGGTGTGAAGGTGCATGAAATGCCGGGGCTGCGACTCCACACTCACCTGTAGTAACTTCTGTTGACATGGAGCAAGGAGCATTGTGATATCAGATTGGGACCTCCAACTTATATGGAGCAGCTTCTGTTGGCATAAAGCAGGGGGCATTGTAGCAGCAGGCTGGACGTTCCAACCTCACCTGGAGCAGATTGTATTGATAAGGACCACGGAGCAATGAGACATCAAGTTGGAGAAAGGATACTCAGTTATTTTAATCTGAATTAAAGTAGTATTTAGCAGCACCCATGTTTGTAGATTGAGTGAATATCTGTCGCAGTGAAATCTCGCAACAATAAGGGAAAATGTGGCAAAGATACAGCTTGTGGAGAAGAATCTGTGCAGAATGAAACGCAGGTAATATTTTCTTTTTCTGCCTTTTATCATAAGACTGACTGCGTATTTGGTTAAATTGCAGCAAGTGATTTTCAGCTCGTGTCATGATATTAAATTACCTGAAAACCCATACAAGTCATTAAAGCAAACTGAACTTCCAAAAATTAACGGTATATAACTAGCTCAAAGGTAGAGGACAGAGGGTGTTGCTGGAGGATTTTTTTTCAGACTGGAGTCCCGTGACCAGTTGAGTGCTCCAAGCATCAGTGCTGGGTCCTCTACGTTTTGTCATTTAATTGGAGGTGTAGTGGACATCGAATAGAGTTACCACAGATTAGAACAGGATCTTGACCAGTTTGGCCAATCGGCTGAGAAGCGGCAGATGGAGTTTAATTCAGATAAATGTGTGGTGCTGCATTTTGGGAAAGCAAATCATAACAGGACTCCCACACTTAACGGTAATGTCCGAGCGAGTGTTGCTGAACAAAGAGACCTTGGAGTGCACATTCGTAGAATTCTGATATTTGAAATTTAACTTTAAAGTGGAGTCGCAGGTAGATAGGATAGTGAAGAAGGCGTTTGGTATGCTTTCCTTTGTTGGTCAGAGTTTTGAGTATGAGTTGGGAGGTCATGTTGCGACTGTACAAGACATTGGTTAGGCCACTGTTGGAATATTGCGTGCATATCTGCTCTCTTTCCTATCGGAAAGAAGTTACGAAACTTGAAAGGGTTCAGAAAAAAAAATGAGGATTTTGCCAAGGTTGGAGAATTTGCGATACAGGGAGTGGCTTAACAGGCTGGGGCTGTTTTCCCTGGCGCTTCGGAGGCTGAGGCGTGACTTGTTAGAGGATTTCAAAATTATGAGGGTCAAAGATATGGTAAATAGAAAAAGTCTTTTTCCCTGGAGTCTGCAATTCCAACATTAGAGGGCATAGTTTTAGGGTGAAAGGGGAAAGATATACATGAGACCGTTTGGGCAACGTTTTCACACAGAGATTCATAAGTGCATGGAATGTGCTGCCAGAGGAAGTGGTGGTGGCTGGTACAATTGCAATATTTAAGAGGCATTCGGATGGATATACAAATAGAAAGGGTTTGGAGGGATATGGACGGGCTGATGGCAGGTGGGACTACATTGAGTTGGGATATCTGGTCAGCATAGACGAGTCGGACCAAAGGGTCTGTTTCAGTGCTGTGCAGTTCTCTGACTCTATGACTCTATTTGATGTTGACATTATGCTGGAGTGTATCTTGATTTATGGAGGAAAAGCAGGGAACTAATGTTGAAATTTACAGGATCAACGATGATCCCATTCAATGTCTGAACATACAAGATGCTGAATGGAAGCTTCATCATGACAGAGATGTTTTCATTATGGATCGCGCTGAAACACGAAGTGGGGAGGATTGGACTGAAGCAGTGGTGGTGATTTTCTTTCCTGGTTAATTTTTTGAATATGACTGCTATTTCTCCTGTCCATGTTAACGTCACAACTCTGAAGCATGAAAGCGTGAAGAACATATGGTGCAAGTGGCGCAAAGTCTAACGTGCCTGACTCCAGAACAGAACATTGTAGGTTTCACTCTCTCTAGCTCGAGGTTAACGCAGGTATTTATTAATCTCACAACCTAATCTTCCTCATTGTTCTGAAGCCGAGATGAAGTTTGAGCTCCTGATATGCAGACACGAGAATCTCTTTCAGTACACGTCCTGGATAACATCACAATCAATGTCGCAGCGTCATGTCATGTGAGGAAGACCAAATAGTCCCACAAACTGCGAATCGGCACTTTTCAATTTCACAGAGCCAACGACACAATCGGTGCAGTTCCTCGTAATGGCAAGGAAACAAAATAAGTATCTCAGTCTCATGTTGGCTCATGGAGTGCCAAGGCACCTTCTCCTACTTTAAGAGGCTGGAACATTGACTCTGATGTTCGTGGAGACATTGATTGATTCGAAGCATTGAAAGGAATCCTATCACAGATGCCCGTGCTGTTGATGCTGAACAAAACAGCCGTTACTGGGAATTGAACGCGGGCTGCAGTGGTAAAAGTGCCAATTCAGAATTATGACACGACCAGGGACGAGTACAGCGGTCAGACGCACGGAGGGTGACAACCCCTAAAATGTGGTGGACGCGTTCTTGGCAGAAACAACCGCTTGAATATCCTCATTCCATTTTCCATCCCTTTGCCTTGTATGCCTTAGCATCACAAATACACATTGAATACATCTGAAGGTTGTGTTGATTTCATCACAATGAATTGCAAAGTTTTTACTGCCTATCTACTGAACACTTTCTGCCTCTTACATTTAGTCTACACCACTTGGCGTTTGTCCGAGTGGAATCATTTCTTTCATCCGAACATGCCTTTATCTCTCATTGTTTTACACAATTCAATCATGTTTCCTCACCAACTCCTCTTCTCCATTTAAATTAGAACAGAGAAACTGATCGTTTCCAAAAAACACCCTTTGCTGAATACTGCATTGTGTCCTTTTCCTGAGCTTGATGTTCCAGTGATCTCCGGAACATACCAGTAAAAATTGCTACATGAGCACTGATCTCACAACCGCAGTATGTAAATTGATCGATTGGTTTTAAGGTCCTAATTGTGGGATGGGGTCACGTTCGCCCAACAACATTGACTGCAGCCGCACAGACTGAACAATGTAAATGCGAGTGCATGATTGCCAAATGTTTCAGTGAAATTGGAGGATGAACTGAAAGTAGGGTTACTGATCGTGTAATGAGGAGAAATCTCCGAGAATGGGTGGGTTTGAATCCTGATACACAGACAGCAGAGATGTGAAAGGGCGAGGGTTTGAAGGAGCAAAATCATCACCTCGACGAATATTTTCATGTCAAAAAAAATTGATTCGCTCCTGCTTTTGTTAAGCATGTCTTACTCTGCATAAAACGGTAACAATTGACAATACTGGAAGTCAAATTGCAGATGATCTTTCTGGTGCCACAACGCAAGGCGCTAACCACTGCACAATACCGGCACTAAATGGAATAGCATGATGCAAAAAGCAGTAAAGATAGTGGCAGAGGATATGTGAGGAACAGGACAACATGAACAGTAGGAATACTTGACAAACAGTGACTGAGACATGCAAACTCATGGTGGGCTGAATGGTTAACCTCGGTATCTCCAGAGCCGATGGATATTTAATCACTTAGTTTGTTGAAGGCGAAGATTGATATAGTTCTCCAGAAAATGAAAGACTCAGGGAATAGTGCAGGGAATTGCTGGAATGTATTTCTGCAAAAGAAATATAGTTTACCATCGGCTACTTTACCAATTTCGTCATACAAGGAAGTGACCACTGCTGTGGAATATCATATAGTGCCAGGTTTCAGGCCTGAAATACGAGAAACTGTATGGTGCAGCAACGAAGATCAAACTGGAAATGCGGATGGCCATGAGCCAGCAGATATGGGTTCAGTAATGAAATCATTGAGTGCGAAGTATTTCACTGAAAGTACAGAGTGAATTGAAATGCCGGGGACTGGGAGTTCCACCATCGCGTGGAGCAGCTTCTTATGACGTGGTATACGTTGCATCAGGCTGGGAGCTCCATCCTCAACTGCAGCAGCTTCCATTGACACGAAGCAGGGAGCACCGGGACATTAAGCTGGAAGTTCCAACTTTACCTGGAGCAGCTTCTATTGACATCTGCACTGAGAGAAACGCAGGCAATGTTTACGCTCTCTGAGCTTTCTCATATGGCTAACTCTGTTCTGTGCAGGAAAGGATTTGTTTTGCTTATTTCATTTTATTCAATCTCTTGTCAACTCGCACAGGTCGTTAAAGTACTTTCAGACTTCAAAAATTAGCTTGAATACGATGTTGTGATTAGGCATTAGTTTATCAAAAGTGATGGAGCAAAATCAGTAAAGTGAATTTGAAATTCATCAGATGAGCGGAGATCCCATTGAATGGCTGAGTAGACACAAAGTGAATGGAAGTTTCATGAGGACGAATGTCTTTTCATTACAAAACCTCCCGCTGCACAAAGAGTGGAGCATTGGAATGAAGCATTAACGGTGATTATTTTTCCTGGTTATTCAACTTGTGAACATGAGTACGATTGGTCATGTCTGTGTTTGGATCACAACTCTGCAGAATACCAACCTCAAGCACGCGCAAGCACAGTGTCACAATGGATAATGCGCTTGGTTACGGTCCAGAGATTGTTGTTAAAGTTTCAACTTGGTTTAAGAGCAAGACTGGCAGGCTTCAAATTCACATACAAGCTAATCTCCCGCACAATGTAGCACATACAACGGGCCAGTGGCACAATGGATAACGTGCCTAACTACAGATCTGCTGTGTGGAGTTTTGAATCCAACCTGGCTTGCGGGCAGCACTGACTTTATTGCACTAATAACTGACTGGTCTGAAGCCGAAATGAGGTTTGCACCTTGAACTGCAGGGACAAGAGTCCCTTCATTAAATGCATCTGTGAACGTCAGAGTCAATATCCCAGAGTCATTACTGTGAGGGGGGGTGGGGGGGGGGGGAAGCTGAATTCGTCACTCACGTTGCCCTTTACACCTGTCAACTTTCCGAGATTCACTGTGGCACCTGCAATTGTAAAGGAAACAAGACACAGAGCCAAGTCTCAGCTTTGTCAATTTTGGTAAAACCTTTAGGAAGCGGGATCAGAGGAGAATGGCGAGTGATCTGTCTGAATGAGCAGAGACTGCCGAGTGACCGTCCGCCTTTTTTCAGTGGCTGGGACATCATCTCTCATTTCTCGACGTCATTAATTGATCCGAGGTCCTAAAACCACTCCACTTGCAGGTGGTCTGCTTTTGCTGATGTCACTGTCAGGATCAAAACAAACCCAACTCCCGGACTGAGAATGAAAGCCGGGTCACAGCGAAGGAAGCGAAAAAAAATGGTCCTGCTAGCCCACCATGGACAGCTACACAAATGTGTAGAATGGCAGCCCTCAAGGTCGTTGTACATGCTTTCGTCAGATGCAATCGCTTGAATATCTTTATTCATTTTCATCAGTTAGCCTTGTATGCATTAACAACTCAAGTTCAGATCCGTGTATTTCTGAAGGTTATGTGGGTTCGCCTCTGCGCATCCCTTCAGACAGTGAATCCAGATTCAACCATCCGCTTGCTGATGAGATTTTTCTGCATATCTCCTCAATCCTTTCCACCTCTTAACTTCAGTCTACGCCTCTGTTGATCGGTCAAGAGGAAACGTTTCTTTTAGTCTGCATTGTCCATGTCGCTCATTATTTAGTGCATATGAAACATGTATCCTCACAGTTTCCTCTGCCTTAAGAAAACAACCCCAGTCAAAACAATCTGTCTTCATAACCTAAACTTTTCAACTTGGTAAATTTCTGCACGGTTTCCAGTGCGATCACATGACTACTGTAATGTGAATTGCAGAACCGCACGCAATATTTCGGAGGAACCGAATGAACAAATGAAATAAATGACTGGAGAAAGCCACAGAAACGTGTCTTTTCCAATAAAACATCTTTTGCTCAATCCTGAGCTGTGCACTTACCCTGAGCCCGATGCTCCAGTAGTCTATTTTACATGTCAGTAAAAGGTGTTCAAAGTTTGGGTGAAGATTTGTACGGACAGGCCAATATAAATGCCGGAGAAAAAACCACAGAAGCGCTTCATAGGAGGCTCCCAAGCACTGAGGATGTCACCTAGACAGGGGACGAAACGTTTGCCACAAACATTTCCAGCTCGGCGAAGAGAACCACAAGAGTAAAAGGTGCTCCACGAGGATTAATTACAGAACAGCTGTATCTAAATGGATTGAATTGCTTGAATATGCCGACCATGGGCTTGAGCACTTTCACACAAAACAGTGACCGCAGCAGTACAGAATGAACAGTGTAAATGTGAGTATTATATTGCGCAATACCACAGTGAAATGGGAGGGTGGACGTTTAGGCGAGTTAGTTCTTGTGGGAGGGAGAGATTTCTCCGATAAAGGGTGGTTATGATATGTGAAACGCAAAGATGTGAGACAGCGGGTGTTTGAAGAAGGAAACCTATCACCACGTAGAGTATTTTCATGTAAAACAAAGATTATTTTTCTCAGCGTTTGCTAAGCACATATTACATGGAGTAAAACGGGAAAAATGCCGATTGCTGTGACAGTGATTCGAGCAGAACTTGCTGTGTTGACAATGCCAAGGAAGAACCATTTCATGACCCTTGCGCCACATGGAAAAGCACGATGCAAAAAGCAATAAGGATCGTGGCAGAGGTTATGCCAAGAACGGAACCACACGCACAAAGAGTTAAACAGTGACTGAGATGTGGGAACTCAGATTCGGTTGAATATATCGCTTCTATGTCCCGAGAGACTGTAGAGATTGCAACACTGAGGTTGTAGGATGTTACGTTTGCGAGATATCTACAAAACTTCAAAGGGTCATGGGATACTGCAAGGTATTGCAGAAATGTATTTCTCAATAACACTGTATTTTAACATCGGTTACTTCACCAATTTCCTCACTTATTGACGTAATCATATAATGGCATGTCATATAATCCCAGTTCAAGGGCGTGGAATCAGAGAAATTGAGTTGCAGTGCACCCAACACTAATTGGAAATGGTAATGGCGTTCAGCGCGAGCATGTAGCTGCGAAAGTGCAATCGGTGAGCGTAATGCCATTCTCTGATGATACACAGGCGCGTGAAATATCGAGGCTAAAAGCTCCCGCCTTAACGACAGCGGCTTCAATTCCCACGCATCAAGAAGTAGTGGAACATCAGGCTGGGAGGTCCAATTTCACCTGCAAGAACTTGTGTTGACATGGAACACGGAACTTTGGGACATCAGCTGGTCCAATAGATAGTCAAATATTTTAATCTTAAGTAAGTAGTTTTCAGCAGGATACTTGTTTGTGGATTGAAAGAATATCTACAACTGGGACAGTCTAAATTACAAAGAAGAATTCTGCAAAGAGTCAATTCTTGGAGAAGCATCTGTGCAGAGTGATGCAGAGGAATGTTTACGTCATCTGCTGTTCTAATATGATTCACTTTGCACTGGATTAATTTCCATGAAGGGATTTTTTTGCTCGGTTCACAGTATTCACTTTCCTGCATACTCGCAAAAGTCGTTACTGTACTCGAAACCTCTGAAAGATAACTGGAAGATACAATGTGGTGATTAGGCTAAAGTTCCCGTCAGTTATGCTGAAGAAGTGGATTCGAAATTCATCAGATCAGCAGTGATTCCATTGAATGACTGAGCAGATAGAGTGTGAATGGAAGCTTCATGAGGACATATGCGTTTTTTTTTGGAAAGTTCGCTGCTTTGAAAGGTGATGAAGATTAGACTGAAGCAGTGACAGTGATTATCTTTATTGCTTGTTCAACTGGTGAATATGACTGCTATTAAGCGTGTCCGTATTAACATCACGGCTTTTAAGGTGGTGCATGTGCATCGGGCCAGTGGCGCAATGGATAACACGCCTGACTACGAATCAGGAGACTGTAGGTTCGTAATCCTACTGGCTCGCAGGCAGGGCAGACTTTAATCCCGCTTAAAACCGGATTTTTCTAAAGCCGAAATAAGGGATATGTTCCTAATCTGCAGGAACGAGAATGCCTTCATTGAAAGCCCCTGAGAACATAAGAGTCAATGTTCCACCGTCATCACAGGAGGGAAACCGAATAGTCGTACACGTTGCTCCTGGGCACCTTTCCATTTCATAAAGCCACCGATCGAATAACTGTTGCTCGCGGTGATGCTCTGCTTTGAGCATTTTTCGAAACTGTTTGGCCAGTGGAATCAGAGAAGAATGAAGGGTTAACTGTCCAACTGATTCTTATAGAGTGTGAGTTCCAGAGTCTCCCACCCGCTGACTGATAAAGTTTTCCTACCAGTCTATTCAAAGCTTTCTGCATCTTATCTGAAATCTACAAACCCTGGTGATCGATCAAGAGCAAATGTTTCCTTCAATCTGTAATTCCTTGCTCCTCATTATTTCGTACACGTCAATCATGTCTCCTCACAATCAGCTCTGCTCTGAGAAAAACAACATTTTGAAAGTCTTGTGTTTACTGAAATTTCTTGCCTGTTTTTAACAGTTCCGTGAGTGGAGTAATCCCACTGCTTACATTCAGCACAAACTTTCAGTAAAAGCCACTCAATGTGGGGAACCGTAGTACTGCTCTTTTCGTCAACAATGAGTAAAGGTCCCCTGTAACTTTCGATTTCACCTCCCGTGGGGCTATTTGTCCGTGTTCAACGACATATCCCAGGAAGGTGACTTTGGCTTTGGCAGATTCACTTTCAGCTCGGTTTACAAATCAGTTTGACTTCCGAATTCGATCAAAAAGCCCGATAAATGCTGTAAATATTCAATCCACGAGAGTCTGAAAGTCACCAGGCACAATATACACCAATCAGTTGCGTATTCGGCAATTACCCTGTCAGTTAACCTCTGAAATGTGACTGAAGTGTTTATCGTACAAACGGCATTACTTTAAATTTCTGCAGGCCAGTTGGTGTTATAAAATTGCCTTTGATCTTTCTGACAAACTTCACTACCAGTAACCTTTGAGGAAGTCCAACTTAGAAATGTAAGTTGCTCCTCCAATCTTTTCCACACAGTCCTCCAACTGCAGATATGTATACGCATCAGTCTTTCTAACAGCATTGATTTTGTGATAGTACACACATAACTGTTGGGTCTTATCTGGCTTTGGCACCATGCTGATGGGTGAACTCTATTCATTGAAACTCACTTCGGTTATGCCATTTTGGTGCATACGTGACATCTCCTTATGAACTTGTACAACTTTAAAGGGTTATGCCTGCAAGGATGTTACAGAGTCAGAACAGCATCTCCTATATTTACATCATCGACAATTAGATTATTAATTCCCAGTATATTTCAGCAGATTTCCCCATGCAAGAGTAATAACTCTTTCGATTTTCTTCTGCAAGATAACTGAATAACTTTACCAATTTTGGACAACTTTTGCATTGTCCAATTTTATTTCAGGAACGTCCAATGCAGAATACCCTGACATTGGTTCTTCCCAGTGTGTCGTAGTCAGTAACGCATTCTCCTCTTGCGTTCGTTCTCTACCAAAATACCGTTAGAGCATGTTCCCATCGCACATTTGTGAGATTCCTTCACGACTGGAGTCCCTATCAAGTAGCTAACCTCACTCAATTTCCTCTCAATTTGATAAGGTCTTTTAAACCTTGCTTTAAAGTTTCACCGATTAATGAATTTTAAATAATCCCAGCGGCAAAATTGTGATTTTTTGATTTCTCATACACTTCCTGCTTCAAGATTTGCTGCGATACTTTTAAATATTGTCTCGACAACTCGGCAACATTAGTTAGTTCAACTCTAAAATTTCACACATCATCCAAATGCGTGGTCTCTGTAATCTGACTTACTAATTTTCCCTTAATAAATTTTAATGGTCCTATTACTTTATGCCCACAATTGGTTTCAGATGGATTTAGTTTGATGGATTCTTTTGGTACATCTCAGAGCGCAAACAGCACTGACGCAACTCACTTATGGAAATAATCTGGCTACTCCGAACCATAAAACCTCAACATAGTCTTTAATAATTGACATCACCTTTCCAGTGCACCCTGTGATTCTGGATTGCACACAGCAGATTTGAATCGTTTTATTTCCAAGCTATCTATACACTCTTTGAAAAGTTTGGACGTGAAGTTTGACCCTTGAGCTAATTGTATCTCTGATGGTAGTCTTAATCTAGCTTTTTAAAAAAACCGTAATTCGTCCACTATCCTTTTAGCTGTCATATTGCACAATTGAACAACATTTGGAAATATCGTCAATACATCCTTTTTCTGTTAATTAATACTTATTGCCATCTTTTATTGGATGTAGGGAACCTACACAAAGAATGAAGACACTTAAGAAAGATTCCTCGAACGTTGGGATAGATATTAAAGTTGCAGGCTTTGTTATTTCCCATGGTTTTCCTATTAGTTGAAATGTATGACACGTCTGGCAAAATTCAAATGCATTCCCCTGCAATCCAGGCCGTAAAAATGTCTTTGTATTTTAGCCTCCGTTTTCATCACGCCTACGTACCCTCCAAGTTGTGGCACATGCGGCACTCGCAGCACCGCCTTTCTGTACCCTACTGGAAAAATAAATTCTGCCCGTTTCTCGCTTGCTTGAATATGTGTTGCTCTCCATTTCCTCCTTAACATATCATTTGCTAAGTAATATCACACGGGAATGCATTCACTCTCCTTCCAAGTACATGTCTTCTGATCCAACTGCTTTAATTTTTCATCTTTCTGCTGTAACTCAGTAGTATAGCAAAGCTGAATATACTTGCATTTTTAACGCTTGTCCCCTGCTGTGTCCCACTTAACTGACAAAAAAAAATGTAATCATATTTCAGCTTCCATATCCATGCCTTTTGATTTCTCCTGCTTCAGCTTGTGACTCTGTAATCGCATTCAGACACAATCTGGGAAAATTCCTTGATAAACGTCCTGCATTGCTGCACTTGCCTGCATCTCGACTGGCTTTTCAACTAGAGTAGGCAGAACGCTTACCGGTGATTGAGCTATATCATTTGCAAGCACAAATTGTATTCTTGGAGCTGAGTGTTTGTCCAGACCTCCCACCAGAAATTCCCCACTCTTTCTGCCCACTCTAGCCTCACTGTACATAACTGAGCAATGTTTCGTCCCACCATAAATTCCCGTATACATACTTCTTCAGGAGTACATGTTTCTCCCTCGTTCTGAATCACAGACAGGCACGATCCTGTGTGCCTCAATATTGTTAACTCTCGATCTGCTACTCCTGGCCAAGGTAAATAAACATTAACTTTGCAGGTATATTATTAAAGCACTTCCCCCTTACCAACCTCTGATCGGCTTGTGCACTCTGATGCAGCTTTCCACTCTCCACTGTGCTTTCTATTACCATGCCAACAAAACACACAGGCTTGTTTTGTTTTACTGCATCTGACTTTCCAGTGCTTTCCCTAGTTCTCCAACACTGATTTCATGTGGCCTACTTTATTGCAATGAAAACCTCAGTTCTTGTTCCCTTCAAGAGTTTCCTATTTACCCTGTGATAAGTTATCCTAATGATTTTCACAGAGATTTAACTTTCCCTTTCCACGTGAGGATTTCTCTTTGCCCCAATTTCTATCCCTCAGACTGAAAATGATTCTGGAAGCACATCCTTGTTTTATGGATCACTTCATAACAATCAGCCATTTCAGCTGCTAACCTTGTCGTTTTAACAATATGCTCTTCCAGAGTAAGCTTATCTTCCGCATTTATCTCCAGCCTTTTAAGGTGAATTCCTTTAATAATTGCCAATTTCTGAAGTTCACATCCTGTCTCCCTTTCTCTCTGCTCTGCTGCTCTCTCTTCTTCCCTCTTTCTACTTCGAATCCAATCTCAAACTGCGTCAAATCTGGTGTCCTTTCCTTATCTCTCGAGTCTAACTCAAGCTGCTTCATTTTCAAATAAATTTTAACCATCTCTATAGATTCTCATGGATTTATCAGCTTAGTTAAATGCTGAGCTACTGTGGGAATGATCTCTCCTTTCCTCACAGAAAGAGGCAAATACAACCCCAGTATGTCTGCTAATTCCAGAAGCCCGGCCTGAATTCTTTTTTGAGGAGAAAGTGAGGTCTGCAGATGCTCGAGATCAGAGCTGAAAATGTGTTGCTGGAAAACCGCAGCAGGTCAGGCAGCATCCAGGGAACAGGAGAATCGACGTTTCGGGCCTAAGCCCTTCTTCAGGAATGAGGAAAGTGTGTCCAGCAGGCTAAGATAAAAGGTAGGGAGGAGGGACTTGGGGGAGGGGCGTCAGAAATGCGATAGGTAGAAAGACGTCAAGGTGAGGGTGATAGGTCATACTGGGTTGGGGCGGAGAGGTCAGGAAGAAGGTTAGGAAGGCGGTGCTGAGTTCGATGGATTTGACTGAGACAAGGTGGGGGGAGGGGAAATGAGGAAAGTGGTGAAATCCAAGTTCTTCCCTTGTGGTTGGAGGGTTCCTAGGCGGAAGATGAGGCGCTCTTCCTCCAACCGTCGCGTTGTTGTGGTCTGGCGATGGAGGAGTCCAAAGACCTGCATATCGTTGGTGGAGTGGGAGGGGGAGTTGAAGTGTTGAGCCGCAGGGTGGTTGGGTTGGTTGGTCCGGGTGTCCCAGAGGTGTTTTCTGAAACGCTCTGCAAGTAGGCGGCCTGTCTCCCCAATATAGAGGGGGCCACATCGGGTGCAGAGGATGCAATAGATGATGTGAGTGGAGGTGCAGGTGAATTTGTGGACTCCTCTATATTGGGGAGACAGACCGCCTACTTGCGGAGCATTTCAGAGAACACCTCTGGGACACCCGGACCAACCAGCCCAACCACCCTGTGGTCAACACTTCAACTCCCCCTCCCACTCCACCAAGGATATGCAGGTCTTTGGACTCCTCCATCGCCAGACCACAAGAACACGACGGTTGGAGGAAGAGCGCCTCATCTTCCGCGTAGGAACCCTCCAACCACAAGGGATGAACTCGGATTTCACCAGTATCCTCATTTCCCCTCCCCCACCTTGTCTCAGTCAAATCCATAGAACTCAGCACCGCCTTCCTAACCTGCAATCTTCTTCCTGACCTCTCCGCCCCAACCCAGTCTGACCTATCACCCTCACCTTGACCTCTTTCCACCTCTCGCATTTCTGACGCCCCTCCCCCAAGTCCCTCTTCCCTACCTTTTATCTTAGCCTGCTGGACACACTTTCCTCATTGCTGAAGAAGGGCTTATGGCCGAAACGTCGATTCTCCTGAGTTCTTTTTTGTAAAGCTACCAACTTTACATCGTCAATAGCAAGACAACTCTTTGTACCTAAATGAGACATTGCTTTCCCAAGCATTGCCTACCCCAATCCAAATCTACACCCGAAATAAAGACGCAAGCACCTATCAGTTGCTCTTTTAATCCATCAACTACATCCCAATTTGTTATGGACGAGGCTAAACCATTCAACACGTTTTTAAGCAGACAAACCAGACCGTAACGTTATATTTTTTTCGTTAAGCTTACAGTGAAAATTATCCGAGTAAGCTAGTTACAAAAATTATTCACAAAATGACGGATCGAAAAACAAAAAACAGAATTTTGGATACCCACAGAACCTAGTCTATCCAAAGTAGACTTACTTATGCTGTTCTGAAAATACACAACAATCCTAAAAAAAGCACCTTAAAAACAGTAAAAATGAAACAGAAGCTTACAGCTAAAAATTAGAAGGGCAGAAGGAGAGAGGTTATTAGTTAGTGCACCACTGCTGCAGGATCTAAAAACCGGAATTCAACTTTCCAGAATGGCCACTCTTTTTCCATTATACAGTTCATTTCTAAAAAAATAAATCTTTGGCCTTAAGCCTCAGCTGTTTACAGAGAAACGAAAGGCCTCACAGCGAACACTTTCATCTCTGTAACACTTCATCCGATTCTGAGCCCGAACTGTTTTAAAATGCCTTTGATTAAAAAAATATCAAGAGACATTATTCTTGAGAAAAAGTACAGCTCCGTTTCTTTTTAAAAAAGAGAACATCTTTGTGATAGCCCAGTCCGTCCAATCTATCTTCATAAGTGAAACTCTTCGAACAGACAATATCCTGGTAAATCTGTTCTGCACCGTTTCCAATGCTATCACATCCCTGCTATAATGATAATTGCTGAAAGACACACAGTACTCCAGCTAGAGCCGATTGAGCAAATGAAATTAACAACTTAGAAGGCCACAGGAACTGCACTTTTCCATTAATGTGACTTTTACATAATACTGCCCCGTGGAGACAGTAAGAACTGCAGATGCGAGAACTCAGAGCCGACACTGTGGTGATAGAAAACACAGTAGGTCAGGCAGCATGCGAGGAGCGGGAGAGTTGATGATTCGGGCATAAACCCTTCATCAGGAATGAGGTTTGTGGCCGTGGGACTGATAGATAAATGGGAGGTTCGGGGGTTTGGGAGCGTAATAGCTGTGAATGCGAGGAGTAGATAAAGGTGGAGAATAAGTTACTAGTTATGACAGGAGGTGGAGCGGGAAGGTTGGAAAGGTGATGTGCAGGTTATGAGGGCAATTCTGAGTTGGAATCATGAAACTAGAATAATGTGAGGGAAGGGCGAATGAGGAAACTGGTGATCCCATGTGGCATCAAGGGCCCAAGGGGAAGATGAGGCCTTCTTCTTTAAGGCGTCAGGTGTTCAGGGAATGTCAATGAAGGAGGCGCAGGACCTGCATGTGCTTGGCAGATTGGGAGGGGGAGAATGAATTTCATCAGTGATGAGCTTCCAACTGCATATCCAAACTATCATTATGAACGTGTTCTTACATCTCAGGAACAGCATCGAACACTACCCCGACTGAGGAGAAGGCGAGGATTGCAAATGCGAGAGATTAGAGTCAGGAAGGATGGCGCTAGATAGCACAGTGGTTAGGCAACATCTGAGGACCAGGACTGTCAATGTTTCGAACATTCCTGACGAAGAACGTATGCTCGAAACATCGACTTTCCTACTCCAAAGATGCTGCCTTACCAGGTGTACTTTTCCGGATCCACACTTTTAACTCGACATCACCTCATTTCAACTGCACGGGAAAATTAAAATGCACCTGTCACCACTCAGTTGATTCTTCTGTCGCATGCGAGACAAACTGCAACATTCTTTTCCCCATAAATATCAGGTCATTCAGATCACTGAAGAAAAGAAAAATGCAGAGGCTGAATATCTGAGAGAAAAGAAATAATTGTTGTAGAATTCAGCATTCTTTCAGTTCAACTGAATGTTTGAATATTAAAATTGGTAAAGGAAAAGAGAAAGCTGCAGTTCAATAACTGCTACATCCTGTTTCTCAATAGAAAAAAAGAGTTTCATGGACTGGAATGTTTCGATCAGGCAATGCATGCTCACCTTGTCAAGTGCTGATAGGAATGGAGGAATATATATTTGCTCCGCCACTGCTGAACAGATGAAAAATATCATTTTGCCTTCCGAATCAGTTGATGCTCCTGCAGCAAAGTCAATGTGACTCATAAACCCAGCACAGCCAGTTCGGTGAGTATTTCAGAGTCCTGCAACGTCACATTTTATTTAAAAGATCTTTATTGATTGTTCCTTATAAATATGGCATTCTCCATTTCATTGTGCATTGGATAATATTGTACCCACTCACTTATTCATTGGTACATCACACAATTTTACTACCACTAACGTTCCATTCACGACTTAACTACTAAACTACTTTCACGAAAAAATGCTTATTTTTAAAACCGAAGACTGAGCTGAAGCAATGTCTCTTGGAAATCAACCATCATTCTCTCACTCTCTATACCTTATTTAGTGTGTCTCAGTGCCTGTCCCCATAAACCTGTGCTCTCCAGTTCTGAACTTCACCATTCTGCGCAATCGATTTAGTCCAGTTGCCGATTCATGCCACTCATGATTTTATAAACCGTGAGAATGTTACACGCTGCCTGGGACATTCCAGCGAAAAATCCCCTGCCTACCCCATCTCCACGCTTAGCTCAAGCCCTCAGGTCTCCGCAACATCCTTGTAACTCATTTGTGCACAGTTTCAATTTTCACAAAATCCTTTCTGTCGAAGTTGACCATAATTGCAATCAGTATTCTAAATGTGATCTTACCAATGCTCCATATCGCCACAACATGACATTCCAACTTGGATAATCGACTTTCTGACTAATGACAAAAAGCTGCCAAGTACTTTCTTCACCATCTTGTCTACTTTTGACACCACTTTATCTGCTTTAATCACTTTTGCCTTACTCATTGAGTAATCCGTTGATGTGTTTCTTCCAATGTGTATCACCTCATGTTTTTCATGGTTAATTTCAACATCCCATATCTGAATTTAACATTTGACAAATCCATCTCTGAGCTCCTCCATCCTAAGACCTTCTTCCTCACTATTAACCATTTTGCTAATATTCGCATCATCGATAACTCTGCTTCTCATATCCCCCGAATTTGTTCTATATTCTTTACACACACCCACAAACGACATGGGACCCAGCATTCATCCTTGTGTTACACCATTGACTACCAGTTTCAATCACACAAACTGCCTTCTATCACCATCCTTTGTCTCCTACCACCACCAAATTAAGTTTGGATCCAACTTGCCAGGGGACCTTAAATCCCATTTCACTTTTATCCTCTTACCAGTCTCCAGTGTGGTGTCGTGTTAAAGGCTATGTTGAAATCCACACAAACAACATCAACTTTACTGCGCTCGTTAAAAAACCCGATCACTTGCCAATAAAATATATTTAATCCAATCTGTTCGGCATGACATTCTGTAACAAAGCCGTGATGACTCTTCCTGATGAAACCTTGCCTGGACAAGTGGCAGTTAACTCTCTCCTTCAGGGTTTGCTCCAAAAGGTTCCCTTTAACTGATGTGAGACTCACTGCTGTGTGATTCCCTGGTTTATCTCTCCCAATCTTGCTGAAAAGTGGAACTGCGTTAGTCCAGTCCACTACAAACCCAAAGAGGAAAGTAAAACATTTCCTCCATTGTGACAGAGAGGAACATAAGATACAAATCCGTCCTGAATTGGGAATATGCCCACTTCAAGCCGCTCAGAACCACGAACACTTCATCAGTCCCTGTGTCAAACTTCTTCAGAACCTTTCCATCCCACGTCCTGCATTCTGTTCCTATATCTTAGCACAAGAGGACTGTTCGCTTGCTGAACGAGTAAAGTGATTCACTCAGTTATCCCATTTGCTGACACAACTCTACTGTCACACTGGAAGGAGGACATTCAGATATTCTAACTCGAAAATGCTGCATTAAGCCTTTGTGGTGATAAAATATTTTGTTTTGATAGCCACAGTCTATTACAGTGAGAAATGGTGTGAATTTTCTCTAACTGAGCAACATTCACTTAATTCCACCTCTTGTGGAGATTCCTATCTGTTCCCATCTGACATGACCGAAATTTAGCTCTCTGTTGTTTACCATATCCAGAACAGAACTGCGGCACAAATCCAAGCACATGATTTCTTTACTTATTGACCTACAAAGTCGATGCCAATGCCTCACATTGTAAAGGGATTCATCAACAAAAGAACTTTTCAGGATTAACACAGTTGTGCCTTATGTGGCAGGGGGTCATTACACAAGCACAGTATCAAGCTTCCTCAGGGGCAAGACAAAAGATGCTGGAAAGAGAAATCGGAGTTAACATTTTCGGTCCAGTGACGCCGTCCTTAGCATTGATTATTTCCAGGAAAGGTTTGGTCTAAATGCAGAAGATATGTAGGGGCGCAGTAATTAGAAGTGAACGAGATTTCGGGATAGAGCCGAAAGAGAGATACTAACAGTTGGACATCGGAATTGATAATGATTTGTTTGGAGCATTAACAACTGTTCACGGAGACTGTTTATGACTAACCATAGGTATTGTGCAATGGCTGCTATGCTATAACTAGGCCGCTTGGGTGTGTCGGGGGCCAGGACATGGGAGACATCAGGCCTCTAAAATGATTGAAATTGGTATGGATGGTCGCTGGGTGCTCAAGCAAAAAATGGCCTGTTACTTTTTCAGCATGCGCCGAGCTATGGTGGAACACTGCAGTCAGCCTGAGATAGAGACGTTGGCGAGGAAACATGGTTCTGTGCTAAAGGAGCAGTAAACTGGAAGCTCTGGGACTTTTTGGCGATTGAACTTTGTATTCTGCAAAACGGTCATTAAATCCAGACTTCATTTCCCAAGGTAATGGCGACCACAATATGAGCAGTGAATCTATTAGACTGGATAGCGTGAAGTGCAGGGAAAGTGTTGCTTCACCTGGAAGGTGTATTTGAGCACTTGTGTACTAAGCAGGGAGTTCAGAAATGGGCAAGTGAAGAGAAGCAAGAAGCAAGAAGAAAGGATAGCGTAGAAGATATTATTAGAGATGTTGTTAATAAATGGGTAAGAAAGCGACCATAAAGGCACTATACCTGAATGCTCGTACTTTTCTGAAGAAGGTTGGGGATATAACGGCATAAATTATCACGAACGAATACAATTTAGTAGACATTGCAGATACATGGAGACAGCATAGTCAAGACTGGGAGGTAAATATTCACGGGCATGAGACAATTTGGAAGGACAGAAGTGGTAGTAAGGAAGGTGGTGTAACTCAAATATTCAAGGACAACCTCAGACCGATGCTGACAGATGATATACGTTCTATGGAGAAGGAGTTTGAATCCATTTGGGAGGAAAATAGAAGTTCGAAGAAGAAAATGTCATTGATTGTCGGAGTCGACCAGCTCCAAATTTTAAGATCACATTGGGGAGGGCAGGAAACAAAGACATAAATAACATCTGAAAAAATGGTGTGGCAATTATCATGCGGGATTTTAATCAACATGTCGATCGGTCGAAGCAGCTCAGTCAGAGTAGCCTTGATGAGGAGAGTATTGAGTATCTGCGAGAGATTCCTTAACTACTGTGTAATGGAATAGGCCAACAAGGGGAGAGGCCAAATTAGATTTGGTACCGGGTAATGAACACGGCAAGGTGATAGATTTGGCGGTAGGTGAGCACTTTGGTGATAGTTACCAAAATTAAATTATGTTTACTTGAGCTTTTCAAAGGGATAGGTATACACCGGAGGGCAAGGGCTGCTGCTGGGGGAAAGAAAATTGTAATGCGATTAGATAAGATCACGCATGCACAGGTTGGGCAAGGAAACGGCAGGGAATGGGCAGAATAGAAGTGAGGAGCTTATTCAAGGAGCAGATTCTGTGTGTATTTGATAAATATGTACCTGTCAGAGAGGGAGGAAATTGTCAAGTGCAGGAGTCATGATACTGAGGAAGTTCAGGAAAGACCTGAAGAGAGACTGAAGATGAGCCAGGATGGTAGATGAGAATTTGTTGGCCGATAGGATAAGGGAAAATCCTATATCTTTCCATAGTTACGTAAGGACTAAAAAAATGAATGGAATAAAATATGGCCAATGAAGGACAGTCGTGGTAAATAGTGCGTGGAGACAGAAGTGATGGGGGAAGCGCAAAAGCAATACCTTTCGTCAGGATTCGCTCTGGAAAAACAAAACGTTGTAGAGGACAATACTGAGACACAGTCTACGAGACGAGATCGGATTGAAGTTCCCAAGGACGAGGTGTTACAAACTCTGAAAATGGGAAAATATATAAATTCCCGTGGGCCGGATGGGATTTATCCTAGGTTTCTCTGGGAAACCAAGAATCGGATTTCCGAACCTTCGACGTTGATCTTTATGTTGTCATTGTCCAAAGGTATAGTACCAGAACACTGCAGGATAGTAAAAGTTGTTCCCTCATTCAAGAAGTAGAGAAAACCCTGGAAATTATAGACCATTGACCCTTCCATCGGTTGTGGGTAAAGTGTTGGAAAAAGTTCTGAGAGATAAAATTTGTAATCATCTCGATTGGAATTAGTTTATGAGGGAAGGTCAAGCCGGTTTTGTGAATGGGAGGTCGAGACTCACAAACATTATTGAGTTCTTTGAGTAGGGCATTAAACTGGATGTCGGTTTGCTCACTGAATTGGAAAGTTCATTTCCAGACATTTCATCACCCTACGAGGTAACAATTTCAGTGGTTCTCCAGGCGAAGAACTGTTCATGATTCCTGTTTAAAATTTATATGTTTGGGTTCTTTGAGTTGGTGATGTAATTTCCGGTGGTGATGTCATTTCCTGTTATTTTTCCTCAGCGGGTAGTCGATGGCGTCGAGCTCGAAGTGTTTGTTGGAAGAGTTCTGGTCGGAATGCCATGCTTCGAGGAATTCTTCCGCATGTATCTGTTTGGCTTGTCCTAGTATGGATGTGTTGTCTCAGTCGACTGTAGTGTTTGTCGAATGTAGTGTTTGTTTCCAGTTCTTGCACGGTATTTTGTAAATGTCATCAGTTTTTGCATATGGACAAATAAGCAGAAAACGAGCCACAAGGATACATGAACATCAACTAGCCACAAAACGACGAGACCCTCTCTCACTGGTTTCCTTACATACAGATAAGTAAAGGCACCACTTTGACTTGGACAAGGCATCCATCCGAGCACATGTGAAACAGAGACAGACACGAGAATTCCGAGAAGCATAGCATTCCAACCGGAAATCTATAAAAAAGCAGATCGAGCTAGACCCCATCTACAACCCCCTGAGAAAAAGAACAGGAAATGATATCACTGCAGGAAATTACATGACCAACCCAAAAAACCCCAAACTTGTCAATAGAAAGCAGAAATCCTGAACAGTACGCCGCCCGAAGGCCCATTGAAGATGTTACCCAGGAGGGTAAAGAAAAGTCTGTAAGTGACCTTCCAGCTCAGCGAGCAAATCTTCATGTGAAAGCTAATCCTGAGCTACAAACTTGTTAAAACTCGCCAGGTGACTAAACAGATAGATGAGGATAATGCCATTCATGTAATGCACGTTTGGATTTCAGTTAGCCGTTTGGTAAATTTCGCCATGGTAGATGATTGCACAAAATACTGAGGAATGGGCTTGAGGAGGAGTTCGTGCTTTGGACCAGAAATTAGCCAGCTGAAAGAAGACAGAGGGTGTTATTTGATGGGAAAATATCATCCTGGAATTCAGTTGCTTTTGGTGTACTGCAACGATCTGTTTTGGGTTCACAGCTTTTTGTCATTTTTTATATACGACCTGGATGGGGGCGTCGAAGGATGGGTTCGTAAATTTGCGGACGACAGTAAGTTCGGTACAGTTGTGCATAGTGCTGAAAGATATTGCAGGTTACATAGGGACACAGGTATGCTGCAGGGTTGGGCTGAGAGTTGGCAAATGGAATTTAATGCAGAGAAAATGTGAGAAAAAGCATGGCATTAAAATTAGCACAGAATATAAAGATCGATAGCAGAAGTTTCTATTAAAATATAAAATGAAAAAGAGTGGCAAAAGTAAACGTTGACACTTTCGTGGATAAGAAGGGGCATTTACTTATGGGATATGCGGAAATAACCTTGACATTGAACAGGCATTTGGGTCGGTCTTCACAGTGGAGGATATTAATTACATGCCAGTAATTGACAAAGTGATGACGGTTGGTGACGAACTGGGAACAGTCATTATAACAAAAGAGCTAGTGTTGGATTGTTGGAGCTAATTAACATCGCAGGGTGTTAAACGCGATGGTGTGTTAAAATGAAGTTTTCTGACGGTATTTTTCCAAAATTCGTTGGTCTCTGGGGCAGTCCCAGCTGAATTGGAAAACACAAATATGACATCACTGTTTAAAAAGGGAGGCAGACAGAATATGAGGAATTAGATCAGATTACTTACAGTGTCGAAACAGGCCCTTCGGCCCAACAAGTCCACACCGACCGCCGAAGCGCGACCCACCCAGACCCATTCCCTAAGATTATAGAACTTTGTTTAACCTCTGCAGTGCAGAAATTTCTTGAGTCTATTATCGAGGAAGAAATAGCAGGACATCTCGACAGAAACTGAACAGACGCAGCATGGGTTAAGGAAGGGCAGGTCATCCCTGAAAAATCTTTTCGAGTTCTATGATGGCATTACGAGCATGGTGTATAACGGGACCCAGTGAATTGGTGTACCTAGATTTTCAAAATGCCGTCGACAATTTGCGGTTCAGGGGCTGACAGCAAACGGTTGCATGCTGTTAAGGGTAAAGTATGAGCATAGATTCAGGATTATTTGTCCAACAGGAAGCGCAGAGCGGGGATAAATCAGTTCTATTCTATTGTCCATCAACGGTGTGCCCCAGGGATCGGTACTGGGACCGCAATTACTTACAACTTATGTGGATGATTTGGATTTTGGAGCCATGCGCATTGTGTCAAGGTCTGCAGTTGACACAAAGGTGAGTAGCTGAGCAAAGAGTGCGGAGGACAGTGAAAATTTGCAGAGGAACATTGAAATATTGGTTTAATGGGCAATATTCTGGCGGATGGAATTCCGGATTTGAAGGTGTTCGCTGATGACAAGAGACTATGTGCAATAGGATTGTATCGAAAATTCAGAAGAATGAAGCCGGATCTTATGGGAACATATAAAATTATGAAGAGCATGTGTGAGATAGAAGTAGACAGCATGCTTCCATTGGCGGATGAAACTAGGACAAGAGGGCGCAGCCTCAAGATTAGGACGAGCTGAGTTAGGACTGAATTGAGAAGGAATTCCTTCAACCAGAGCAGTACTCTGTGGAACTGCTTGTCCAACGAAGTAGTTGATGATACATCAATAAATGTTTTTTTTTAAGCAAGGACTGATTTTGTTTGAACAATAAAGGAAGTAATGATTACCTTCAGAGGTTGGTTAAGATCAGACATGATCTTATTGAATGGCGAAGCAGTCTCTAAGGCCCTTATGGCATAGTCCTGCTCCTCGTTCCCATGTTCTATGAATGCATGTGTCACATATTCCGCGATTTTAGGGAAAGCTTCCATGGGGAGGTGTTGAGACAGAAGGCACAGTGCACCACGGTCCCGCGGAGGTAATGGTTCCTGGGGAAGGCGGACAAGGGCGGGGAGGGGAATATATGTTTGGTAATAGTATTTCTCTGGAGGTGGTGGAATTAGGAAAATATTTCGTTGATGACTTGGAGTACCATAGCGCTTAAGGTTCCAGATCATGTTCTGAAAAACATGGGATGAGAATGGAACGTTGCTTCATGACGGACATTTGAAAGATGGGTCCAAAGTCCTTCTTTGGTTCAGTGAAAGTCACAATATCTTTGAGAAGCTAGCTTTAGCAGCCAAAGGCATTGTGGCCACAAGAGCAGGTCATAGTCAGAGATTTTCGCGACTCCCTAAAGCCTGTCTAACACATAGCCTGCGACGACATGCCACCTCTGATTTGTCACCGGCAGTCTCCACTAACAGCTGTTCACTCTCCGAGCGAGAGCGTTATTCACCTCATTGACCAAATGTTCTTCTCTTTCTTTCGTTCTTTCCCGACCAACTGTTTACTCCTTTACAGTACAGAATGAGACATGATGGGATAGTTCCTGTTCGCCTGAATGCTTGCAGTGTTAAAGAAACAATGCACAGGAGAAGCACAGCAGATTAGTCAGCATCTGAGTTGCAAGAGACATTTAAATCACAACCTTCTTGAGGATTCCTTAGTGCAGTTGCAACAATACTGAAAAGCTCAACACCGTCCAGAACAGAGCAACTGAATTGAGCAGCAACACGCAACTAATAAAACATCGACAAACATCCATTCCCACCACAACCAAACACTCAGACATGCAGTCTGCACCACCCACAAGATGCACTGCAGATATTCACCAAGGGTCCTTAAACAGTACATTACAAACTCACAACTACTTCCATCTAAAAGGAAAAGGGTAGTAGATAGCTAGTAAATACCTACAACCCACATACCATCCTGCTCTGGAAATATATTGCCGTTCCTCCAGAATCAGTGTGTCAAAATTGTGGATTTCACTCCCCTATAATTCGGGTCTACCGACAGCACACGGAAACGATGGTTCAAGAAAGCAACTCATCATCCCCTTGTCCAGTCAAATCAGGAATGAACAATAAATGCTGACCTGTTCTGGAATACCCACATCCGACGAAGAATGAAAATCATACGCTTTTGTGTTTTGAGGAGTTCTCTCTTACTGAGATATATCTGGTTTTATTTGATGGGTATCAAAGAGGAGGATTTGCATTTGGGAAACTGAAACGAAGCATCACATCAGAATTTGATGGAGTTGCTTTGTTCCATGTAGCCTGAACCTCACCCGCCTTTGAAAATGAAAGCAGAATGTTACATTCACAGTGGAGTGAAAGCACTATCTGAACTATCCAGACAAAGTTGGAGGGGCGCTGGAGAGAAACTGCGGTAATGTGTTGACGATTCAATTACTTGTCTGTACTGAAAATTCATCAGTGCAACCATACCGGGGAAAAGCCGTTCAACTGTTCTGAGTGTGGAAAGGGAGTTACTCAGTTTTCTAACTTGCTGACTCACCAGTGGGTTCACACGGAGAAGAAACCATTTAATTGTCCAGAGTATGGAAAAGGCGTCAAAAGTTCTCACGAACTGCTGTACCATCGATATGTTCACGTTGATGAGAAACCATTCAAGTGTTCTCACAGAGGGAGTGGGTTCAGGCCGTCACTTGATCTCACTTTACATCTGCGAACCCAGTGGACAGAGGCCGTTCGCCTGTTCTAAGAATGGGAAAGCATTCAGTCAGTCATTCAATCTGCTGACACACCAGTGAGTTCATACCATTCGTATGAGACCATTCGTCCGCTGCGATTTGAAGTAATTAATTGATTCCGGCAATCTGCTGAAATACAAGAGAGTTCAACTAGAAGGAGACCATTCACCTGCTCTGAAGTTTCTCAAACTTACTGAAAGACGAGTGAATTCATATTGGCGAGAGGCCATTCATATGTTCTGAATTGGGGAAAGGATGCACTTAAGCCATCCATCCTCCTGATACACCAACGGGTTCACTGTGACAATAATTTGTTTTAATGACGCAGTGTGGGAAATGCTTTATAAGTTTCCACTAATTGAGGTCGCATAAACATGTTCACGCTGATGAGAACACAATCTTATGCTCTCACTGTAGGATTGTTGTTTCTCTGATATAAGTGAATACCCTTCACAAGGTCTTCATTTCGATGTGAAGAGCATTCAGAAATGCTGAATGCATCGAAATATTTTTTAGTACAAATCCACACTTAACAATGAAGAAGAGGATCAAGAACAGGGCAGTCAATGGATATCTACCAGTCTGCTCTAATTGTACAGAAATCCGGGGAAAAGAATCTTTGAATTTGATGTGATTGAAAACTGAACAATTAAACACCAGATCAATTGAAGAGATTAAACACATCCAATGAAGTAAACCCCGGCTGACAGAATGAACACAGTTCAATTCTCGATGCAATAACTCCATATCGCATTCACATGCGACCTCACTGGATTGTTTGCACTATTACCGTCTTTCCAGAACGTATAGGCTACTGCCTTCATTTGAGAAAGAAGGGGCTGATCGGTGATTTAACCAGGTCAGAGAAGATTTAGAGATAGACAACTTTTAAATTAACCTCAAACCAGCGATAGGAATTCGAACCACGCTGCGAGCATCACACTGTTTTCTCAGCCAACAAAGCAGCCAACTGAGCGAAACAGATTCCACCTGACTGGGCTGTCACACGTGCGAATGAGTAATTGAATCCCTTGCTACCCACAGTGCAAATTAACTGCCTCTCCACGCACGGTGACTCAGTGTTTAGCACTGCTGCCTCAGAGCATGAGGGACTGGCTTCGATTCCAGCCTCGGAGGCCTGTCTGTGCGGAGTTTGCACGTTCTCCACGTGTCTGCGTGAGTTTCCTCCAGGTCCTCAAATCCCACAAGACAAACTGGTGCGCCGGTTAGTCGAATTGGCCATGATGTATTACCAATACCGTAGGTTAATAGTTGGGGTAAATATAAGGGAGGGTAATGGGTTTGAGTGCTTTTTGGAGGGTTTGTGTGAACTTGTTGGGCCGAAGGGCCTGTTGCTGCACTGCAGGGATTCTCATGTGTTTTCTGGTGTTTCGTCACATCATTGCTACTCCTTAAGCTCTTTTCAAAGTCAGACCATTAAAATTTTCTCTCATTTGTGGGAACAAGTCCATATCTGCTGAGATTGGAGACCCGAGTTAATCACTTCCCAGGCAAGGAGCAACTAAATGTTTCTCGCTCGTGTGAATATACTCGTGCTCACTGAATAGAGATGACCAGGTGAATCTCTTTACACATTCAGTGCAGGCCTCTCTACAGTGTGCCCATTCATGTTTATCTGAACCTTTACTGATTTAATAAATTCCTTCTCAAACAAAGAACAGACGAATGGTGTCTCTCCAGTGTCATGTCGATCGGATGACATTAGGCGGTGTTGTGAAGATAATCGCTTACCAAACAGAGAAGACAAATCTTCTCTCCCTTTGTTGAAGTCGTTTGCGTGCCATGAGGATTGATCCCCGAGTGAATACATTCCCGTCATGGAACAGCTGAGTGGCTTGTCCCCATGTGAACAGGTTGATGTTGAATTAAGATTTTGAATTTACAACCTTTGCAGATCTGAAAGTTTATTTTTCAACAGTATGGGAAATGACATACAAACCTGCCTACACACAGCATGGCCAATAAGAACACAGAAAATCAAGCCTGTCCAAGCAATACAAGGAACACCCAAAATGCGTCAGCATTGACCAAACAGGCTGACAAGGGAAACCATACATGATCACAGTTATTCACAAACCAGGGAATACACTTCCCAAGACAATCTACCAATAAGCTTCCTCGACCCGATAAACACAGCTGAACCAAAGGCCGAAGGGTAACTTAGTACCCCAGGGATATCAAAGCCACATGAAGCTCAGGTCAGCCAGGGATGCACCAGAATACCTTGCTCATCTCTGGAGAGCAACAATGGTATCACCTTACTGCCAAGGAAAGGGACATTCTCACATACCCACGAAGAGAGCTGGAACCCCCGATCCCATTCTAGAACTGATTAATGCCGCTGGATGCTTGATTGTGTCCAGATTGTATCAATCACGGCCAGAGCTTGTGCCGTAACCCGGATCCAGCCAGGGGAGAGCCGGACGGGCAAGGGAAGCCTGAAAAAATAGAATGAGAGACTGCTGATTAAATTTTTCGCATCAATCCTAAGAGATTCCTCAGCTCGAAGGAAATTGACCAGGGCTCCACCAGTTCACTTTTTTTCTGTCTTGTGGTTTCTGTCTTGTGTCTGCTTGTTTTGCGGTTGCTGACTGCATGTATTGCCAGTTTCAGTTGTCTCGTCTAAGTGTGTTTATCCATCAGACAAGTGTTTGTTTACAGTGCGGTGCGCGATAATCCTTTTTTGCTTGACCTGTCAATCAGTCACTGCTTGTGTGTTCTGTGAGCACTCCCTTTGTCTTTCCTCGAAAACTGAAGTGCAATGCTTAGCAGTCAGCGCAGGACGTCCAGTACGCCATGGGGGCAGAGAATTCCACCCACTGCTGGGATGTGCTAGCTGGACAACGCCAAACATGTGGTGAGAACGGCCCAGGACCGAAGTTGTACAAGACGATATTGAGGAGGCATGTAAATTTCGATTCCCTACAGTGTTGAAACAGGCCCGTCGACCCAACCAGTCCACCCCGACCCTCGGAAGAGTAAGCCGTGCAGACCCATTTCCCTCCCACCAATGCACCTGACACTATAGGCAATTTAGCACGGCGATTTCACCTGACGAACACACCTTTGTGATTGTCTGAGGAAACCGGAGCACACGGAGGAGTCCCAGGCAGACATGGGGAGAATGTGCAAACTGCACACAGACAGTCGCCCAAGGCTGAAATCGAACCTGGGGACCCTGGCGCTGTGAGGTAGCAGTGACAACCACGCTGCCCTGTAAATACGTGAAAATCAAAATAAAGATAGGTGATTCTCTTGTTATACCTGGTTCACTGGCAGACACTGTGCTGAAAGAGACAGGGGATGGCGGTTACTTTACCCACTTTACAGGAGACTTTTAAACATGTCCACAAGGAAATTGGCCATATGGGAGGTCCTTTAAATTCGATAAGCTTGATTATTGGACCACGTCCATTACGGGAGGGCACGTTGACCCCTCCTGGGACACTGTATACATGCTGCAGTGTCTTGCAAAGTTTCGGCAGGTTGCCCAGCAGTATCAGGCCGCGAAGGTGAAAGACTGCTGCAATAACAAGCGATACTGTGATCAAAATAATTCCAGATACAGCCACACCGCCCTGTGCCCCACAGGACTCAAAATTTCCCATACTGGCTTCAAAGCCAGACCCGTTGGGCCTGAAGGAAGTGGCTGCATTTTTTTTACCATGCATTACACAGCAAGCCCGCGATGGGACACATTCGCCGCCGGGCAGTTTGAATCACCACTGCTGCCCAACACAAACGATAACTCCAGACTCACAAGAAGACCGAGTGCTTGCCGAAATTACCAGGGCACCAACTGTCTGTTTCCCCGCATCATGATTGGGTGCACTCCCCTGTTTCAGACCTGGATCCACGCAGAGATCCGGACCATGCTACAAGATGCCCCCGACCCGTTGAAGTGACTGCTCCCATTCTACATTTGGGTCCTCGAAATTTCCTGTATTTTCAATTGTCGGTCCCAAGATGTGGATACCGTATTACAGCTTGTGCATATGACCCACTGGGTGACCATTAGCCCTGTTATTGACATCCCCCTGAGACATCGCTTCAGACTGGGAAAAAGTGGCTGGCGAGCACCGGAAAGGATGCAATAAAGGCCAGTGCAAGACGGCTCGCCGATTTCGGGCTGTTATCCAGTGTCTGCAGAGCAGCCAAGTATTTGCTCGATGTCATTGTCCGCTTTAGGGAGATCTGCGACTCCTCGTCCGACATTCCATTAGCAGAGAATGAAAAGCTTGCCGTGCAGACCTCACATATGCTCACGTTTTCACGTTGCACAATCGAACGACGAGCAGGACGGACAATTTACTTTTACTTGATAACTTGGACGGGAATGGGCTGTTCCCTGCACCAAAACCGACAGGGGCATTCGACTGGCTCGCACAAGCTGACAACCACAGGGACACTTCCAGGCCAGTACAGCAAACTAGGGCAATTCAAAGAAGGCACTGCTGGAACAGTGTGAATTTGGAACACTGAGTGACACAGTGCTGGTCCAGGCAATGTCGCCCAGGGCCATCTAACCTCTCCGTCTACCCTCAGGCACGACAGCAGTCCACCACACAACAGAGGCAGCTTCAGCAAGCTGCCTGCACTGTGGCTGATCCCTTCCCACGTGCTCCAGAAGCTAACTAGGGCTATCGTGAGAGTGAGTTTTCACAGGCGATCTCAATATGTCTCTCACACGCCCCATCTGAAATTCCGATGATGGATGTGGAGGTGGTGGGGAGCTGGTCATTTCTTTTATGTTGGATACTGGGTCTGTCCAACCGTCTGCGGCTTCCGACTCAGAAAATTGCCTGAGTTGCAAGACCCTCTGCACTATACGGTTTTTGAGAATACCCATAACAATCCCACTCTCCTAACCCATTAACTCCAGTATTGGCCCTGCCACTGCGACTGATACTGCCATTATTTCAGACTCTTGCCCAGTCGCCCTCCTGAGCCGGCAGACCTTATGTAAATTGAATGCCAGTATCCACTGTTCCTCTGAGGATCTCACATTAGAGAACCTGGACGTTCATTATTCCATGCTGCGGGCAGTAATTTCACACAACCCTGAACCCTCTGACCAGGTAAGCTCCTGATGCTCTTGGTCATGCTCCAATTCACCTATCTGCGGTCTTCTCGACCCCCACTTGCCCTGTTGTCAATGGCCCCTTTCTGTAGACAGTTCCCTGACTCCCTGCTCCCAGTGGGGTGCGCAATTGACGGTATTGACTTGTCATGTATCCCAACTGAATTAATTGAAAATAGCGACACACCACGGTGATATGTAATAACAAAGTAGATACTTGTGAAATCTGAGGACTTCAAGGTGACCCTCTTAGCAAATGCGGGTGCTATGATGTTGTTGTACCTCTGCACTGACAGCTGAAGTGATGTCAAGCTGCTATCTGTTTTCTCCATTGGTTTTGATCATTCTGGCTCTCGTCTAATTGCCTGAAGACGAGAGGTGCCGACAACCTCGGAGCTTGCTGCGTGGTTTCTGGTGTAAATTTCAGAGGGGATGAGGAGCTGCTGTTGGTCACGGGAAGTGACTGTGAGGCCCCCAACCCCCACTCCCCCGAAGCCCCACAACTCGCCATAATCCAGTTACTGCAGTCAGCAGCTGATCTACCCTGTCAGGGCACACTGGATCCTCCTTACCCTGACCTTTTGGAAGGACAGTCTGCTGCCATGGATTTCCAATGGCTGGATATGATGTGTTTTGCTTTCAATTTCACTTTCATCTCTGGCCACATGTAAGTTCTTCAGTTTAACCATGTAACCCTTCCAGAAAATGTCCGCTCGCTGATCCCTTTTTGTCAACTTAACCAGGGTCCCCACACGTACTCACCACCTCAGCAATCTCTATTTGAACTTGCCCACATTCACTTATTGATCTTCTGCAGCCTTGATAGAAAAGGGACTGTTCCTGTGCCCAAGCACCCTGCAGGAACTTTTATGAATCAGGGAGCAATCTGAATCTAATTGATGTTAAATGTTTGTTAGTAGCCAATATTTCTCCAGAGCTGTTGTTTGAAAGAATAGATAACAGCCTTTAAATATGATTGCTGCATTCTATGAACCGGAACATACTCTGCCCACATTGATTGAACGACGCCCCCTGCTGACCGACCGTTAATTGACCAGTTCTGACAATGTTGCATTCTAGACTTTTCTGACCCTACCCATGTGGCCTCACCTCCTGATTCCAATCCTGGTCCCAGCATTTCATAGCTTCCAGTAATACTTTGGCACTTCTGCTCAATTCCACCACAAACCCCATTCCCGACCTATTACTTTGTGCTTCCAAGCAACTTTGGGCAAGAAAGTTGGGATGCAGATGTTCTGTTTTGCACCCTTATCATTTTGTTATCTCATCATTTCTGCACTTCCATTTTGTTTTCGTTCCCTCCGGTTCCCCTCTTTGTTCTGTGTCACTAAATCCTTTTAATTGCTGCATTTTTAATTTTTGACGAAAGCGGATGGAACTCAGACAAAGTAAGTGACTACAGCAGATTGTGAGCATTTGTTAATTTGCAAAATAATAAGTAATGTATGATTAGGATTCATTAAAAATTACGCTTAACACTTATTGATGTTGGAATATAAAGTCCACTTTCCCCCTTATTGACACGAAGCATGTTCCTCGATTTAATTTTCATATTTCAGAATCAGTTCAGTTCAAATGGCAAAAGACGGCTCGAGTCGCTGAGGTCACTGCATCCCAACCTGATTTTGGACACGTGAGAACTTCAGTTTCTCTGCCTAATGGTCTCTCTATCCGAGCAACTTTCTTTGATTTCCTTTCCTTCACGTTTACGTGGCCGTGCTCCAAGGGGAAATTCTATTGGCTGTTGTTGAATCTCCAGCTCGAGCTGAGAGAGGGTTATCTCAGAGGCCCAACCGCAGGTTGATGGGACTCTGGGGTCAGGCCCCACTGCAGCCTCTGTAGAATCTCCATTTCTCAGTGTTCCCCAAGGGGAAAGGCACATCCAGGAAGGAGTCACTGCCGGCCTCACTGGAGGCTGCACAGAGGGACACTGACAATTACACACGGAGCTTGGACAGCTAGTTCCAAGGGAACCGATGTGACACCTGTGCCCTGTGACTTTGCTTGGGAATTGAACCTGCGTGTGTTTAGGACAGGAACTCTTCCACTGGGTTAAATCCAGCCATTCAAAAGGATCGAATATCTACTGTACGAATACCTGATATACTTCCGAACACCTCATGGAGACTATCATTTACAGCAGATTCTAGTCGACTGTACAACCAGAGAATTACACTGAAAAGTAGAAATATTTCTCTGCATTAACTCATTCATAAAGGAATCATTCCATTGGTCAGGTATTTGTTGGAGAAGCACAGGCTGGCGTTGCATGTCAGGCCCCTGCAAAAACCTGGACATGGACTCTGTTCTAATCTACTGGGGACCTGAAAACTCTGATGGGGAGACCCACCTAAAGAATGTGGCCTTCACTGTCTGTGCTGTCACTTATTCCTCCCGAAAAGGTCGTGGAGAGTGAGCTCACTTCCTTAATCACTACAGATTACTGGAATATTGTATGCATTTGTTCCTGGGTCCGCACCTTCAATCTTGTGGATGGATTGGAAAGAATGGAACTGTTCAGATTGGGAATCTGATGGGACTTTCAAAAATCATGAGACCTCTGGGAGAAACTGTTCCCCGAATATAAGGTTCAAGAATGAGACAACACAGGCTGAAATTATCTGCAAAAGTAACAGATGTGTAGTAAGAGATGTTTTTTGTTGACACAATGCTTGGTGTTTGTGTGGAGGGCCCTGCTGGAGTTCTGATGGAGGCGGCTCCAACTGACGCTTTAAACAGGGAACTAGGTCATTATTTGAATTTCACTGAGGGGTGACGAGTCAATGGACAGAACAGAGTGTCACAGTCATTTAGTTTCTGAATCTCAAACTCCCACTTTGTCAATGAGGACTTGGTCACTGACATCAAGAGATGTCAGCATGATGACGCTTGGCTTGGGAGTCTTTGTTGTGGACATCGAGCTTTACTCACTGTCAACCTCCGGACAACAGGACATGTCTTCAGAATTTGCAAATGACACAAATTGAAAATGCAGGAAACAGGGAAGAGAAGAGTAGCAGAATTTAGGAGGACACATGCAGCAGTTATTTCTCGTCGGTACGCGGATAAACGTGGTCCACAGGATTCCTGCTATCCTCACAATGAACTAATCAGAGCCAGACTTCCTTATTGTTCGTGGCCAATTAATATGAAGCACAGAATTCCTGTGAAACAGACACGAGAGAGGCGAGAGCTTTCTGTTTGTCATAAAGAGCAAAACAGTCGCGCAATGACCGTGGGGGAGTGAAATTTCCTGTATTTAATCAAGATCACACTCTGACAAGGCGAACCCTCCAACTACCTGAGGGACTGTGATTTGTGAAGCATATTCCACGTGAAGCTTGTTCAGAATCAGTCACAGATTTTTTTAAATCTGCAATCTGACTAGATTGATCCTGAAGGCAGACGTTTTAGAGATGCTGCAGAAAAGATTTACCACCTTGCTTCCTGGACTGGAGGGCATTTCTTATGCAGTAAGATTGAGGGGCCGAGGGCTTTTCTCATTGGAGTGAAGAAGGATGCGGGGTGAACTGATAAGGGTGTATATGTTGAGAAGAACCACGGATAGAATGAATAGCCAGAGGCTTCTTCCCAGTACAGAAATGTCTTCATAAGGGGGCATAATTTAAAAGTGATTGGAGGAAGGTTATTGGGGAGATGAGATGTAAGTTCTTTCGATGCACCGACCAGAGTCTGTGCCGGTGGTAGTTCAATCAGATGCATTATGGATGTTTACGCGACTCTTGGATAGGCACATGGAAGATAGTTTATGCAGATCAGTTTGACCTTAAAGTAGATTAACCGATCAGCACATCATCGAGGGCTGAAGGGCATGCACTGTACTCTTCTGTATCAATTGTCCTCCACATTAATGACCCCACTGTCAGTTAATGTTCTGATACCATATATCCCCCTGAACGAGAATGTTTAAGAACGTCTCGCCATTTTCAACGGGATCATTCAGTTTCTGTTCGATTCCTCCGACAAACGTGAACCAATTGTTGTAATTGTAACATTCTCTACCACGACCTCTGGAGAGCAAGTGGGAATATAGCGTTGAGATTGGGAATCAGGCATGATCACATTGAATGGAGAGAAGGCTGTAGGGGCTGAATGGCTTCGTCCTGCTCCTGGTTGCATTCAGCTAAATGTCCTCCTCAAAATCTCATCCTAAAAAGTATCAGTGATTACATTGGGAAAGCACACCAGCAGTTGTTTTCGTTGAGATTTTCCTGCATCTTGAAAATTTGATTTTTCTTTGCAGTGACGATGAACAGTCAGTCTGAGAATCAAAGTGGTCCTCAGGACTCCTGACGGCGTCTCAGTGAAAAAAATCATAGGAACGCTTCCTTAATGTTATTGACCAATCGCATGCAATAAAGAGAGACACTTCATGGAACTTCCAGATTGTTCACGGACCCGAGATGTTAATTTGCTTTGTGGATTACGGACTATATAAATGTAGAGGAATTACACTGGATATCCGCAAGTAACGTGAGGATGGATATTTATAAACCCTGCAAAAAAATCTTAAGGGTATCCGAAAATGTTTTAAACGTAATTGATCGGTTTTGAAATTTATTCAACATTGCCGAGGGAATGGGAGGTAATTTCAGAAACCGGGAGAGACTCACAGACACAGATAGAGAGCCACAGCCACAGGTACAGGATAAGATTACCCTGGAGATGTTTCGGAGCTCACTGTGTGACCCGCAATCGGCAAGGCAGCAGCAGATGGAATGCAGTCATTTTCTGGTTATATGGACCATGTTTTGTTTACTATCTGGCACAGTATTTTTCCTGTCCTGGGAGGGTTTGATGTGGAAAATGCAAAGGGAGATTTATTCTTTATCTAACTCAGTGCTGTTCCTGTCCTGGGAGTGGTTGATGGGAACACTGTATTTGGGCTTTAATCTGTACTTAACCCTATGTCTGTGCTTTTCAGTTAGAGATTGATGGGGACAGTGTCGGGTGATTAAAACAGAACCTAACCTCATGCTGAACGTGGCCTGAGATTTGAAAGGGTTCCAGTCTATTGTTAGATTACTCGGCACTGAACCTATTTATAGATTTCAGAAGCAACAACGATATTTTCTCCCTATCTAATCCTGCAATTCCTGTCATTGACTCTCAAACTTTAATCATTTTAGACTTTTCAAAATTCCAGGGATACAGTCCTGGGCTTGTGTCATTTCCCTGGCCATTGAACCCGTGCAGTCCAACTATAGTTCTGTGAATCTACGCTGCATTCTTTTGCACATGGACTCTCAAGTCCCCAACCCGTTCTTGCCTTTCCCTGTTTATAAAGTCGCTGTCAGCGCTGTGCTGACATGAAATGGATACTTGAAACAAACCTATAATGGCTCCTGACACTTTTGGAATCATTTGTCCTGGTTTTGCAGATTAAAACACATCTCACACTTTATACATTTTCATCTCTCGGCCTCCTGCAGATGAAATAAACTGGGATGTGAATCGATGCAATTTCGATGTTAGAGGAGGGATAATCTAAACCAAATGGTACAATGGTAAACTGGATGCAGGAGCAGAGAAGCTTCAGTTTGAGTCTAAATTCCGTCAGCACAGGTGAGGGGCAAATGTGTGAAAAGCTTTTTTTTCCAGTCTGGAATTCCTACATTGGAGAAATGTTAATTTACAAATTAAACTCTAAAAGCAGGATATGGAGTACTTTGTTACAAAGTTTCAATTGATTAAGATGCAGATTCCAGAATCCTTTTAATGTCAATGCCCTGAGATTTTTAAAAGTCTGTCTAACTTTCCAAACTTCAAGAGGAAAATACGATAGTAATATGGCAGGTCAGCTACTGAATTGTAGGTGCGTGGTCTTGTTCAGAATCTGTCAGAAATTTAGCGTGGAGTAAGATGTATTTTATCCAGATAACTGGCATTTATCAAGGACCAGGCTGACGTAATTTGCCTTCAAATTTTGTGTTCTCTAAAAATAAAGAAATTGATTTACCATTAAGCAAGCCTCTCGGATTGTGCATCATTAGTATACATTTGTGAAAGAGTAACTGTGTATGTTAATGAGCGAGTGTGGCTTTGAGGTGTCTGTGACTGATTGACTGAGAGTTGGTGGCTGAGATTGGCTGAGTGAGAGATTGTGTTCGAGTGCGATGTTCTGAGATCGGGGGTTTGCAATGCTCTACTGTGCGTGTGACTGAACATGTGTGACTGCATGACAGCGTGTCTGTGCGTATGAGTTATGTACGAGTTTGTGATAGACACTGGAGAGGCAGCTTTACTCGGTAATCTAACACAGAGCTTCCCTGACACGGGAATGTTTTAGATTACTTACAGTGTGGAAACAGGCCCTTCGGCCCAACAAGTCCACACCACCCCGCTGAAGCGCAACCCACCCATACCTCTACATTTACCCCTTACCTAACACTGCGGGCAATTTAGCATGGCCAATTGACCTAACCTGCACATCTTTGGACTGTGGGTGGAAACCGGAGCACCCGGAGGAAACCCACGCAGACACGGGGAGAACGTGCAAATTCCACACAGTCAGTCGCCTGAGGTGGGAATTGAACCCGTGTCTCTAGCGCTGTGAGGCAGCAGTGCTAACCACTGTGCCACCGTGCCGCCCATATCTGTGGACATATCTGTCCTTTGTATGTAACCCTACTTTTCCCGGACCCTAGGAGGTTTAGTTGGAGAAAGTGTACAGGGAAATGTACTCTGCCGATAAGCCAGTGATATAACTATGCTAAGTGCATTTGATAGGGACAGTGTGGGGATAGGGGTTGACTTCGTCATTATCTAATTCCACAGTGAACATGGTCTGGGAGTTAGAAAAGCTGAAGTGCAGAATCAGCTTTACTCTGAACTTAACCCCATTCACTACCTAAATACAATCTGAAGGAACTGCAGATTCTGTCAATCAAAAATAAAACCAAAAGTTACTGAAAAACCTCAGCAGGTCTGACAGCATCTGTGAAGAGAAATCAACGTTAAAGTTTCAGGTCTGGCTCAGATAAACGGTGACCAGATACGACGTGGTATCTCTGGTTTCTCTGTTCAGATGTTGCCAAAACTGCTGAGCTTTTATCAGCAATTTGTTTTTTTCCCTATTCTCTCCCTGTTCTACGAATTGCTCCCCTCAATTAGCTTAGATACTTTAATCTGCTGTACATCAGCTCGCTGACAACACATGGAATTCCAGTCTCTCACTCAGAGTAAATGAATATAGAATCCCAGCGTGTGAAATGCCCCTGCCCTATCACTGTACATTTCCCTGACTCATGCACCTAACCTTCACATGTCTGATTACTGTGGGCAATTTAGCATGGCCAATATTACTGAACCCTCACATGTCGAAGCAAACCAGACCATCCGAAAGAACCCCACGCAAACACGGGGAGAACTTACAAACTCCATTTACAGTCGCACGATACTGGAATCAAACACGAATCCCTGGAACTCTGAGGCAGCAATGCTAACCACTGAGTCACTGTGCCACCCAAACAGTTAAGTTTAAAATTGGGACTGGGAATACAAAAAGCTGCAGTTTAATTTCTGCGACATTCAGGTTCTCCAAACATAATGTTTTATGGAGTTCATCAGTTCAAAAAGGGAGTTCACTACCATCTTCTCAAGGGCTGATGGGAATGAGGGATAAATGCTGAGCCCAGCCAGTGATGCTCACGTCCGGTGAACAAACGAAAACTTCATCCCTTTGCCTTGCTAATACCTTGCTGCCCCTGCAGATTAACTCAATGTGTTTTAATATCCCAGGACACACAGATCCCTCTCTACGTCAGAGTCCTATAACATCTCCCCATTTCAACTAAAGTCTCTGTCGATTCTCCCTGACACTCTCCACTTTGTATTGTAATGGACAGGGCTTTGCCCATTCACTTACCATTGCTACATCGATCTGTTTGAAAGCAGCTTACTTCCACTTCACAATTTACTTGTAAACTAGTTTCACCAATAATATACTCAGTTTTTAGATCAAGACTGACTTGAGCAGATGCCTTTTGGAAATCTCAAAATCCTTCTGTCACTCTCTGTTCCTTATTCAGTGTGTCTGCCTGTTTCGCTCTGCTCGCCCAGAATATCTGTGAATTGCCACATTCATCCGTTATCATTTTGGAGATGCTTCATGGTGTCCATACCTCCTGCACGATCATAGTAAAACGTCTTCACCTCCATAGGCCCAAGTCCTGGTCATAATTGCCAAACTGTCCAAATATTTGGTGACGCCATCACTTTAACTCTCCCGATTTGTGTCCAAGGTTTTGGACAATGATGTTGAATCAATTAATAGGATCCAGAATAAAGGAGTACTTGACTGAAAGTAAATAGAGTTCTACTAAGGGACTGTAAAAAAAAATAACATCGGGATTTCCAAACATCAAAGCTTCATTAAACAATCCTGGATGTCAGAAAAACAGGACATTCACACACCTGGGTCGGACTCAAGACTCAATCCCCCCGACACAGAAATTTCCTGTATCAAACAACATACGGTATTGGAATCAAATGCAGTTTTTGTGAGCAGGACATGGGTTGAGGAAAATTGTCCATGTGGATATTACGAATCAGGAATCTAATTTAGAATCCAAACTGAACAGAAACAATCAAGTAAAGAACTCTGTGATGAAGTTCTGGAATACATCTATTTCCGTTGAAAATGGGAACCCTCTTGGATAACAATCGAGAATTACTGTGTGTGTGCGTGTGTGCGTGTGTGCGTGTGTGCGTGTGTGTGTGTGCGTGTGCGCGCGCGTGCGTATGCACATGTGTTTCTGTGGTGATAGTTGAGAGTGAGTTAAATTTCTATCACTTCTCAGATTATACATATCTTCCAAATGTTTGGTTAGGCATCATCGATGGAACTTTACTCTGTATTTAACCCTGTGTTGTCAATTAATCTCACAGCTTCCTATATACTGTTGTCAAGGCTCCAACCTTTGCCACATCTTATATTTGCTCGTATCCTTTTCAGACTGTCCTTCAGCCACTCAGTTACATCCCAGACTCAGGGAGGCATCGTGCTACCTGGTGTCGCATCTGCACTGTCACAGATATCTGCCTGATGTCCGAACAATGCAATCCCCTTATCACTATTGCTCTCCATTTCTTTTGTTTTCCTTCATTAAATTCAGAGAAGGTTCATTCAAACTCGGAAGCAACTTTTCGATTTGAAAATGGAGGGAGGCAGAAAACAGGGCCACTGCTGAAATTCTGTCCAAGCAACAATGTTAAACCTTTTCATCGTTCTGTGTTTCCTAACATTTATACATTTCCTGTACTATAGTATTGAAGTATTTTAGGGGGTGGGTGCTCCCTTGTTACGGAATGATGAAATGAGAATAAATGACCTAGTTCTCCAAAAATATCTAGTTGCTTTCATTCAGAAAGTGGCTGCTGGTTCCTCTCGTGGCGGCCAGAGGGGATCGCTCTCCCTCACCTCACGGCCCTGGCACGAGTCACCTGTTGCCTCCTCTCGCTTCCTCGGTGTCAGACTTTCCGCGCTGGTTGTGGCCATCCTTTTTGTAACGTCACTGCGCAGCCGCTTGCGCCTTTGCGTCATTCAGGGCATTATGAGACTCTCAGAAATAAAAGAATGAACAGGGACAGAAGCAAAGTTTCCCAGAGAGAAAAAAAATCTGCCGCTTGTACAGTGACACTGGGAGGCCAGCAGAGGGCGGTATTTTATCATTTTAAAAAAAGAGGGACAGAGAGAGTCAGATATATTTCTTCAACAAATTTTAATTAATTCATTGATTGATCAACTCAAGTTAACACTTCTGGTAATATTGGATCGACACCCTCACTCCCAGGCCCCCCTCCTCTGTCTTGGGGAGTTCTTGTGCAGGAGGCCCTATTCTGAACAACATTTGCAGCTCTTGGACTGCTTGTGCTCCTTACTCTGATCCCCTCCTCTTTGCAGTTCCTGCTGTGGTTCATTTTACAGTTGGCTTCCATACACCCAGTAGAGCGTAAAATCTCACACACTCTCATTACTGGGATGAATGTTTGAATCATAAGCATTCATATTACCTGTGTGGTATTTCAATAATCCCATGCATTGCTGAAACCTTCAAGACGATGGGCTTATAGCCGAGAAATGGGATTTGTGTATATGGATCTTCATTGTCTGCCAGGACCATTCGTTAACATGTTTCCCTCTGAGCTATAAAGAACAAATGAACACAAGAAATAGGAGCATGAGTCTGGAATTCGGCTCCTCGAACCTGCTCCGATTTTTAATGCAATCATGGCCGATCTCATCTATGAAGTGCTTTAAGAGGTTAGGAATGGCAAACATTAAATCCCATATTGCTCAGGTCCTCGATAATTCGCCACAATCGTAATAGATCCATGCAGACTCCATCTCTCTGGCACTTCACTCATCTCTGGAACATCTGGATAACATGGACACCTACATCAGACTTCTGTATATTGGCTTTAGCTCTGCCTTGAAGACCCTAATGCCAACAAGACTCATCGACATTTCTGAGTCCTAGGACTTTCCTCACATCGAGAACTGGATCTTTAACTTTCTGACCTGCAGATCACAATGAATGAGGAGAGTTGGAAACTCCTCCTCTTCAATAATACGCAATACTGGTGCCCTTCAAGGCTATGTACTCAGCCCCCTTCAATATTTCTTACCCTCTCGTGACTGTACCGCCAAATTCAGCTCTAACTCCATTTACAGATTTACTAATGACACCACGATAGTGGGTCGGTCTCAAAACCGACCTAGATTACACCTCCTCCCACCATGTCCCCTGTAAAAACGCCATCCCATATTCTCAATTCCTTCACTTCCTCCGCATCTGCTCCCAGGTGGACCAATTCCAATACCGAATACCCAGATGGCCTCCTTCTTCAAAGACCGCAATTTCCCCTCAGACGTGGTTGACGATGCTCTCCACCGCGTCTCCTCCACTTCCCGCTCCTCCGCCCTTGAACCCCGCCCCTCCAATCACCACGAGGACCGAACCCCACTGGTCCTCACCTACCACCCCACCAACCTCAAGATATCGTATCATCCTTTGTCATTTCTGCCACCTCCAAACAGACCCCACCACCAAGGATATGTTTCCCTCCCCTCCCCTACCAGTGTTCTGGAAAGACTCCCTCCGCGACTCCCTTGTCAGTTTCACAACACCCACGAACTCAACCTCCACTTCCCCTGCAAACGCAAGAAATGCAAAACTTGCGCCCACACCTCCCCCTCACTTCCCTCCAAGTCCCCAAGAGATCCTCCCATATCCGTCACAAATTCACCTGCACCTCAACACACAACATTTACTGCATCCACTGCACCCGATGTGGCCTCCTCTACATTGGGGAGACAGGCCGCTTACTGGCGGAACATTTCAGAGAACACCTCTGGGACATCCGCACCAAACAACCCAGCCGCCCTTTGGCTGAACACTTTAACTCCCCCTCCCACTCCGCCAAGGACATGCAGGTCCTTGGCCTTCTCCATCGCCAGACAATGGCAAGAGACGCCTGGAGGAAGAGCACCTCATCATCCGCCTAGGAACCCTCCAACCACAAGAGATGAATGCAGATATCTCCAGCTTCCTCGTTTCCCCTACCCCCACATTATCTCAATGCCAACCCTCCGACTCAGCACCGCCTTCTTGACCTGCAATCTTCTACCTGACCTCTCCGCGCCCACCCTCTCTCTGACCTATCACCCTCACCTTAATCTCCTTCCACCTACGCATTGCCAACGCCCCTCCCCCAAGTCCCTCCTCCCTACCTTTTATCTTAGCCTGCTTGGCACACCTTCCTCATTCATGAAGAAGGGCTTATGCTCGAAACGCCGATTCTTCTGCTCCTTGGATGCTGCTTGACCTGCTGCGCTTTTCCAGCAACACATTTTTTAGCTCTGATCTCCAGCATCTGCAGTCCTCACTTTCTCCTACAGGAAATAGAGCTTCGTGACATGGTGTAGAGACAACAATCTTTCCCTCAATGTCAGCAAAACAAGGGAACTGGCCATTGACTTCATGAATTGGACTGAAGGACACACACTGCTCTCTATCATTGGTGCTGATTTGGAGGTGATGGACAGCTTCAAGTTCCGAGTAATATCACAAACAATCAGTCTATCCATGTCAACTCTACAGCCAAGAAAGCACATCAATGTATCTACCACCTCAGACGGGGAAGAAAATTTAGCATTTTGGTAATGACTCTGATCAATTTTAATATTGCACTGCAGAGAACATTCTATCCAGACGCTTCGTATGGTAACTGCTCTGGCCGTACTGCAAGAAATTGCAGAGATGCATGTACCTAACACAATCCATCACGCAAATCATATTTCCTTCCATTGACTCAGTCTTGAATTCCCACTGCTTCAGGAATGCAGCCAACACAATCAAAGGCCCCTCCCACCACCGCAATGCTCTTTCCCAACCTCTTCCACCAGACAGAAGATGCAAATGTTTGAAAATACGCACCAATGGATTCAGGAACAATTTCTTCCGTGCTGTTATCAAACTTATTAATGGACCTGTCACATATAGAGTTGATCCTTTTCTGCACCTGTTCAAAAGCTGTGAAACTATATTAAACTGATGGCCTTATGTAAGGTATGATTTGTACTGGAGAGAATGCAACACAATATTCTTCACGGTTTCTCAGAATGTATGACGATCATAAAACAAGCAAAATCAATCTGCATACCATACGTCTGGGACTGGTCTGCTCGATAACACTTTAAACCTATGTCTCCTGTGGTCTGTGTAAAAGGCTTCTATTATCCATTACTTCCATGCCTGTCATAATTTCGAAAGGATCTATTTCGTATCCATCAGCCTCGTCGTTCATGAGAAAGAAATGATTTATTATATTGACCCGCATCATTTATGATGGGAGCTGGCAGGACTGCAGATATGATGTCTGATCCGTGAGTGATAAAGTCAATTAGCCTTGTCTATCCGTTGCTTCTTATGGTTTATGGCATGCAACTATTTCTGTGTCGTAGCTTCACCAGGTTGACACCTTACGTTTAGATATACCAAGTGTACACACTCATACATAGAACATAGAAAAGTACAACACAGAACAGGCCCTTTGGCCCACGAGATTAAATCCTAATGTCAAATATAGTAACTTAACCTACGCACTTCTCAACTCACTGCTATCCTTGTGCATGTCCAGGAGTCACACCAATGTCCCCAATGATTCTGCTTCCATAACCACAGCTGGCAATCGATTCCATGCATTCACAACTCTCTGCATAAAGAACCTACCTCTGACATCTCCTTTATACCTTCGTCCTAATATCTTCAAACTATGACTTCTCATACCAGTCAATCCTGTCCGGGGGAAAAGTCTCTTCCTATTGATTGTATCTATTCCACACATTATTTTCTATACCTCGATCAGGTCTCCTCTCTTTCTCCTTCTCTCCAGAGAGAAAAGTCCGAGCTTATTCAAACTTTCTTCATAAGGCAAGCCCTCCAGTCCAGGCAGCATCCTGGTAAACCTTCTTTGCGCTTTCTCCGAAGCCTCTGCATTTTTCTATCGTAGGGCAACCAGAACTAGAGACAATATTCAAAGAGTGGTTTCACCAGGGACTTGTAGAGCTGCAGCAAAACTTCGAAGCTCTTAACCTCAATCCCCCTTAATGAAAGCCAATACTCCATATGCTTTCTTAATAACTCTATCCACTTTGGTGGCAACTTTGAGGGATCTATGTACTTGCATACCCAGATCCCTCTGCTCATCCACACTGCCAAGGGTCCTATCTTTAATCTTGTACTCAGCATTCGTGTTCCTCCTTCCAAAATGCATCACTTCGCGTTTATCCAGGTTGAACTCCATCTGCCATGCCCAGATCTGCATCCTATCTATGTTGCGTTGCAGCCTGAAGTAGCCGTTTATACTGTCGATGATGCCTGCAACCTTAGTGCCATCTGCAAACTTACTAACCCACTCTTCAACCTCCTCATCCAAGTAATTTATAAGAACTACAATCAACACTGTCCTCCAGGCAGAATATTTTCCATCTACAACTACTCTCTGCCTTCTGTCAGCCAGCCAATTCTAAATCCGGATCACCAAATCTCATTGTATCCCATACTTCCTGACGTTATAAATTAAAGTCCTCTACTCTTCACTTAACCAGGTTTGATCACAGGCTCCAAGTCATAACCCTCCCATTCATCTATTTCCCTTGCCCTTCCATTTCTTCGTTGTCATGTCTTTGGAATGTACTTTGTTTAGAGCCTTGGTAAATTTGTACAGTGCATCTTGGAGGCTGTCATTGAGTTACACCATGCAGAAGGACTGGTTCATACTTACATACAGTCTCGAACACACTCATTAAAAGGCAGATCTCATAGGAACAGCTGAAACAAAAATAAACCAGGTTTCTTCACGATTAAAGCACCTATCACTGCCGCGAACAGAGAGAGCTCCTGAGCAGTTGAAGACTTCCCTGGATCTTGTTCAAATTCCCAAGCTGTTTAGTTGCCTGAGAACCAATCACATCGCTGCTGGTCGCTGACAGCCTTTGTCAGTGGTGAACTCGTGGCCAATAATAAATGAGCTCCTTGTCACAAACAAAGGCTGCATCTGTGTATAACTCCGTTCATCTCCAATCACATTTCAATTATTGGGTCACTATCAGGTGAATTGCTGTCAAACCTTGCAGCTATCCTCCACTTTCGATCTGTTTATAAGGTCGCTCTTTTCACATTTTAGTCCACAATTACACTCAATTCTTTTTTTAAAAAATGTTTTTATATGTATTCGCCCTGAGAAAACTAAAATGCCATTTCAAAAACGCATTTACTTGCAAAATACATGATGCACAAGTTTTATAAAAAGTGCAGTCTATTTATTATTTCTCCCTTCTTGCAATGTTATACAACCTTCACATTTCTTAAAGCTTTTACGTATTTCTATATTTGTATTTTAGGACAATATATCTGAATTCACATTCGGTTTTCTAGTGATGTGTATAATAAAATGGTTACAACAAACGACACCATCAAAATATGTTGCATTGTTAATTTGAAACTTTTAAAGAAGACCAGTGGATTACAATCTGTGTAATTATGTATTTCATTGTTCTTTGTTGGGTGGTCTTCGAAGTGCTGAAGATCTAACATCAATCCCAAAGTCCCCTTTCCTATTGAAGAGGACTTTTCCAATGATCGGTATTGATTGTAATAGAAATATCTTCCAGGTTCTCAATTCCTAATTCATCATCCTGGAACAAGACAGCACGTCGACCCAATTCAGAAGCATCAGCGGCCATTTTGAAAAGACTGGAAAACGCAGGGATGGTAAAATAGGTTCATCGATTCAAATTGCTTTCATCCTTTCAACATTAACCTCGCACTCTACTAGCTAAACCACCTTTCTTTTATTTCGTTCAAAAACATGTTAAAGGCGCAGCTGTCCGGACAAAATTATGAACAAATTACCTGTAAAGTCAAACAATCCAAAAATCTGTTAATTTCTCATTTAGTTTTAGGAAAAAGAAATTCTAATAGTATCACTTTTGCTGTCTCCATAAACATCTGTGCGCTTGTGTGTGTATGTCTGTGTGACTATATGTGCACGTGTGTCTCTTTAAGTCGATATGTGTGCTTCTGTCTGTATGTGTCTTTGCACATCTCTCTGTATATGTGATTGTGTCTGAATCTCTGTACGTATTTCCGTCTGTCACACGCACACAGAGACAGGCACAAAACACACACACACACACACACCAACGCGCGTGCACACACACACACACACACGTTTAAACATAACCAAAAGCAATGTATCACTTCAAGCCCAAGATGAATAGACAGAGGTACAGATGTATTGGTGTTTAAACCACATTTCAATCGTTACCATCCTGAAAATAACAGAGAGCCCGTCGCACAGAGGTACAGACACAGAGATATGTGAACACACTAAGACACACAATGAGAAGCAAACACACTCACATAAGCACAGATAGTCAGGCAGAGATAGATGGGTAGACACATACAGAATCACAGAGACAGGAACTCACGATAATGCACACACACATTCAGAGAAACACATGCATAAAGCCAAACAGATTCAGTGTGCAGTAACTGACACTGCGCTGTGTCTAACCATCTGCAGCACAATCTGTGTCCCATCAGCTCGTTCCCAGTTTTTACAGATGAAATGTTGATGAGAAAGTGGAACAGTCGCGTGAGGTCTCTCAGCATAATATCCGTGAAAAGGTAAATCTAGTTAAAAGATCATGGTCATTTGAGCAACTAACGGACTTGTACACCACATCTGTGTAATCACTGGATGTCCAGCTGTGAAAGGGATTGATGATGATGGCAAGTAGTTATGTTCTCCATCATTGTGTAGAATTAACTTGCAGTGCAGCTTGCTCAGCACCACAGTCACAAATATTCTCTGTCTCCACCATCCACACTCAGTAGCAGTGGAATATACCACTGACAAGATGCACTGTAGAAATTCCTCAAAGTTCCTCACAGAGCAGCTTCCAGAACCACGGCATTATCGCGTGGAACACTGAGCACAGCAGATACATGGGACACCAGTTGACAATTCCACATCAAGCCACTCGCCACCCTGGCTCGGAAAAATGTCTCAGTTCCACAAGTGTCATTCGTTGGAAATCCTGGAACTCCCTCCCTTACATCATTATGGGTTTATTTGGATAAAATGACTGGCAGCAGTTCAAGAAGCTAACTCATCGTCAACTTCGCCAGAACAATTATATCTGAGTAATACGTGGTAACCCAAGGGCAATGAGCCAAACACATTAATGAATCACAAAATAAAGGTCACTATTTGGAACCCACGTGATCCAATGCTGAGCTTTTGAATAAATTGTGTTCATATTCCAGAACATTGAAATACGATTTCATTTGAATGTATCAAATTCTGAACAGGCTTCAGAGGGTAGATGGTGAGAAACTGATCCTGTTGTCTGGGTTTCTGAAATACGATAACACAGTCTCAGGAGTTGCGGAAAATCTCAGCAGGTCTGACAGAATCTGTGAAGAGAAGTCAGTGTTAAAGTTACACCATTTACAGATCTTTTGGTTATTATTGACACACCCTCAGGGTAAGGGGCAGGTTATTTGGGAATGAGATGAGGAGAGAGCGATTAACTCTAAGGCCTCTGAGTCTTCAATATTCTCTGTCCCTGACGATTGCTGATGCACCCTCACTGAGTGCATTTCAGATTGGAAGACACAAATTGCTGGTTTCTCATGGAGTCACGGGATATGTGGATTGCACAGGAAACTGGAGATGAAATCTAAGCCTAGCTTTGATTGCATTGACTACTAGAACAGACTGAACATTTTAAACAGGCTGCATCGACCTCTCATTCTTTCTTCGGCGTTACCCCCATTCCAATTGTTCTGTAATTATTACTTTTCTAACTTCCTACCGCTCTGCTGAATTCCCCTACTCTCATAACACATGCGCTAACCTTTCCCTTCTCTCGACAGATGTTGCATGACCTTATCAGATTCCTCTGAATGGCCTGTGTTTATTTCAGCGAGAATTATAACTCCCGATTCCTGTTTCTGTGAGAGGAAACATTCTCCAAACTGACTCCTTTAATTCTGTTTGTTCACAGAGAAAGGAGGTATTGTTCTATCCAAATGCATTACATGCTCATGAGTGCATCAATATATTGTGATGATTTTTAAAATAAAATATATTAAACATAATGAAATGCATGATGAAAACACGAGACCCAATTCTAACTGTAAGGGGCAGGAATTCAGTCATGTGAGTTGAAAGTGAGGACTGCAGATGCTGGAGATCAGAGTCAAGATTAGAGTAACACAGGAAACGCAAAGCAGGTCAGATAGCATCCGAGGAGCAGGAGAGACGATATTTCGGGCAAAACACCATCATCTGGAATGAGGCTGGGAGCGTCCAGTGTGGATAGATAAATGGGAGGGAGTGGGGCTGCGGAGAAGTGAGCTGAGAACGCAATTGATGGATAAAGGTGATTGGTCGGAGAGGACGGTGAAGCGGATAGGTGGGAAGGAAGATTGGCAGGTAGACAGGTCATGAGGATGGTGCCGAGCTGGCAGGATTGAACTGGGATAAGGTGGTCGGAGGAGGAAATCAGGCAAATGGTAAAGGTCACATTGATGCCCTGGTGTTGGAGGTTCCTGAAGAGGAAGATCAGGCGTTCTTCCACCAGGCGGCGGGTGGTGAGTGAATGGTGATAGAGAAGTTCCAGGTCCTGCATGTCCTCGGCAGATTCGGAGGGGGAATTCAATTCTCCCTCTGCCAGTTATTATTTTGTACGTTGCTCCTGACCCATCACAACAGAGATCTGCGTGAATGCGCAAACAACCGCTCTCGAGACATTTCACAAAATAATGTCAATAACAGGACGGATTAAAACAAAATGCAAACTATGTTCAGTGCTGGATGTAGGGAATCATGTTACTGTAGAGCCTTTACAGCACTGAGATCAGGCTTCGGCCCATCATTCACAAACCAGGCTGCACTTCCTCTTGAAACCTCTCCAATTACCCAGATCCCTGTCTGGATGAAGACTCTCTGTGTGCAGTTTGCACATTCTCCCCGTGTCTGCGTGAGTTTCCTCCGGGTGCTCCAGTTTCCTCGCACAGTCCAAAGATTCGCAGGTTAGGGTGGATATGCAACGCTCAATAGTCAATAGTGTTCAAGTGAGTGTTGGTTATATGGTTAGCCATGAGAAATTTGGGGTTACACTTGGGTGTGACTTGGTGGGATGCATGATGAGCCGAATAGCCTGTTTCTACACTGTAAGAATTTTATGAACCTATACTCCATCCCACCTATCTCTGTGGATGAAGTGGACTATCACCTGATCAAATATCCCCTTCAATGGGTCAACGTTTGTTTTCTATCTGACAAAGAATTGCAGATGTTGCAGATCTGAGAGACAGCACAAAAATTGCTGGGAAACTCAGCAGGTCCAGCAGCATTTGTGGGGAGTGAACATTTTGGATCCAGTGATTGTTCTTAAGGGCTGAAGGCTTCTGATTCTGGTGTTCTCAGACCTGTTGAAGTTTTACAAGCAATTTCTTGTTTTGCTGTCAGCCCCAGTTCAGTTGGTGACTATCATGGCCTTGTTATGTGTGTTTGGGAAAAGGGATAGTTCAGCTGCTAGCGCGGTTGTGGTATAGTGACGAGTATAGCTGCCTTCTAAGCAGTTGACTTGGGTTCGATTCCCAGCATCGCAGTGTCGTGGCTTTCCCTGTGGTTTTGTAAGGAAATGTCTTGAGCACCAACGTTGCATTCTGTGGCGAAATGGATTTGTCAGGATGCTTTAGGGTTTTCATGGCGATGGTTCCTGTTAATTGCCGTGACAATCCGGGCAGCGTTGCTCGAAAGCTTTCCTCTCTGCTGCCCATTGTTTATTTGAATATTGTTCGCAACATAAGGTTCGTTTTGTTTTGTTGGAAAAGTGAGAGATTGCTATCGTCAGAAACCTTAAATAATTACAGAAGCCGCTGGAAATTCGGAACAGATTCAACAGCTTCTATCGTGGACAGGAAGGAGGTTTAAGTGCGTCAAATTTCTTCAAGGTTAAAATACATTCGCACCTCAAAACCATTTGGAAGCTTAAGAATTACAAACATCACATTATAACTTTTCCTCATCCGTTCACGTTTCACAATATCATTCCGGTAGCAGGACGACCAGTTTTGTATGGTTTATGCACTGTTACTATATGCGAACATTGACTGTTTCGTAGTTAAATGATGTTTCATTTCGTTCAGTTTTCCAATAGAGTTGGGTTAGTCCACACTTTGTTTTTTGTTTGTGTTACAACGATAGTGCGACGTAAATTGTGTTTCGGTTCAAGCCTGGAAATTTCACCAATTGAATTGCATTGCCGTACATTTGCCTTCAGGAGAAAAGAAAAAGGGATCTATACCATCTTCTTAATTAATAGGAGTTTGATCTGGTTCAAAACCTCCTCAAGTTCGGTCAATAAATGTTCCTACAGTCCGCAAGAATGATTTTCACAGATTATGAGGAGGATGCACAGACATCGTTATTAATTGTTATTACCTCGGACATGAGACGTTTGGGAACGATATTCCTCAGACCATCGACTGTCTGCTCAGCCAAGGTTAAAGGCCTGGAATCCGGCAAAATTGGGAACAATGCAATTCCCAGGAGACTGAGAGGTTACTAACAGAGCGGGAGGTGGATAGTCGGGAACAGAACTACAGGGACAGTCCGCTCTGATCACTGACCCTTCACCGTCAGTATATCCAGTGCCAGGAATGACTGCCATTGGTCAGAATGACAAAATGTTATTATGGAAAATAAAGGGCATGAAAGTAAGGGAAGGTTTAAAGCATGAAAGCAAGGGAAGGCTTAAAGCATGAACCCCACTGACGATCTGTTGCAAGAGATCTGTAGAATGCAGGATGAGATAAGAATAGTGGAATTCTCTCACACCAATTAGCAAAGAAAGGTTGACGCTGAAAGGTCTCGTTGGTGAGATTAGATTACAGTTAGTAAAGTTAGGCTTCCTGTTAAGTATCATTATGACTCGATTGGGAACATAAATATTTGGGACATGACATTAAGTATCTAATTAATATTTAATAGAGTCAGCCTGATTGAGATTATTGACAATAAACAACTAATTATGGCATCGGGAAAGTATGAAGTAGGGTCTGGAATGAAAGACCATTGTTGCGAAAACTGACATTAAATATCTAACCGTCACATGAGAATAACGTTAAGTAGAATGAACAATTAAAGAGATGATGGGAACTAACATCGCTGGTTTATTGTGTAGCGAGTGTGAGGTACTTTGATTAATATATTTAGACATGTTGATAAGCAAACAAAGCATGGGAAAAATGTATAAAAAACCATGGACAATGAAGTTCGAGAGCATTCGAGAATCTGCTTTCTCAAGGTCACGGTTGTTCGTTTGCAAATAACAGACCGACTTCTTGAAGAACTCTCTACGTCTCCTGGTGATTCTCTGTACTTTTTCCACGACAAAACTCAGCAGGTCTGGCAGCATCCATGCAGAGATAATCGTGGACAATATTTAACAACTTTATCAGAACTCAATAATCTCCCTCAGGTACTGCCAAACCAGATAGTTTTGTCAGCAGTTTCTGATTTTGTTTCAGATTCCCAGAGTCCACAGTTCATTACATTAACCTTTAAATCATTGCAGAAAGTTCTTTGTGGTTCTTCACACGGGAATTTTCCGTTTGATGAACATTTTCCTGCCCCAATTAGAAATAAGAAACCCTGCAGCAGAGAAAACAGATGCTTTAACAACAACGATCGCTGTCGCCTTTGGAGGTCTTGAACCACCAGCCTTTCATTTAACGGTCTAATACGCTGAAACTTCCAACCTAAAACCAAACTCGAACATGTAAAGCAGGTTGTGACGGACTTCAGTCTATCCTTACCAGACCAAGATGTGTCCTCTTATCAGTTTTATTTTTCCAAAATAAAGTCTGGAACATTCATTATGGAGGCATGGGAACAGTCTTATCCCATCCACGACAGACACACCCATGTCACTGAGCACCAACTCTCCTCGAACTGGGACCATCTCCCTTCAAGCCTCCTTGCCCCTTGTGTGGTCCCGAGTTTTTTTCATTGTCCCGGATTCAAGATGAGGTTGGATTTGACATGTAGAGGAACGAGAATTATTTCAATATCTTAGATCAGTTCATGTCCCGAGAACATCAAAGTTAATGGTCTGTCCTCTTAAAGAAGGGGAAGCTGTCTTGACTGTCTCTGCTCAACCGGGCAGTTCACCCTTCTTTATTCTCCATGGATTTCACTTCTCACAGCGTGTCTGAAGATTCACAGTGTTGGAGACTGGGTTATATGGTATGCCTCTTTAACATTTTTTCCATCTGCCAATTGAAAATATTTTCCCAAAATCTCTTTAACACTCCTCTGCCTTGCACCATGTCCAGGGTTGAGATTTCCTGGCATTTGGAGAGATTCCCGAGGTTTTCTTTGCAGCCAAGACAATTAACTGAAGATGGTAAAAACAATGAATGCAGATGCTGGAAACCAGATTCTGGATTAGTGGTGCTGGAAGAGCACAGCAGTTCAGGCAGCTTCCAACGAATTTCGAAATCGACGTTTCGGGCAACAGCCTTTCATCAGGAATAAAGGCAGTGAGCCTGAAGTGTGCAGAGATAAGCTAGAGGAGGGTGGGTGTGGGGAGAAAGTAGCATAGAGTACAATGGGTGAGTGGGGGAGGGGATGAAGGTGATAAGTCACGGGGGAGAGGGTGGAGTGGATAGGTGGAAAAGGAAATAGGCAGGTAGGACAAGTCCGGACAAGTCATGGGGACAGTGCTGAACTGGAAGTTTAGAACTAGGGTGAGGTGAGGGAAGGGGAAATGAGGAAACTGTTGAAGTCCACATTGATGCCCGGGGTTGTAGTGTTCCAAGGCGGAAGATGAGGCGTTTTTCCTCCAGGCGTCTGGTGGTGAGGGAGCGGCGGTGAAAGAGGCCCAGGACCTCCATGTCCTCGGCAGAGTGGGAGGGGGAGTTGAAATGTTGGCCCACGGAGCGGTGTGGTTGATCGGTGCGGGTGTCCCAGAGATGTTCCCTTAAGCGCTCTGCGAGGAGGCGCCCAGTATCCCCAATGTAGAGGAGACCACATCGGGAGCAACGGATACAATAAATGATATTAGTGGATGTGCAAGTAAAACTTTGATGGATGTGGAAGGCTCCTTTAGGGCATTGGATAGAGTTGAGGGAGGAGGTGTGGGCGCAGGTTTTACAGTTCCTGCGGTGGCAGGGGAGAGTGCCAGGATGGGAGGGTGGGTTGTAGGGGGGTGTGGACCTGACCAGGTAGTCACGGAGGGAACAGTTTTTGCGGAAGGTGGAAAGGGGTCGGGAGGGAAATATATCCCTGGTGGAGGGGTCTGTTTGGAGGTGGCGGAAATGTCAGAGGATGATTTGGTTTATGCGAAAGTTGGTAGAGTGGAAGGTGAGCACCAGGGGCGTTCTGTGCTTGTTATGGTTGGAGGAGTGGGGTCTGAGGACGGAGGTGCGGGATGTGGACGAGATGCGTTGGAGGGCATCTTCAACCACGTGGGAAGGTAAATTGCGGTCTCTAAAGAAGGAGGCCATCTGGTGGGTTCTGTGGTGGAACTGGTCCTCCTGGGAGCAGATCCGCCGGAGGCGGAGGAATTGGGAATACGGGATGGCATTTTTGCAAGAGGTAGGGTGGGAAGAGGTGTTATCCATTTAGCTGTGGGAGTCGGTGGGTTTGTAAAAAATGTCAGTGGCAAGTCGGTCGTCATTAATGGAGATGGAGAGGTCCTGTTCTGCAGCTGTTTATCTTGATGGGGGAGGGAGCGGTGGGGCTTGGCACATTGACGAGCAGGAGGATGTATTGTCACTGAACAGGGTCAGTGTCCAGAGGACTGTGAATGAAGGAATTTAATGAAATGCAGCACTTGTGTGCAGTAAATTCACAGAATACTGCAGAAAACCGACGGATCGAGCGTTAACTGTGGAAAGAGAAACAGAGATGACATTTTGAGAGTGATATACTTGTGATCAAGCACTCGACTTTCTAGCGCACTACACTGCCAGCGAAATTACAGCCATTCAAGTGTTTTTGAAGAAGATTCAGGTCTATTTGTTCATTCAAAAGTCAAAAAAGACAATGCGGCAAACACTCAGAGCTGGCACTGGACAGAGCAGACCGACCTTGAGGGTTTTTTCTGCTCTGATATACACCTGGGATAATGTGGCACCAGAAGGCCTCATCACAGCAGAAGGGGCCAATTATGTAAGACTGAGGTGTGGAGGATATTTTCTCTTTCAGAGGGTAGCAAATCTGTGAAGTTGTTTTCAACAGAGGGTTTTCAAGGCTGCACACATGCAAGGCTGAGAAAGACAGGCATTTGGTCACAGAAAGGGGATTTGAGGATTAACCAAATCAGCCGTGATCGCATTGAAACTTGTCGCTGACTTGATTGGTTAAATTGCTTCCACCTGCTCAAATGTCTTTGTTGTCATTTCGAAAATGTGAACTACCATTGCAAATTAAGAAAAGCAGAAAGTTTAGAAGTGATGATTACAGTCAAACTGAGTCAACATCATTTTTGAAAGGAAAATCACACGATGACAATCTGACTGATTTCTTTGTTAGCATGACCTGCAGACTTGGTAAAGGACGATGCTCAGTAAAGTTCTTTTGAATTTGAGCAAGCAATCAATAAGGGGCTATGTAAATGTCCATTGCACAAGAAAGGATTTCTCGGTGTTGGATAATAAAGCAGCATTGTCTGTCCGTTGTCTATTTAACAGAAATCACCGAATCAAGATTAATGAGCAGTTTTCAACTTGGAAAGATATATTTAGTGAAATCCAGATTGTTCTGTCATCGGATTTAATGTTTTATCTGACTGAATGACTTGGAGGAAGTGGCAGAGTGAAATGCTGCCGATACACAATAGGTGGGTGAACATATTGTGATAAGGATGTGGAATTTTGCAAACAGGTATCGATAGAATGAGTGAGTGGAGAAGTCTTGGCAGATGCAGTTTCATGTAGGGGCATTTTTATCTGTTAATAGGTTCACAGCTCTCCATTCAATTTGCTATGTTGCAACCCCACACAAGAGCGCAATCGCTCGCTGTTGCAGATTTTGTTGACACATTGTTACCACTGTTTTTGATCATGTGTTGGTTTCTGAGTGAAAATTGTTTCCACTGTACCGGAGGTACCAGATACACGTTTATCAGTTCAGCCGAATATACGATAAACAATGTCCCTTTCAAAACGTGAGGTTCCATTCCAACCATGCACCAACCAAAATATCCAGGGCCGTGGAATGCAAATGGCCACATGCTCGGGGGATTGAGAGTGACGGCTCAATGTCAAATCGTGCTGAAACAAAAGTAACGGATTTAGAATGCTCTGAATGAAACCGAACGGAACTCTCCCTAAACTTTTCCCAATTCACTCGGAAAATGATGCTGTTGCTGTTACGGTTTATTGACAGTAAAAGGAGTGGGGTGGGGCAGGATAGTGAGGTTTTCGTGTGGCTGAGATGTGATCTGGTCGAACGGGGAATTCAAACGCCCACAGAACAGAGAGCTGGTTGATCCAGGAACTCCTTCCCATCTTCTGTTTCAGTACCAACAAAAGAAATTGCGGGAAAATCTCAGCAGGTCTAGCAGAATCTTGCAAAGGAAAATAGAGTTAAGACTTCAACACCAGTGACACTTCTTTTTCCATGTCCATCTCCCTCTGCCTTACGCGCCCTTCCTTTTTATTGAATGTCTCAGTGACTTCCAACTTTATACTCAGATCCTCTTTTATTACTTCGTCTCCAAACATTTGCCCAGTCTCTAAACTTACATCAGACGTGTTCCATCTCTCACCTCACCTCACAGAGCCCATCTCTGTGTCCGCAAGTAGTCCCTGTCAGTGCTACCTTCTCCACAGCCTCCCTACAGTCTTGGGCATCCTGACACACAGCTAGCTTACTTGCTGGACTACAAGTCCGGATCCCATCCCCCTGCCAAATTAGTTTAAACCCCCCCGAAGAATGCTAGCAAACCTACCCCCCAGGATATTGGTGCCCTTCTGGTTCAGGTGCAACCCGTCCTGTTTGTACAGGTCCCACCTTCCCCAGAATGCAGTCCAATTGTCCAAATATCTGAAGCCCGCCCTCCTACACCAGCCTTGCAGCCACGTGTTCAACTGCACTCTCTCCCTATTCTTTGCCTCACTGTCACGTGGCACCGGCAACAACCCAGAGATGACGACTCTGTCTGTCCTAGCTTTTAGCTTCCAGCCTAACTCCTTGAGCTCTTGAATGACCTCCCCACCCCTCTTCCTACCTATGTCGTTGGTGCCAATGTGCACCACGACTTCTGGCTGCACACCCTCCCCCTTAAGGATTCTGAAGACACGGTCTGAGACGTCTCGGACCCTAGCACCCGGGAGGCAACAAACCATCCGTGAGTCTCGCCCATGTCCACAGAACCGCCTGTCCGTCCCTCTAACTAGAGAGTCCCCTATAACTAGCGCTCTCCTCCTCTCCCCCTTTCCCTTCTGAGTCTCAGAGCCACAGACCCCTTCACTGCAGCTTACACCTGCAACGCTGTCCCCCCCAACAGTTTCCAAAGCTGTATACTTATTTTTTAGTGGAACGACCACAGGGGAACCCTGCACTGCCTGCTTCTTCCCCTTCCCACCTCTAACTGTTACCCAGCTACCTCTGTTCTCCGGCGTAACTATGTCCCTGTAGCTTCTATCAATCACCCTCTCAGCCTCTCGAATAATCCTCAGTTCATCCAACTCCAGTTCCAGTTCCCTAACTCGTTCGGTGAGGAACAGTTGCAGAAAATAAGTTTGCTCCAGTGTATAAATGATCCTTGATTCAGAAATCAAAGATGTGAAAGGAAATTGCTGGAGAGCTGTTCTTTAGATTGTTCAGGGGCTGCATCTTGAAAGCATGTGACAGCAGTGCAACAAGCCCCTTTGCAGACCAAACCACAGCAATCGCACTAAATTTGCATCCCTAATGCTTGCTTTGTTCCCACTGATTGATGCTCTTATTTAACTAGAACAACAGAAAGCATCCAAATAAAACCAGAAAGAACTGCGAATGCTGTAAATCAGAAAGAAAAACAGAGTTGTTGGAAAAGCCATTGCTTTAAAACATCCACATCTCTTCAGTGAAACGTTTCCCCTTCATCAGCCTGGTCCTGAACGTTTTACCTCCCATTGACCTCTCTGGTCTATACTGCAAGGAAAAATCCATCTCCCCGACATTCGTTGCCTCTCCCCCGACCTGTGCTCTGACTTCTTGCAAACCAGTTATGTAAGTTTGACAAAAAAAATCACCAATTCATGCAGTTATCCTTCTGCAGTGTGAGCAGTTTTTTAAAAAAACAAACAGCTGAATAAGTGCTGTAATACTGAATCCAGATCCTTCAACCATTCCAGCAGCTGGCACACAATTGTATATGCAGACAAATGCTGATTTCAGTGACTAAACTTGCCTGTTCAATTGCAAGCCTGGTAAACGTGACAGCCTAAACTGCGATGGAGATGGAAAACCATGCCTTCCAAATCTAAGGCGGTCTCGAAAAAGTATGTTTCATACGATATGTGACCATGATTGTGCTTCATTCAGAGGACAAGAAAGTGAAAGTAAGTTGCTGGTGGGCAGGCAGTTATGGTAAGATAACGTACAGGCCCCTCATGAAAACACCACACGGCAGTGCAGAGATTACCATTCCCGACCATAGCAATCACATACTGCCTCTCCATTATCCATATTGTTCTTTGGGTTGGAGAGTTCTTTTCAAAACAAACAGTTTTAGGAGAGGACATCAAGGAAGCTTGAATTCAAAATTGCTTGCAAATTTGGGTTACTTATTCCTGATCATTTTAGAACATAGAACATAGAACATAGAAGAATACAGCGCAGTACAGGCCCTTTGGCCCTCGATGTTGCGCCGATCCAAGCCCACCTAACCTATACTAACCCACTATCCTCCATATACCTATCCAATGCCCGCTTAAATGCCCATAAAGAGGGAGAGTCCACCACTGCTACTGGCAGGGCATTCCATGAACTTACGACTCGCTGAGTGAAGAACCTACCCCTAACTTCAGTCCAATATCTACCCCCCTTAATTTAAAGCTATGCCCCCTTGTAATACCCGACTCCATACGCGGGAAAAGTTTCACACTGTCAACTCTATCTAACCCCCTAATCATCTTGTACACCTCAATCAAGTCACCCTTAAACCTTCTTTTCTCTAATGAAAACAGCCCCAAGTGTCTCAGTCTTTCCTCATACGATCTTCCTTCCATACCAGGCAACATCCTGGTAAACCTCCTCTGCACCCGTTCCAATGCCTCCACATCCTTCCTATAGTATGGCGACCAAAGCTGCACACAATATTCCAGATGCGGCCGCACCAGAGTCTTATACAACTGCATCATGACCTCAGGACTCCGGAACTCAATTCCTCTACCAATAAAAGCCAGTACGCCATATGCCTTCCTCACCGCACTATTTACCTGGGTGGCAACTTTCAGAGATCTGTGTACATGGACACCAAGATCCCTCTGCTCATCCACACTACCAAGTACCCGACCAGTAGCCCAGTACCCCATCTTTTTGTTATTCTTCCCAAAGTGAATCACCTCACACTTAACTACATTGAATTCCATTTGCCACCTTTCTGCCCAGCTCTGCAGCTTCTCTATATCCTGCTGTAACCTGCCACATCCTTCCTCACTGTCAACAACTCCTCCGACTTTCGTATCATCCGCAAACTTGCTCACCCAACCTTCTAACCCCTCTTCCAGGTCATTTATAAAAATGACAAACAGCAATGGTCACAAAACAGATCCTTGCGGAACACCGCTAGTGACGGCACTCCATGAAGAAACTTTGCCATCAACTACTACCCTCTGTCTTCTTCCATCCAGCCAATTCCTAATCCAAACCTCCAACTCACCTTCAATGCCATATCTCCGTATTTTCTGCAGCAGCCGACCATGGGGAACCTTATCAAACGCCTTACTAAAATCCATATATACCACATCTACCGCTTTCCCCTCATCAACCTCCTTCGTCACCTTTTCAAAGAATTCAATAAGGTTTGTGAGGCACGACCTGCCCTTCACAAAACCATGCTGACTATCCTTGATCACATTATTCATATCCAGATGTGCATAAATCCTATCCCTTACAATTCTCTCTAAGACTTTGCCCACAACAGAAGTGAGACTCACCGGCCAAGAGTTACTAGGGTTATCCCTACTCCCCTTTTTGAACAAGGGAACCACATTTGCTTTCCTCCAGTCTTCTGGCACTACTCCTGTAGACAAAGAGGACATAAAAATCAAGGCCAATGGCTCTGCAATCTCCTTCCTTGCTTCACAGAGAATCCTAGGATAAATGCCATCAGGCCCAGGGGACTTATCTATTTTCACCTTTTCCAGGATTTCCAACACCTCTTCTCTACATACCTCAAAGCCATACATTCTACTTATTTGTGACTCAGTATTCGCATCGACGACAATGCCCTGTTCCTGAGTAAATACTGAAGAAAAGTATTCATTCAGTGTCTCTCCAATCTCTTCCGCCTCCACACGCAACTTCCCACTACTATCCTTGACTGGACCTATTCCTACCCTAGTCATTCTTTTATTCCTAACATACCTATAGAAAGCCTTAGGGTTTTCCCTAATCCTACCGACTAAGGACCTTTCATGTCCCCTCCTTGCTGCTCTTAGCTCTCTCTTCAGGTCCTTCCTGGCTACCCTATAACTCTCAATCGCCCCAATTGAACCTTCACGTCTCATCTTGAGATAGGCCGCCCTCTTCCATTTAACAAGGGATTCCAATTCCTTATAAAACCACGGCTCCCTCGCACGACCCTTTCCTCTCTGCCTGACAGGTACATAATTATCAAGGACACTCAATAGTTGCTCCTTGAACAAGCTCCACATATCATTTACACTCTTGCCTTGGAGTCTACTTTTCCAAGCCACACATCCTAAGTCATGCCTCACCGCATCATAATTTCCCTGACCCCAGCTATAACTCTTGCCCTGTAGTACACACTTATCCCTCTCCATCACGAGAGTAAAAATCACCGAATTATGGTCACCATCCCCAAAGTGCTCACCTACCTCTAATTCTAACACCTGGCCTGGTTCGTTACCCAGAACCAAATCCAGTATGGCCTCACCTCTTGTTGGCCTGTCTACATATTGTGTCAGGAAACTCTCCTGCACACATTGAACAAACACTGACCCATCTAACGAACTTGAGCTATAGCTTTCCCAATCAATATCAGGAAAGTTAAAATCCCCCATAACAACCACCCTATTACTGTCACTCATCTCCTGAATCACCTTCCCTATCCTTTCTTCAATGATTCTAGGACTATTAGGAGGCCTGTAAAAGACTCCGAACAGGGTGAACTCACCTTTCCTATTCCTAACCTCAGCCCAAACTACCTCAGATGGCAAGTCCTCATCCATCGTCCTTTCCACCACTGTAATACTATCTTTGACAAGCAATGCCACACCTCCCCCTCTTTTACCCCCACCTCTGACCCTACTAAAACATTTAAATCCTGGAACCTGCAACAGCCAATCCTGTCCCTGTTCTAGCCATGTCTCTGTAATAGCCACAACATCCAAGTCCCAGGTACCAACCCATGCTGCAAGTTCACCTACCTTATTTCGTATACTTCTTGCATTGAAGTATACACACTTCAAGCCACTTTCCTGTTTACAGGCAGCCTCCTTTGAAATTGGTGCCATGTTCCTAACCTCCCTACACTCCAGGCCCTGCACCCTGAAGCTACAATCTGGGTTCCCATGCCCCTGCAGAGTTAGTTTAAACCCCCCCACCCCCCAAGAGCACAAGCAAACCTCCCCCCAAGGATACTGGTGCCCCTCAGGTTCAGGTGTAGACCATCCTGTTTATAGAGGTCCCACCGTCCCCAGAAAGAACCCCAGTTATCCAAAAACCTGAATCCCTCCCTCCTGCACCATCCCTGTAGCCACGCATTTAAGTGTTCTCTTTCCCTATTCCTCGAATCTCTATCACGTGGCACGGGTAACAAACCAGAGACAACAACTCTGTTCGTTCTAACTCTGAGCTTCCAACCTAGCTCCCTGAAAGCATGTCTAACATCCTCGGCACTCCTCCTACCTATGTCGTTGGTACCAATATGGACCACGACTTCGGTCTGCTCCCCCTCCCCCTCCAGGACCTGGAAAACACGATCAGAGACATCATGTACCCTTGCACCTGGGAGGCAACATACCAAACGTGAGTCTCTCTCGTTCCCACAAAACCGCCTATCTGTGCCCCGAACTATCGAGTCCCCAATTACTACTGCTCTGCTCTTCTTCACCCTTCCCTTCTGAGTAACGGGGACAGGCTCCGTGCCAGAGACCTGAGCCCCGTTACTTACCCCTGGTAAGTCATCCCACCCACAAGTATCCAAAACGGTATACTTGTTCTTGAGGGGAACGGCCGCAGGGGGTCCCTGCACTGGCTGCTTCCTCCCAGTCCCCCTCACTGTCACCCATCTATCTGCCATCTTTGGAGTTACTACTTCCCTATAACTCTGATCTATGACCCCCTCTGCCTCCCGAATGATCCGAAGTTCATCCAACTCCAGCTCCAGTTCCCTGACACGGTCGTGGAGGAGCTGGAGATGGGTGCACTTCCTGCAAGTATAATCGGCAGGGACGTCGATGGCATCCCTCACCTCATACATGTTGCAGGAGGAACATTGCACTGCCTTCACTGCCATCCCTCTAAAGCTAACTTTTATTTAAAAAAAAAACTGGGTCTAAATAATACAACAAGCAAAATTCAGCACTTACCTACTTACCACAACAGATGTTATTATTAGGTTAGAGGAGGATGGCGGGTGGGAGGCACTACCCGTGTAGTGCCTCGGGTTCCTCTCCTTCGTGCTTTTAAAGGGGGAAAAAACCTACCCAGGTAAGCTTACACTAACTGCTTCCGGGTCTCGGCTGCCCCTCTGGTCGTCGTCACTTCCCCCTGGTCCTCCCGCTCTTTCTGTGAAGAGAGAGTGAAAGAGAAAAAAAAAAACACCGCTGCCCGCTACCGGTAAGTACTTTTAAAACCAAACGGTCTTACCTTCGCTGCTGCTCGCACTGGAAATGACCGACGGCTTCGAAGGGTGAGTATAAATACTCACCGCTTTCCTTCCCGGCTGCCCCTCTGGTCGTCGTCACTTCCCCCTGGTGCTCCCGCTCTTCCTGTGAAGAGAGAGTGAAAGAGAAAAAAAACACCGCTGTCCGCTACCGGTAAGTACTTTTAAAACCAAACGGTCTTACCTTCGCTGCTGCTCGCACTGGAAATGGATATTCCCAGTCTCTTAAAATGAATATATTCAAGAAATATGTATCCCATCACACACTCACCCTCATCACCAGCTATAGTGTCCTATGAAAGGGGTTGAAGAATAAAATCAGTATTGATTGCAGTATCCGTCTGGATTGTAAGAAGTTTAACAAAAGCAGCTGAACTCCAGCTGCACGACTGAATCCAGAGTCTTCAACCATTCAAGCAGCTAGATTAGATGAGATTACTTACAGTGTGGAAACAGGCCCTTCGGCCCAACAAGTCCACACCGCCCCACCGAAGCGCAGCCCACCCACAGCCCTAACCTAACTCTACGGGCAATTAAGCATGGCCAATTCACCTGACCTGCACATCTTTGGACTGTGGGAGGAAACCGGAGCACCTGGAGGAAACCCACGCAGACACGGGGAGAACGTGCAAACTCCACACAGTCAGTCGCCTGAGACGGGAATTCAACGCGGGTCTCTGGCGCTGTGAGGCAGCAGTGCTCACCACTGTGCCACGTTCCGCACGTCAATAATGCTCAATAGCTGGCACTCAATAGTAGCTGGAGGCAAATGCTCACATAAGGATTTAATTTATCTTGCCTGACCAGTTACAGGCATGGCAAGTTTGACAATCCAAACTGCTTGGGATATGGAAAATATAGTTCTCCAGGATTGTTTGCAATAACTACAAAATATGTTTGATCTTTTATGTAATTCGTGCTTCATTTGATATTATATTCTCCAAGGCAATTACTGGAGAACAAGCAGTTCCTGTGAAGTTATGTAGATATTTTCTTCTGCATCCAGGAACCATGGAGCAGAAGTTGGAAGATGATGTTCTTTCTTACACAATACCTTTGCAGTCCTAATTTTATGAATTCTGGTGAAGCCTGCTGGTTGAACTGCGAGCTGGATTATAACGCGATGGTTGGCAGTGCCAAGAGTGGCATGGTACTGACAGTAGCGAATACGGTCTTACCTTCGCCTGGTCACAAACCATTATTGAAATGGCATGATCTCAGGAGCTAACAGCAATAACAGAGCGAAGGCAGGGCAACTACGTTTCCTTTGCTGTCATTAGTGATGGGTATTGCTGAGCCTGTACTAAAGAGATTTGCAAGCAAAAGCTCACTGTGGGAGTTGAGGAGCTCTATTGTTCACAACATAGACAGACATGAGTCGCTCTCAAATGGTGCCTTCATTTGCCCACCACTGACAAGATAATATAATGGTGCAGAAGGGATTGGGCTTTGCTCCTGAACCCCCCTCCACTTGGCCTGACTCATCAGAATCTTGGCAAGAGCAAGTTGACGTGGAAAATTCAGCCCTGTATGTCGAGACAGTACCAAAGGTCCTCATTGGAGTCATTGGAAAATTGGTTGCCTCGTCTCCATTTGGGGTTGGAACTCTTCAGTTGAGATATTTTGAGTAGTTTCAACAAGTATAAAGTATTGAAGAAATGAATTGGTTGCATCGTATCTCCCTTTCTTTGCTCCCACACTCCAGCCTCATTACTTTGTTTTGCAAACAGCCAATGAGGGTTTTGGGGTAATAAATCACCATCTACTGTAATTGTGCCTTGAACTAGTTTTACAAAACTAGCTGTCCATGGCTTGAAATACTGACTCAATGTTTCAGGTTAATAATGATGATTTTATTGTGGATGTAGATGTACGCTTAAAATGACTGAATAGCACTTTTCTGACTATTAGCAGACCACCTGACTGTCCATACTACCAGGTCGATGGAAAATTGTACACTCCAAAATCTATCATGAAAAAAGTAAGTTTGAAAACAATATGTGATTAATGTTTTGTTTCATTCAGAGTACAGAAAATAGAAAGGAAATTACTTTCTCGGTACTCTTCAGGAAACATCACACAGCAGCGCAGGGAACACTACTCCAGGCAAGAGCATTTGCATTACTGTCTCTCTGTTATCTGCATTAGAATTAGGGCTACAGAATTTTCGTTCAAAAATATTGTATTTGGAGAGGACATCAAAGACACTTCATTGTAAGTTTGCTTGCATTTTGTTATTGAGGTTTCTAAACTCTGAATATGAATACATTCAAGAACTTGATATCCCCTTTCTGTTGCTAATCGTCATCACCAGCAACAAAGGTTTTGAAGAACAAATTCGCCATCTATTGCAGTCACCCATCTGGAGTGTGACCAGTATCACTCAAACGGCTTAATGCAGGCTGCAGTTCTGAATCCAGAATCTTCAGTCTTTCAAACAGCTGTCACACAATTGTGGGATGGAGCCAAATGCTCATTTAAATAACTTCATTTATCTTTTATGACCAATTGCAGGCATGGTAAGTGCGACAATCCAAACTGCGCTGGAAATGAAACCTATAGTCCGTCAGGAACAATTGAAGAAATTAAAGAGTCAGTTTGATCCAAAGTGCAATTTAATTCCTGATTCATATTGTATTTGGAATAAAGGTTATTGCTGGAGAACCAGCAATTCCTGTGAAGTTATGTGGATAATTCCTTCTGCACACATGCGAGAACAATGTCAAATACGCTATTCCAGGCCATAGTTAGCACATGACGGAAACTGCTGGGCTCTGCCTCCCAAGTGTGTATTTTTTCTCGAAGTCAGATTGTGGTGGTTTTTCTTAAAAACAAGCCATTTGCATTAATAATGTGAATTGTGGTGGAGCCCTGCTGCTTGGACTGAGAGCTGGACCCTGCGCTGCTGTGAATGATGGTACCACTAATGTTGGCATGCTGCTGATGCGGACTGATCAAGAAGCTGTTGCTGGGTCACGATCCCAAGAAGGAAACGGACAAATCTAAAGAGCTGGTGGATCAATTGGAGCAATAGCAGAGTGGCAAACCTTTCTGTGCCACTATTAATGTTTGCAATTGCTGAGCCAACACCCTTTGATGAGGAAAAATCAATCCTGTATGTAGAACCAAATTTCAAAGCTCTTAAATGCAGAAATTGGACAGTTAGTTGCCCTTCTCTAACTGCCATAAGCTCTTTATTTGAGACTTTTCTAGACTATGCAACACGTGAAAAGTATTGAAGAAATGGGTTTGTCACATCCTTCATTTCCATGTTCCAGCCTGAATGTCAGTGGCTTGAAATCCTGACACTCCTATTCAAGTTTCTAAAAATGTTTTTATTCTGTACGTAAATGTTTGCTTCAATTGACTTAATGGCCCTTGAAGACCATTTGCAGCTCTGAAAACATCAACTGCTGAAAGTGCAAGGGAGCTGGTGTTTCTGCTTCTCCAGAAACTAAGAAGGTCGTTGAAAAGTAAGCTGAGCACAATGTGTGACTGTCTACTAACAGCTCGCAGATCTGGCTGCATTTGTGGAGTGAAAGCAGAGTTAATGTTTTTCGTTGAATGACTCATGTTCACAACTTCAGATCTCTCTGAAGAAGGGTCACTTGACCCCAGGTGAACTCTGCTTTCTCTGCGCAGATGCTGCAAAATATGTTGAGTTTCTCCAGCAACTTCTGTATTTCTTTCAGATTGTCAACTTCCACAGTTTGTTATTTTACATTGAAAAAATTATTGACTGGCATATAATTTTTGCTCTATCGTTAGTCTTGTAAAAAAAAAACATTTTAGGTGAAGCTTGCAGTGAATGCTGCAGACCTGATGCTGGGACTGAAACCTGGAGGTTTTGGAGTATGCTAAGGATGGTATATTGCCAGCAGTGACCAATGAAGAGATTCTTCATTGATGAAGGGCTTTTGCCCGAAACGGCGATTTTACTGCTCCTCAGATGCTGCCTGACCTGCTGTGCTTTTCCAGCTCCATTCTAATCTAAAACGAAGAGATTCTTGCCAGGGTTACTCATCAGTTGACAGCGCAGCTTAGTTTCAAGAGTTGCTACACCAGTAAGAGGAGGACAGATCAACACATTTCTGAGCCCTACTGTTCATACTGATCATTGCTGAGGCTGCAAAGGTGGGCACAATCAGGGAAATGAGGGAGGAAGGCTTGAGAGATCATGGAGAGTCAAGATGTCAAAGGGAACTGGTCTATGTCAGCATGGCTTAGCAATGAGAAGGTGCCAAAGTCCCTACCTGCCATTTTCTAAATCCTACCACCTCCCAGTTAAAAGCCAGTGAATAATTGAGCATGCATTAACACAAAGTCATTCAATAATCATTTCCAGCCCTTCAATGTTGAGGCCTTCAGTTGTTCACTTCAAAGCACTGGACTGTGCAATGAGGCTAAACATATTGAAAACACATTGACTACCTAATTCTCTGCTTCCCAATACTATTACATCGGCCACCTCCCCTCATCCCCATCTCTTCAAAAAGAAATGACAATGGTGTCCTGCAAACTTCTGTGCAAGTTTTAAAAAAGGCAACATATATTGCAGTCATAGCTTTTGAAAGTGGCCTTTTTTAACAGAATGTAATGTAAACAGGAATTTCTGGAAAGCCGGAATTTCCGTAAGATTCCTCTTGACAACATCTCCCAGTGCTATAGGAAACACCACCATTCCAGACTACAGCCCCTCCCAATATTTGCATTACTCCTGGTGAGTAGAGTGATTCCTCTTTTTAAAAAAAATGTTGCATCAGCTCAACAGAGCCTTTTGATCGTCAGGGTTTATTTTCAAATGTTTGCAAGTTGTTTATAGGTGTAAGCCTTTTGCTTAATTTGTGCTTCATGATGACTTGTGACTGGAGACGTTTTGACAGACCAGATTGTCAGGAGGATGGGAATCAAAGTTTGCCAGACGTGAGGGCAACCATGAGGAAGCAAGTTTGATTTGATCTGATTTTGATGTGGTTTAATTATGCTTCATTTGGAATACAACAATGTGAAAAGGGAATGTTGGAGAACCTCTGACACTTTTAAAATGTTTTGTGCAATGCGACAAATGCCAGTTCAGACAACAGCAGCTATATTAACGAGGCTGCTAGACTGGCTTCCAAGGAATTTAATATTAGTGACAGAGTTGTCTTAAACAGTAGTACCACCATCCGAAATGCTGAGACGGGAAATTACTTGCTGATCAATATTGAGGTTCTGTTTCTGGCCATTGGAGCTATAGTGAAAATACTGAAGAATTGGGTTCCTCTCCTTCACCCCACCTCATCGCCTCTCTTTGTTTCTCTTTCCTGCTCATCCTCACTCCCCCACCCACCATTCCACACTCCCTCCAAAACCATTGCCATGGCCTCCAGACTTTGGTGACATTTGATGAAATATGGCTAGGGATTGGGACCAGCTCCTGGTCTCCTCGCCTTGTCTATCTACCATACAATGTCGCCATTGAATGCTTCGCACTTTTTATAATTTAAGTTGACCAGAGGCCATGTGTATCCACGGAGTCAGGCACATTCCCTAGTAATAGTTATTTGTTTGAATCAAACTTATAAAGTGCTTTCATGGTGAATTCAATTCAGGCAGCATCACATCAACACCGTTTCACTGATGTCATCAATTAATCGAAGCCTAAATACTGAGGTCATGACACTGCTCTGGGTCAGAGACCAATAATTACTTCTGGGTTTATTATGGTCAGATCTTGCAGTAAACTCCGAATGGATGAAGAAGCAGGAAAGGAAAAGGAATAAAATTTTCTTTTCAACAATACAGCCAATACTGACTAATATGACATGAACCTTCAGTGAATTTAAAAAATGAGAAATTACTATATTCGGATTCTGAATCAAACATTGAGTTACAAATTGTGCTTGTAAGGGTTAAATTAGCAATAGTATGTGAAGAGCTTGAGTTTCTTTTTCTAAGATCAGGAAGTTAAACTTAAATCCTTGCATTTGGGATGTTTTTCCTCTGTCCTAGTGCAGAAAGTCTTTATTTGACCTCTTTACTCCCCAACCACGAGCTCCTGCCCTCACAGCCAAAACTCTCGATGTTGATAAGAAGTGCCAAATATTAACTTGGTGATCATGCATATATTTAAAATGATCTAACTGGTACTTTATGATGAGTTGCAGCTGTGAAAATGTTGACACCTCACACTGTGAATTAGGTGGAAACCTAAGTTTCTCAGAAACAAAAGGAAACAGATTGACAAGTAAGTCTGGTATAATGTCAGATTTAAATCTGCTATGTTAGGGATCCAATATTGTGAAAGGGAAGTGCTGGGAGTTGTTGTAAGATTATGTCAGGGTTGCCTCACGAAGGCATCCAATGGCATTGTGGTGAACACTAACACAGATGAGAACAATCACAGAAAACAACTGCTTGACTGGTTCAGAAATGCTTGGCTTATTTTGAGAGACCAATCTTGAATCAGCATAAAATATCCAAAGTTTTTCAATGGTCGGTTGAATTTTGCTTGTTTTTTAGTATGAAGGTCTTGCATAACCCAGAAATGGCTATAAACAATGGTGACATACTAAATAAACGGTTTACTCTTCTTTTCACCCTGTACTGTCTCTTCCACACCCCAACCTCAGCATTCCCTCAGTGTGGTGTACTGTATAAATCCTGTGGAAGTCAAAAGAACCACATACCAACACGACCACGATGGTTCATGTTGCAACTTGAAAACAAATAAAGTCCCAGCAACATTTTCCAGATCATAGGACAGCATTGCCAATACACTCCAGGGGGATGGGTGGTGAAGGCAGCAATAACTAATAACACTAGCAAGATTACAGGAATAGGATTCAAGGTATACTGCTTTGTCATTACCCCCTCATTAACTTCACCATTACAAGGCTAAACTCGGGAGCATTGGAATCTTCACTGCTCACCTGGTGATTGGTTTAATTGCAACAATAGTCAAGAAGCTCAATATGATCAAAGAGAGAGCAGTTTGATTGCCTGCCAAAAGAACTAACGTACCTAATTTCCACTCCATTCACCATCACTGAGCTACTATGTTGGGCTACCAAGCACTTACACTCCACGGAATGGACTACAGCAACTCATTACACTTACACTGAAAGGATATTTCCCGTCTGTAATCTCTATTTCTGAAGAGAACAACGATCAGCTAAAGGTCTGTTGCACGTGATTCTCACTTTGCATGGATATCTCTGTTCTTTCTTATCACTATGGCAAAATAATGCGATTTATGAAAATTGGACAGTCATTGACTAACTTAAGAAAACTAGTCGATCAGGCTTGGAAGATTGAATCTCAAGTCTGCGATTTTTTTTGTTAAATTGCTTTGGACTTAATTCTGGATAAGGTTACTGATGTTAAATGACTGAATTTGTGCTCTTTGATGAATTGCAGTTCTGGAAACATTGTCAGTGCAAACAGTGAGGGAAATGGGAATGCAGGTTCTCCTGCATCAAGTGAAGTAATTGCAAAGTACGTTTAGTTGCAGGCATGGCTAAGTTAGTCATTATATCAGAATATGACAAACAATTAGGAAATAACTGGTGAGCTGGTCGTTTGTGCAATGTTATACAACGATCAATGGTAACAGATCGGACGCAATGATTTGATCAGCTCTCAAAGAGGAACTTGCATATGTTCAATCCCATGTCATTTTACTATGTGATACTGCAAAACCTCTCCTTATGAAATTTGTAGATTCCTTTTGAAGACCTCAGTTGAAGCTGCCTCCTCCAGTATACCATTAGGCAGTACATTCCAGTTTCCGAACAATGCTGTTTTTTGTATAAAGTATTCCTTGTTACCACTGATTTATTTTGCTGATCATCTTAAATCAGTGTCCTTTTCTTCTCAAGCCTTTTTAAAATAGAATCCGCTCAGTATGGAAACAGGCCATTGGCCCAATATGTCCACACCAACCCTCCACAGAGTAACCAATCCAGATGCATTCTCCTACCCTTTACCCTACTCTATTCAAATCCCTCATCATTTTGAACACTTGTAAAATGTCTTATTTATCTTCAGTTCTCCAAAAAGAGCAGCCCGAGCTTCTTCAAACTATCCAAATAGTTGTCCAGTTGCTCATCTCTGGTCCCAATTTTGTGTACCTTTTCTGCACCATCTCAAATCCCTTCCTGAAGCGTGCTGCATAAATACTAGACATGAGGGAAAAGCAGGACTGTTTATAACCATTTGTCATAATTTCCTTTTTGCATGCCACGGTCCTATTTATAATGTTCAGAATCCTAATGATATCTTCAATCTGCACTGCCAACTTCATAATTTGTGTGCATACACACAATATGTATAAAATGCATTAAATATTAGACTGGGATCATTTAAGGAAGCATTGATACTTGTATCGAAAGAATTTAGCTTGTGTATAAAACGAACAAGGAACAATCCAGAAAACTTCTGAGCTGGAGGAGGGTTGAATTTAATGGGCCAAGAGGGCATTTGAGCACAAATCTGGGCAATGTTCAGCTTCAGCTGTACAGTACAGCTTAACATTTCTACAAGCAGGAAATGGTGGCAAATCAATACTCTAATTCCCTGCATGATGTTGCAAAGAATATGGATTATTGTTAACCCCAGTGAGAACCCATACTAAATACAGACAGTTCAGAGGGGAAATAAAGATTAACGGAGACTGACAGCTAACTTTAAAACGGAATCTAAAAGTTATCGTTCGTCACAAACAGTGAAAGGGTGGCAAAAGAATGATTGGGGCCAATTATCATGAATCCCCTGTTTAAAATTCACAGGTGCAGGGGCCTGGCTGTGGTATTATGAAGAGGAAGTTCATGCCCAGTTCATGGTGAAAAAAAGTAGTTGAGACTTGGATGAGATGAAGTTTGACAGAATTTTAGAAAGGTTAAAATAAATCAAGATTGCAGATGCTGGAAATCGGAAACAAAAATGAAACTGCTGGAGAATCTCAGCAGGTTTGGCAGCATCTGTGGCGGGAAAGCAGACTTAATGTTTTTGAGTCCTGTGACACTTGAACATCTCCAGCTATTTCTGCTTCATTTAGAAAGGCTGATTGTCATTGAGTGTTGGTAGCTGATAACAACTGAATTGAAGACATCTGAGGATACAGAGAAGAGGAGCATTGAAACTGCCGCGGTAATATCCACAACAACCTAATCCTGTTCAAATAGAGGCATGGAATCAGAGACTGGAGAATCACAACATTTAAAATATTTTTGTTCAAAATTGTCTGGATAAATCCAGCAACCAGATTCATCTTAGTGGTGAGAAAGCTTCTAATGAACGGTAATCTCAGCATCAAGCAACAATATTGGGAAATCATATGGACTAACTTTATATTCTGACGAGAAAATCTAATGTGTAACCTGTTTACCTAAAGCATCTGATGACGGCTTATAATTCTGAATCTCCAGTTTTCTTGGGTATTTAAACCGGTTTAGAAACGTAGAAAATAGGCTCAGGAGGAGGCCATTCAAACTTTCGAGCTTGCTCTGCCATTCATCACGATCATGGCTGATTGTCCAACTCAATGGCCTAATCATGCTTTCTCCCCCTAACATTCGATCCCATTTGCCCCAAGTGCGATATCAAGCTGCCTCGTTAATTGTAGTTGAAAGTGCTTGCTTGAAGTGTCTTAATTTGTCCTTACGTTCAATTGAAGCTGAGAAACAAACATGGAGTCCAAACTCTGGACAAATTCTGAGGAAGATTAGATTATTTTAGATTACATTACAGTGTGGAAACAGGCCCATCGGCCCAACAAGTCCACACCAACCCGCCGAAGCGCAACCCACCCATACCCCTACATTTGCCCCTTACCTAACACTACAAGCAATTTAGCATGGCCAATTCATCTGACCTGCACATCTTTGGACTGTGGGAGGAAACCGGATCACCCGGAGCAAACCCACGCAGACACGGGGAGAACGTGCAAACCCCACACAGTCAGTCGCCTGAGGCGGGAATTGAACCCGGATCTCCGGCGCTGTGAAGCAGCAGTGCTAACAACTGTGCCACCGTGCCGCGCACACGCCCAAACGGAAGTTGACGAGAAAAGAAAGTGACAGTCAAAAAGTAAGTTTGATCCAATGTACGACCATGTTATGCTTCAGCATGTGTTCAGTCTCTTTCTGAACCTGTGCCAATCTTCAAAGTTTTCGTCTGTATGATGTTGGATTGGATTGATTGGAACAGCATTTCCTCAATCAATATTATGTGTAGTGAGATTAGTAATTCCCAGGTTATTCCCATATAACTCCCCATGTAATTATGCCAACTCTTTCAGGTCATTTCGATTTTCATCTGGAAGTAACTCAGCAGTTTATCCCAGTTTTCCAGAACTTCATCATTGTTCAATTTAATTTGAGGAATGTCTAATTCACAAACATCTTGATTAGCTTTTGAAAAAAATACATCTCTTCAAGCCACAGAATGGTCACAGAAATAGGTGGAGCAGGAAGCCATTCAGCACCTTAAGCATGCGCTGCTGTTCAAAATGATGATGGCTGATTATCCAACTCAGGACCCTGTTCCATCATTCTTTGATCCCTTTAGTCCGCAAAAGAACTATTATGTTTTGGACTCAATCAATTTCTATGACAGTGAATTCCAAATAGTCACCACTGTCAGGGTGAAGAAATGTTTCCTCATCTCAGTCCAAAATGCCCGAGCCAGTATCCTTAGACCGTGAGCCCTGGTTCGGAACTCCCCAGTCGAGGAGAACATCCTTCCTGGTTATCGAATTCTGGGCATAAACACTGGCTTGTGCTGCATCTTGTGATCTTAGTCTGGGTCATGTACGGGGAGGGTTGTTATCTGTATTGCCACACTTTGACAGTGCAAGTTAACCTCTTGCTGATAGCAAGCTGGAAGCAAGGTAGCCATTTGTTGCTAAAAAAAAAGAGATAAGACTGAGGGCTCACTGCCCATATTCAAAAGGGAAGAATTACCTACTGAGGAGAGATATTAGAAAACTTTTAGTAGCTTTAACGATGGACACTGCTAGAAATTACTGACTCCCGTAGAACACACAGGGAATCAGCAAAGGTGACCCAAAGTGTTGGTTCCTAATTACACATGTTGCACTTTCCAAATGACAACAGCCCATTGGTTGAGAGGTTTTCCTTTTTTTAAAATTAAAATAGTCAGCGATGTATGTCACACCTCTGGAGTAGGTGGGACAGGAATCCAAGTCTACTAAATCTAATTTAGGAACTTAAGCCTACTGACCAAGGGTAGGGAGACTATCATTCTATCATCAGAGGTCTGTTTTGTATCTCATACAGAATTGATGCAATTGCCCTTAATTGCTTCATTAATCACTGGGGATGTAAATAATAAGCCACTTGTCAGAACATTGTGTGTTGCTCAGGTGCCACTGAGTATAATGCTGATCTTTGAGTCGGAGGGTTCAAGATCTATCCTCGGGGTTAGAATACACTAATTGATACTGCCACGGCAGTGTAATCCTGAGATAATCCTGCACATCAGACGTGTATGAGGCATTAAACCAAAGCCACTCTGCACTCTAAAGGGACCCTTATTATTTTGAATTAAAGTGTTATTATGTCTGGTGGCCCGGCCAATATTTATCGCTCAATCCCGATGAGTAGACCATCTGGTCATCATCTCCTTCCTGCTTTTCTCAAGGTACACAAATTAGATATCACATTTCTGACATGTGACTACATGATCAAAAGTACTTCGGTTGTTGTATAGAACATCTCTGACTGAAAATTGGCTTTGTCAGGACCTGCATGTATTATTACTCAACTTGGCCGTTCATTTTTCACTCTCTTGACCCTCTTTTGTAAGAAAGCGCTCCTTTCCAACTTCCACCAAAGGAGAATGAAACAAAGCTCAGTGCTGTAATATTTCACTTTATACTAACATCTAGATCAAACTGAAATACCATTCAATGCAAATATAAAACGAACTGAACGGGTTTTAAAGGATTAAAACAAATTATATTTTTCACCAAAGGAGTGTATTGAAATATTTCAATAGTTCTCTTTGTGTCAAGTACAAGCAAACAGTGGAGTCTGTTGCAATCTATTTTATCTTGTCTAAAGAATAGGCTGAGGAAAAGCATTGTAGGCTCTTTAAATTCGAGAATGAGGAAAGGAGTACAGTGTGGAACAGTGACTAACAGCAGGAAAATTATTCTTCAGATTAGAATAGATGTGGAGTGGGATATACTGAAATGATAGAATGAGAGAAGCTAAAGTGGGATATTGTCAGCGGAATGTTTTATAAGCTTGTTAATATCGGGTCAGTCAGAATCTTATTGAATGGTGAAACAGGCTCGAAGCGCCAAGTGGCATATTCTCATTTACTGTTCATACATCGAAACAATTTTGTTAGTTACTCGAGCGGAGGTATTAAACACATTTTAAACTGTTACATGGGCACATGCTGATATTTCCGTCTATGATTCCCTGGGTTTGATAGTATGTAGTTGTCTATGGCCCCAGGGGTTCTGCACTTGTTTCAGAGATCTGGAAAGAGATGTTTAGGATACTCTGAGGTGGCATTAAGATGTTATATAAATGCGCAACTTTTCTACTCTGCTGGGGTTGAGAGGATTTTGCTCTCTATCAAACCTGTGCATCATTTGACTTCAATCTGCTTTTCTTTGTTGCATTATTGTATGGAGTTTATTCTCTTAAGTCAATAGCCTGGGCCTGGCCAAAGTTTAAGAGGTTTTTACTCACATTGGTGAGTTTCTGTATCCCATGAGGTAGATTCATTGCAGTCAGTAATGGAAAATATAGCAGATCAAATATAATGTTGTTAATTGTTATTACATTTTTTAACATGGATAACTATGTGCTGTTCTATGAACCTCAAGATTTAAAAGCCTTTTCAGTGGAGCCACTGCTGATTTAACCAATGCTCTATACTGGTGAACTCACTGATACTGAAACATACTTATGCGGAAACATACTTATGCGGAAAGTCAGGAGGCATGGGATAGAGGGAAATTTGGCCAATTGGATAGAAAACTGGCTAACCGGTCGAAGTCAGAGAGTGGTGGTAGATGGTAAATATTCAGCCTGGAGCCCAGTTACAAGTGGAGTTCCGCAGGGATCAGTTCTGGTTCCACTGCTGTTCGTAATTTTTATTAATGACTTGGATGAGGGAGTCGAAGGGTGGGTCAGTAAATTTGCAGATGAGACGAAGATTAGTGGAGTTGGGGATAGTGAGGAGGGCTGTTGTCGGTTGCAAAGGGACTTAGATATGATGCAGAGCTGGGCTGAGGAATGGCAGATGGAGTTCAACCCTGCCAAGTGTGAGGTTGTCCATTTTGCAAGGACAAATAAGAATGCGGAATACAGGGTTAACGGTAGGGTTCTTAGTGAGGTGGAGGAACAGAGGGATCTTGGGGTCCAATTTCATAGGTCTTTGAAAGTTGCCACTCAGGTGGATAGAGCTTGTAAGAAGGCCTATCGTGTATTAGCGTTCATTAGCAGAGGGATTGAATTCAAGAGTCGTGAAGTGATGTTGCAACTGTCCAGGACTTCGGTTAGGCCACATTTGGAGTACTGTGTGCAGTTCTGGTCGCCTCACTTTAGGAAGGATGTGGAAGCTTTGGAGAGGGTGCAGAGAAGATTTACCAGAATGTTGCCTGGAATGGAGAATAGGTCGTACGAGGATAGGTTGAGAGTGCTAGGCCTTTTCTCATTGGAACGGCGAAGGATGAGGGGTGACTTGATAGAGGTTTATAAGATGATAAGAGGAATAGATATAGTAGACAGTCAGAAACTTTTTCCCCGGGTACAACAGAGTGTTACAAGGGGACATAAATTTAAGGTGAAGGTTGAAGGTATAGGGGAGATGTCAGGGGTGGGTTCTTTACCCAGAGAGTGGTGGGGGCATGGAATGCGCTGCCTGTGGGAGTGGTAGAGTCAGAATCCTTGGTTACCTTTAAGCGGCAATTGGATAGGTACATGGATGGGTGCTTAAGCTAGGACAAATGTTCGGCACAACATCGTGGGCCGATGGGCCTGTTCTGTGCTGTATTGTTCTATGTTCTAGGTTCTATGTTCTATCTCTCATCTGGGACAATGATGAAATAGAAAATGACTGGAACTGCAACTTATCAAGAAAACTAGGGTTCAGCGAGAGGTTGAGGCCGAAGCTCAGAATACAGAGGCACTGCAAACCCAAACACCCATTGACACAGTTTCTCAAGATGAGTTATGATGTGGTTCTGCACTGTTCGTTTCTGATCTCTGTAGTTTGTGGAAAAAAAATGATATCTGCTAGAAGACAACTACAAAGCTCTCTTGCGATAATGTGACACAGAATCAAGTGAAATTTGGAGTTCTCCTTATGGGGCTTCTTTCATCCTTTCAAGTGGCAGCTGAATTTGGTGATCAGGTGTCAGTTACTATGAAATTGGATGAAATCTTGATAGTGATTCCTTTATTTACATTTCCATATCTCTGAGGTTTGCCCCATTTCTTTATTAAAGGGCCAATGTGTGTGAGATCTCTTTAGTGCTGTCCCTAGGATAGCCGTGCTCCTGCCACTGTTCAACTTCATATTGATATCTGCCTTTAAAAACAATCTGAATCTATGGTCAAATACTGGTGTCGGAACTAACCGGGGTTCCTAATAGAATGACTAATTCTTCAACTGCTGCAAACCAATATGGGCTAGATTTTCAAACTGTCATTATCACAAATGTGCTTTTGGTGCCACATTCAGTATTCAGAATGAAAATTAGGTTTTCTGTTAGTGTAGAATTTCTCTCTATTACTTTAAATAATAGTGTGCTGTATGTATGTGCATGTGGTTTGTTTCTATTTATTTCTGTTTCCTCAATGACATTGAAATTGCTGCTGTATAGGATCAAAGGCAAAGTATTGTCTCCACAAGGACATTGTTGCTGGTTTAACTCTGAGACCAGTGCAGAACTTTACCAGTTCATTGTAGGCCTGATACATTATCGTTAAGTGTCACCTCTGCCAGCTTATACAACATGGACATTTGAGCATTGATGAAAATAAAGTTATTTTATTTTAGTCTTTAATATTGTACTTATCAGGACACTCTCAAGAATTCCAATGGAAAGGGAGAAAGGATTTAATCTATCTGGGTAATGAGTGCTGATTGGTAAAGGTATGGAGAGTGGACCAGGTGATGGTTGGCAGTTAACTGCCAATGCTTGTTGTGATTCGACTAAGTTGGTAATGGCCATTCTCTGCCTCATTTGGCATGACAATAGCTTGACCACTCAGGTAACCTGCCAATTGAAAACATAACAAAGTTCGGTTGTCAACTGTCCATCACCATCTGACCAGTCCATTTGTCCATTGGGAACATCTCGATCAAGCATTGTGCACTTTCCAACGCATCAGAACTCTTTTCCTGTTCAGTATAAAATGTTGTTTCCCTTTAGGTCAAAATATTTCTGTATTTGCAAACAATCGTTTGAATTTGGGAACCTTTTGTTAATGGAGTATCCAACATCCAGCTGATATGATTAAAATGGAATCTAGTTTTCGAATTTGAAATGATTTAACCCCCTGACAAGCCCATTTTGTTCATGAAGATCCTCTTTGAATATTGTATCAGTCTGGCTGTTGAAAGACAGCTTTGGAAAGTTGTTTACTTTGGTCAATTTCTATTTAATGAATTGCTGAAACGGTGCAAAATGCATTCTATTGCATTTACAAAACTAAGATATCTTGTGAAATCAGGAGATGTGCACAGTGCAAATAAAAATCCAATTTACTGCTGGCCTGGACAAGACTGGTAAACTTAAACTTGTACTTACAGAGAAAGAACTGAGATCCTAACTTGCTCATTATCAACTAATGTATTGAGTTTAAACTTATGTCTATCTCTAAATTCTTCAAGTCCTTGATCCACGCTGACTCTTGTACCCCTTATATACACACTCTGTTCTTTGGTTCTCTGATTGCTTTATATCTTTTTGTGCATGGGTATTGCCAAGCCCCCTTAATTAGCTGTACTTTACTGATAAACTTCCTCAGATGCCCTCTGGTACTCATTCTTTCTTTGAAAACTTGCTTAAAAGCCGGTTTCATGTTTTTGGCATTGGTCCTAACTCTTCTGATACATGCCAATAAACTTCTCCTGTTTGGCATTCGTTGCATCCTTTTCTCGTTTGGAAGGTCGGACTCGAATAAATATAGGGTTAAAGACAGGATTCTTGGCAGTGTGGAGGAACAGAGGGATCTAGGTGTGCAGTACATAGAGCCCTCAAAGTTACCACCCAAATGGATAGTGTTGTTAAGAAAGCATTTGGTTTTTGGCTTTCATTAACAGGGGGATCGAGTTTGAGAGCTGCGAGGTTTTGCGACAGCTCTACAAGTCCCTGGTGAGACCACAGTTGGAATATTGTGTCCAGTGCTGGTCGCCCTACTATAAGAGAGATGTAGAGGCTTTGGAGAGCATGCAAAGAAGGTTTACCAGAATGCTGCCTGGACTGGAGCTGAAACTTTATTGCTGGAACTGCTCAGCAGGTCAGGCAGCATCCAGGGAACAGGAGATTCGACGTTTCGGGCACAGGCCCTTCTTCAGGAATTGGAGAAGGGCTGGACTGGAGGGCTTGCCTTATGAAGAAAGGTTGAATAAACTGAGACGTTTCTCTCTGGAGAGAAGGAGGAAAAGAGGAGACCTGATTGAGGTATACAAGATAATGAGAGGAATAGATAAAGTCAATAGCTAGACACTTTTCCCCAGGACAGGATTGACTGGTACAAGGGGTCATATTTTTAAGATATTAGTAGAAAGGTATAGTGGAGACGTCAGAGGTAGGTTCTTTACGTAGAGAGTTGTGAATGCATGGAATGCATTGCCAGTGATGGTGGTGGAAGCAGAGTCATTAGGGACTTATAAGCGACTGCTGGACATGCACATGTTTAGCAGTGAGTTGAGGGGTGTGTAGGTTGTTATTATATTTTACATTAGGATTAAACCTTGGCACACCATTGTGGGCCAAATGGCCTGTTCTGTGCTGTACTTTTCTATGTTCTCTGTTAAAGCATCTCATAAATGTGAGTATTTAATGTCCACTTTGGCAGATTTAATTGATTCTAATTGGAATGTATCTGCCAAAGCTTTAGCAAAACTGAATCAGCAAACAGATTCAAACTGTGCACACATCCACCATGTAATATTGCTGCTCCACATTAACGTTTCAAATGCACTGCTCCATTCCAAATAGCGGACCACCCGTTCCCATTCATAGAAATTTGTTACTGATGGATGGAAGTGGTTGTTTCGATACTTCTGCCATTTTTATTGAACTCATCTCAAGTTACACTTTAGAATTTAACACTGAGGGCAAGACTGTTTGTGTTAAGCTTTATCAATTTTGACCAGTTTGCCAGCTCTTCATGTTCTTGAATATTGGAATGGGACTGGGTTCTATCAGCCCTCTCGGGAGAGGCTGCAAGGTCATTAGGTGGATAATAATAAGGGAAGGAAGGAGTTTCAGTGGCTCTCATATTTCCACCTCCGTAGTATTTTATTGATCCAAAATTAGGGAAAGGATGGCCACTCAGGTGGTCAATGTAGAGCCTGTTCGCCAATGCTGGCAGTTTGTTAGCAGTAGGTGGGTACTCCATTGTGTGGGAGACCTCCTCCTGCATCCTAGAGACAAGCCTGCAGGATGTTCCTCCTAATGAAGTACCTTATGGCTCATAACAGGGTATCCCATCTGCATACTGGAACAGTCTTCTGTCCATGGTGGCGATCATCACGGGAACTGGAAATCAGAGTAAGTGAGTGAAAGAAGCCGTGAGGGCTAGAGTGTTCATAACATTCCCAGGACCAGGTTAGCAGGTCCTACTGAGACCATTAATAAGTCATTAAGATCCCCCAATTGGTGCATGGACACTGGGTTACTCCTACTCCTAGTAAGAGTACTGTGATTACTGCTGTTATAGTGCTATCAAGCAAATAGTGAAGTGTGGCCATCTGATAAAATCATTTTCATTCAGTGCTGAATACTTGAGACTTTTTTGTGAGAAACTTTGTAATTGTTCTTGATGTTCTTAATACACTTTTTGTTTCATACAATGGTGTTTTTCTACATAGGATTACAGAGGAAAAACAGACCATTTGGCACAATCAGTTCATGCTAGCGCTTATGTTCCACTCAAGATGTTTCATATCTTTCCTCATCTAAATCGCCCATTGTAATTCTCTATTCCCATCCCTTCCAAGTGCTTGCCTTGAAATACATCTAAACAATTGATTTCTACTATTCTGACTGGTCACATATTCCCCGTTCTCATCATGCTTTCAGTGAAGAGGTTTCTTCTGAATTCCCTTTTGGATTTCTTGAGGTACTGTCTTATATTGACAGTCTGCAGTTACGTTCTACCCCGTAGTGAAATGTTTTCTCTGTACCTTCTCTTTTCAAAACCTTTCATAATTTTAGAACTGTCATCCTTCTTTTCAAGAGAGAAGTGAACAGCACAACAATTCTTCCTTGATATACACAGCCAGAAACTTGTGTAGCATTCTTATAAATCTTCTCTTCACTCTCTCTCATACATTCTATAATATGTCAACTCGAACTGCATGCAATACTCTTTATTATAGTCAACCTAATTTCTATAGTGACCCTACTTTCAAATCTATGCCTTTAGAGATAAAGCTTAGAGCCTTGTTTGCATTTTTATGGCCTTTGGAACCTGTGGTGAAATTGTTAGTGACTGATGTAATTGTCTGAAATCCCTTTGTTTGTCTCCCTCACTTAGCCGTGCATCTTTGAATAAATGACCTGCACATTATTCCTACCAAGATGTAACACCTTACGTTTATCTGTGTGGATATTCATTTGCTAATTATTTGAACATGCCATAAATTAATTAATGATCTCTTGCAACTTCTTGTAGTCCTCCGAATTGGCTACATTTCAACATTCCTTTCCAATTTGGTGTCATTGAATTGCTAATTATTTTTCTCGGAATTAGATACAATATTAATTTGCCGTTTTACATTATTTTGTTTTGAATTTTTAGAGAGATGCAGTAATCCACACGGTAACTATAACAACTAAATGTAGAATGACAGATAGATGAAAAATATTACACACTCAGGACTAATTAATAGACTCTATTAACTTCAAGGTCAAAACAGGGAATTATTTTTTACACGAATGATATGGTGAGATTATCCGTAGTGCAATCACTTTTGTCCATTTTTTTTGTTGCAGTTTATTTCCCCAGGTCTTTCTGTGCTACTGGTATGAAATTGAAAAGGCACCCATCCTCCATTTTAAACTCAATGATAATAAAAAAAAACAGCGTTTATATAAATTGTAACATGATTTATGAAACCATCCCTCTCGGCTTATACATATTCACAGCCATGTAGAGTTATATAGGGAGATGCTGAATGAGCTGGGGCTGATTTCCCTGGAGCGTTGGAGGCTGAGGGGTGACTTTATAAAGGTTTATAAAATCATCAGAAGCATGGATACAGTGAATAGACAAGGTCTTTTTCCCTGGGGTGGGTGGAGTCTCATCTAAACCTATACTCGTGAGTATAGGTTTAGAGTGAGAGGGGAAAAAGTTGAAAGTACCTAAGGAGTAACTTTTTCATGCAGGGGATGGTGTGTATGGAATGAACTGCCACAGGAAGCAGTGGAGGCTGGTGCAATTTCAACATTTAAAAGGCATCTGAGTGTATAGACGAATAGGAGGGTTTCGAGGGATATGGGCCAACTACTGGCAAATGGGACTAGATTAGTTTAGGATATCTGGTCAGCATGGGCAAGTGAGACTGAAAGATCTGTTTCCAAGTTGTACATCTCTATGACTCTATGATCTACCCCTTTGCTCTTAATGTACTAGTCGAATCTCTTTGGATTATCTTTAACATTATCTCCCAAGGTTATCTCATTTTCCTTTCTTGCCCTCCTCATTTCCCTCTTTACAATGTCCCTGCACCTCTTCGGGATTCACTTGATCTTATTTCTCTATATCTAATAAACGGTTCATTCTTAATCTGAACCAGAGCCTCAATATCTTTATTCCTCCAGTGTTCCCTCCTCTTACCAGCATTATCTTCATACTAACAGGAACATCACGCCTCCGAACTCTCGTTATCTCACTTCTGAAAGCCTCACTCTTGCCGGCCGTTCCTTGAGCTGCAAACAGTCTACTTCAATCAACTCTTGAAAGTTTTTGTCTCATACTATCAAAATTTGCCCTCGTCCAATTAAGAACTTTAACTTATATATAATGCCAATCCTTTCCATAAATATTTTACAACTAATCGAATTATGACCCCGGCCCCAAAAAGCTCCCCTACTAACCATTCAGTCCCTTGCCCTGCCTTATATTACAAGAGTAGGTCAGGTTTGCTCCTTCTGTGATAGTTACATCTGCATATTAATGAAGAAAATTGACTTTAGCACTTACCAAATTTCCCAGGTAAGCACTTACCAAATTCCTCACCATCCAAGCTCTTAAGTCCATGGCTGTCCCACTTTATGTTCGGAAGGTTGAAATTTGCTATTATTACAATCCTATTATTCTCACGTATAAACAAGATCTTTCGACATATTTGATACTCAATTTCACTCTGACTACTGGGGGGACTATTACAATCGCATCAAAGTAATCATGCTTTTCTTATTTCTGAGTTCCATCCACATAGCTTCACTAGACCATCCCTCAGAAATACCTTGTGTTAGAAGAGTAGTAATGTTTCACCACAAGAAAAATTGACTCCAATCTCCTTCTAGCTCTTCCTCCTTCTGCCGTACCTTTGATGGTGGGAGGGGCTTTGAACATAAATTATTCAATTTACTGGTGATGGTTAGTAGCTGAAAATAAAGATACTATGGGTGACTTGGGTGATGGGAAATATAAGGTTACATTGTATGGAAGGAAAATTCTGGATAGAAACAAGAATTTTAAAAAACGAACTCCATTCAGTGTTTGGAGTCCTTGTTGGTTCAACCTGTGCTTTAGTCTATAATGCAAAATTACAGAAAAATATTAATATCAATTTAAAATAAAATGTTAGGATATTGGAAGAACAGCTAAGAGCTTCAAAGCTTGACAGACGGCTTGTGGGAAAGGGCATGGAAAGCAGTCGGGTTTCCAGAACTTCTCATCTCTGCCTTCCGTAATCGAAATCAACCTGTGATCTATAATTTTTGAGGATTGTTATTCGTTAATATCGGTGTGTCAGGTAGATCTCAGTCTCAGGGAGCGGTGACCTGCTTCTTTGTTTTGTTATGAACTCAGGGGAACATACAATAGTAAGGGGTTAAACCCAAAGGGGTGCAGGAGCAGATGATCCCCCGTGTGTACGTGCACAAATCAGGGAATGTTCCATGACACGTGGACAGAAGAGCAAACAAACCCTACTTCATCACCCTACGCTGTAGAGAACAAACACACAGCAATTATGTTAAACTGAAATAAAGCAGTCTCTTGTCTCACCTGGAATGTTGCATCTAGTTTCAGGTGCCATGTTTTTGAAAAAATGCAAAGTTATGAGATTGGGTGCGTGACTGATTCACAACATTATTCCCGGGATGATACACCTCACCAACTCTGAGAAATTGAGAATGTTCTCCTCTGCTGATAGTTTCCTGACTCTGTGAACAGTTGCTATGATTGGTTCTCAATTCTGTCTTGCGTCATATAGATCTCAATGGCTGAATATTTCAAGTACTCATGAGCTGTTCCTTGCCTGATCACAGCCTCTGATTTATTATTTTTGAGGGTTGCTGTTCAGTAATATCCCTGTATCAGACAGATCGCAGTCTCATTCCCTGGGATTTGACAGGTGTGGTGTGACAAGTAGATCCCAGGAATTGTGCTCCATGAGATTTATGTGTGAGAAAAACTCCAGTTCTGAGAATCCGCCCTTGGATTGTGCACGTGTTGTTGTCTGAATACCTGACTGAATGTAGATATTTTTGGCTGATGAATGTTTCGTTGGGCGCTTTAGGTGGCGATTTCTGCATTACTAACCCAGGCTGCCCTGACATTGGGAGTACTTTTAGTTTAAACAGTGTAGAGTAAACTTTCAAACTCAGTTGGCTGCCTTTTATAAGATTCTGGTGGAGCCTATAAAATTATCATTAGGTGACCCGAGGCCGTGACCCTTGGTGCATAAGCGGAAATGTTCTCTAATCATTCTGCCTCTGGAGAGTTCCATCAGGCATATCGTGCGAACGATGTATTTACATTAGTGGGCTGCATGGTAGCGCAGCAATAAACTAAATGACTGGATGAAACACAACCAAACAGAACAAGTGAAAGTATTTGGCTGGGAAAGGAGGAGGATGTGGGAAAATGTATTATTACTGACTGGCCTTGAAGAAAGAATTAAGCAAACTCAAGGTTAGTGCATATTCAAACGAGATTTATTAACCATTTCAGAAAGCATTTTTATCCAAAAGTTGATGTAAAAGCTAACAGAAGTGAATATAATGGCTGGATGCCACATTGAGACGAGAACACATGCGCTGTGAGCTGGGAATTTTCTGTACTTCAGTAACAGTCACAAGAAAGGGAATACAAAGGCTCATCAGAAAGGGTAGGCAACCATTCTGAGTAAGGAACAAATAAAAACAAAATAAATGGGCTTCAAACAACTGGGAAGCTAAAAATTCTCCAACCACAACCATCTCAAAGATATCAAAGTAAAAAGGAAAATCCATCAATAATTGTCTCAGTTACACGCTGACAAACTGAAGTAATCTCACTGTTAGAGTCAGCAACCCCAGGACAGATTGGAGATTGGGAATTCAGACCTTGATAAGCAGATCAGGAAAATCATAGGGGTCCACAACTCATTCACTTAACCTGGAAAAGAGAGAGAAAGCAATGACGCAGATATTTATGATCAGGGACTTTCAGATATAATGTTTATTCAATGGCACACTTAGAGATTTCACAAAACATATTGAGCTGCTTGGCGTGAGAAAGATGTGATTATTCTCACCTACACCAGAGTGACGGCAGCGCTGTAGAAAATACTCAGGAAGAACAAGGTGATGAACGTGGAAGTTGTCCAGATGTTGCTGTTATCATCCTCATAGTCTTCAATCCAAGTGCGATCTATTGAATCTGTGAATATAAAGCCGAGAGAACGCATTTAGATTGTATATTGATCCAGATCGATCTATCTGCATCCAAGTCATGTAATTTGAGAGCATTACATCTTCATAAAGCAGTCAGGTATTTCTCAAGTGTGACTCTTATCTGTATCTATTAGTACGTTATTGACTCTCAGCAAGAAATTACAAATACTAACTGCATATGTTCTTTCTTCATTGTCCATGTCAGAACGTTTTAAATTATTTTTCTTTTCATCTATTATTTAAGGATATTATTATTTGAGGAATGCTTATTACGAATGATGATTTTAATTATATCATTATATTTTAAATATAGGCTGTGACAGCACTATAGTAGAAAATTGTGGCCATCACTGAATAAAAGTTCAAATGTGATTCTCATCTTTTGTATTGGTGACCAATTCCTTGGCAAATCATGAATATAAGTGACATCACAGTCAGGACATTGCTTCATATTTTAGTTTGTAGGATCTGTATATTTAGGAATACGTTTTTGTACGTGTGTCCCTTAATTTATTTGATCTACTGCTTGGTGTGTTTTTTTCCCTTTAATGTTTGTGTATGTGGTTATAAGAGTCTCTTACTTCACTCTAGCCCATGTTGGAGTCTGTGCATGAATAAACATATTCCTGTTCCTTTACTGCTGGTGTGCTCATGTGTTTGTGCACCTAATATTTTGTCTTTTCACAGTGTGTAAGCATCATCATGCTAATATGCCACTTCGATGCTGCCTATGCTTATCTTGTAATGTCTTTGTGAGTGTTCACTTTTCATTAGTGCTATCTAAAATGTGTGCTTATGTGTCTGTTTCAGATCCTACATACTCTGGGTTATTTTCATGTTTATGCTGAATAAATGTTAGCATGCAATGTTATGTTTTGATGGATGTTTATATTTATATGATGATAATTGCTTGTGTGGCAATCTTTCCCAAACCATCTCCTGATCAGCTTGTTTGTGCTATTGTTTGTGGATGCTTGCTGATCCTTGTGCCCATTATCCTTTTTGAATGAACGCCCTTCTATTTGTTCATCTATGCACTTGTGTGTCTGCATGTGAGACTCTGAATTTGTGTGTGCGTGTGATATTGTATACATGCTGATCAATGTGGTTTAAAAATAACTAATTAAGCTGCTTCTGTCATCGTATGTTTGTGATTCTGAAAATGGGAAAGTAATGATATTAATGTTTATCTCTGTGCACGTACGTGCCTGTGTGAGTTGACATGTGGGAGGACATTTTTCGGAATTTGTATCTGTGTGTTCATGTGTGTATGTCTGTACGCATTGTGCTGTATGAATGTATATGTATTCATGCCCATTTGTGTGTTACCGTGTGTCGATGTTTCTCATGGTTATATGTGAGTCCTCCTGTTCATTTGTGCAAATGATTTTCTTTTGGTGTATGTGAGTTTTTGTATGAGCTTAGGTGAGTGTTCAAGTACCACTTGCATGTGTGGCTCTGTGCGAGTATGCGTGTGTGACATCTTATCTATATGCACATTTGAGTGTGCACATAAATATGTGTCTTTAGGTGAGAGCCCGTATATGTGTCATTGCGTGTGTATTTGCGATCATCTCTCTGCATCTGTTCTTATACCAGACTGTAATTTTCATTATTCTAATTTATTGTTCTAATTTTAATGCATTGCCCATAATTAGATTTCACCTTGGTGTTGCAGGAAACGTTTCCCATCGTCGTGCAGAGATAAGCGTTTTATGAGCAACTCTTCTGTTGCAGTAATAGAACTTCTGTCTATGAGAGAAAAGGCGTGAGTTCAAATCCCCACTGCCCCAGAGATAACATTTCTGAATATGTTTATTAGAAAGTATCTACTTGGGTTCTGTATGTGAAACAAAATGATATCAGGTATTCGAATACCAGAATTGATCCCATGTGCTCCAGAAAACTGAGACAAAACTATGGAATTCAAACTGGGACGATGCAAACACCAGTTTCGGATTATGGGAATCAATGTTAATCATTTGTTAACAGAGCCAAGCGTGTCTAACATGCTTCAAAGGTATTGTTTTGCATGGAAATGTTAAATCTTTGGACAGTAAGCAAGAAGCTGACTGTCCCTGTTCGCAACTGGGTTACATTACAGAGGACATCTACCATGAAAACTCTGCACAGGGAGCAAGAGGACAGACCATTCATTGTTCCCCTCCCTCTGCTCCACAACAACTTAACTGTTGATTCTCTTTGATGTGAAAGTGAAGATACATTCTGTCAACTCATGCGCTGGCGCAAGATCCCTGGCAGTTCCCCAGAAACAAAGGTTACATTCAAACTGTTCTGCACTCTTTACGATTCGTATGTTCCAATCAAATTTAATTTTAAAATGTCTTAAATTTACATTTCCAATTGGTGCAATTTGGCAGTTTAAAACTGACATGAATTTTGTAAGAATGTCAAATGGGGGGAATCAAAAACATCAAGTTCAAAACTCGTGCCCTACCCTTGACATAAAATGGACATTGTCAGATTTTGTCACAGAGGGATTTAGGATGGATAAGGTACTTGGTGGAATCCTGCAATGAGTGAGCTTTACTCTGTCTCTGACCCAGGGTGCATCTGAGCAGGGAACATTAACTGCACAAGACACTCGTCCTAGACCTGTTAATAATCCACTTTAACTACACAGATGGAATGTAAGTCAAAGTGAGAAACAACTAATTCAGTATTTAACTCACAGCTGGAGGAAAAGAAACACTTCATTATTTCCGATCAACTATTAAATGCAACTTTGAGATTTTTATTGACATGAATTAACAGTGTCCATCAGTGCAAGTGAAATGTTTACGAAACTCGGTTTACCGCTGGATTTATCGACTGTTCTGTTGATGATCTTCAATGGAATCGCTTCATGTCCCACCACACAGGAGAAAGAAGCACCGCTGGCCCACTCCTCCGCTGTAATGGATAACAGGCTGTAGATAAAGAAGGAGGTGTTGTCGCTCTCCGCCATCACCTCGGTGTTCTTGTAGTTACTGGGATTCACCGGCTTGTCATTGATTGTCCACTTAACGAAGATCTCTCGGGGGGAGAAACCTCTCACTAAACAGGTGAGGGAGAGAAACCTCTGAGCGGAGATTTCTTCTGTTGGTGGCAGGAGGACCGACACTGATGGCTCCAGCGGATTAATCACTGCAGAATATTGGAGACAAATATAAACTCAACCAAAACATCCTGAACCAATATCACAATTTCACTAAATATTACGATAAGCCATTTTTAATTTGGGATTTATTCACTTTCGTTTTCTAAAGGAGCAGTATGGTTCAGTCTGCTCCTTTAGAAAACATTCTGTTCAGTAAAAAAAGTAAAGTTTAATGTGAAAGTTGCCTCCATGTTTCCAGCCCACAACAAGGGCATTCTGCCCAATTGTCATTGCTGATGGTGACGTCACGGCCCAGGCTTCTTCCCATTATATCTGACTTAATCAGAATGCAATATCCTTTGGTCCATCTTCTTCTTAATCAGCTACTTAGCTACCCTGCCTTCAGATGCATCATTAATGCCCCCAATGGTGTTTGTTCATTCCCAATCAAAGCCTGCCATTGATGTAACTGGATCTGGATTACACATGGGATCCTTTGTGTTTTAATCTCACCGCTCACCTTTCTCCTTGTGGATGGAGTCTCTCAGCGGAGTCGGCAGATTCTGATGGTACACCACACATTCAAAAGTAACGCCACTCAGCCAGGCTTCAGTAGAAATGTCTAATTTGCTGATCACGCTGTCGGGATTCTGTCCATGCTGCTCAGCAATCTCTGATTTCAGAGGCTTCTTTTCTTGTTTCCAGGTCACGTTGACTCCAGAAGGAAGATTGGACACAACGCAGGTTAACGTCACCGTCGCCTCCAGTAAGACTTGTTCTACTGGCGGTGGGAGGATTTTAACGGTGTTAGGGTGGCACTCGGTATCTTCTATGAAACAAAAATCAAAGTCAATGAAAAATGCCCCTTTATGATATAAACACCCAATCTTCAGATTACTCCTTCACAGGGTGAAGACCCCACCTTCAAAATGGCAACTCCAACTATTGCTGAAACGATGCTTACTATTGTTGATGTATTTTGATCTGTGAAACATTTGTGATTACCTATGCCATACCCTGTGTAATTATTCCGAAAGAACACTGGCTTTGTAACAAGCGAAACCTGTGAAAAAAGTAAAATCATCAAAGATACCATTATGTAACCCATGGAATGACCATTCTTTCGGAGTTTGTCTCTCACTTCAGACCATCTATTGATACTTGTGACAAGAGTAATCTGAATATAATGAGTCCATTTCCATGTTCATAACCCTTAGTTGCAAGTGCTGCTGGTCACGTTGAATGCTAAATCACATCCCAAATTTTGGACAAATTATAATAAATAATAATTATTCTCTTTGCAGAGTTCTAAAGTGTTACAGGAGCGGTGAACAGCCATGGCAATACTGTTCATTATATTTAACGTGATCAAAAATACTTTGCGTTATTGGTGTGATGTCATTCTCGAATTTATGTCATTGTTCCTCGTGGGCTGTGTTTGGAATAGATCTGAAAACAAGACATTGAGTACAGCATTGGATATCGGGAAGGACACCCATCTCCTTAAGTCTTTCCCTCCATTCAGTTAGTTCATAACTGGTCTGTACTTTCACTTTATTTACCAAGCTGCATTTTTTCATTTCTTCATAGAGCAGGGGAGAAAAAAAACAAACAAAAGCGTCTTAAATTAATCTACAAACGCGATGGAAATGTACACTAATTTGATAGACACCCACTACTCACCGTGTAAACATCGCCACCCCAAACCAGGCTAAATCAGTATGTTTCGAGTTCCTAGTTCATTCATCCCTATTGTAGCATTCTTAGCAGAATTTGTTCTCCTGCCGCATCCACTCATTACAGAGAGCATCTTAAAGCAGCTCAGTGAGATCACGTTTATCCCAGTTCATCAAATGTGATACCCACTTGGTCTGTGGTTTGATCCCATAAATGAAGTTAAAGAGCTCAGTATCAGATAAAAATTGATGTCGTACAATGTGCAAAGCCAACAGGTCATTCCTGAGCATGGAATGAAGCATTGAACGCATATTGATTTATTTTCAAGTAAGGGTCACTGCATATTTTACCCACGTCATTTTGAGACCCCAACATCATAAGATAGAGGATCAGAATAAGGCTGTTCGGCCAATTCAGAGTTTAGATCAGAATGATGCTGGAAAAGCACAGCAGGTCAGGCAGCATCCGATGAGCAGGAAAATCGATGTTTCGGTCTAAAGCCATTCTCCTACCTTCTCCCCGTACTAAACAAGAGCCGATCTCTTTCTGGCTTGAGTACACACAATGGCCTGGCCTCCAATGCCCTCTGCAGCAACAAGTTCCACAGACTCATCACCCTCTGGGTGAAGAAATTCCTCCCCATCTCAGTTCTATAGGGTGCAACTTTGACTTGGAGACTGTGCCCTTGGGTCCTAGTCTCGCCTACCAGTCAAAACATCTATACCACGTTCACTCGACCTCAGTCTCTCAGTATTTTCTATGTTTCAATCATATATCTATCCAATATCCCCCTCCACCCCCAAACTTATCCTTGAAGCGGCTATTAGGCAAGGATTCAGCACTCTGAATGCCTCTCCCAGCATGGTCAGGCAACAAACTATTTAAAAAAGCTCACTGTCTATATATCTATCTTCAACAGAGAGGAAACATGCTTTTCTGACTTGCCAAAATGTTGAATTATAAGCAATGCTAATGTAACACTCAAACTGAAATGAGATCCGTGGCATGTTGGGAAATGTGAAGCTGTACTGTGCTGTTTACTACGCCTGATAAATTCGTGTGTTTGATTCACATCAGAGTTCAGAATGATTTGTAGCTCTCTCAGTATGTGTCTCTTACCCTGGAGTGCGGTGATGTTTTTACTTTGAATGTTCTCTCCATGAGTGACCTGGCAGGTATAAACCGCGCTGTTGAACCATTCACCATAAGGGACCATCAGCCGACTCGTCACCGAGAAGTTCCCGTTCGCCTCACACACGGGAGACGTGAAGAAGCCAGAATCCAAGGGTCGGCCATTTTTCAACCAACTCACGGTGATTGACTTCGGATGGAACTCGATGATTGAACAGACGACGGTTGCAAACTTGCTGCTTGCGATTTCTTCACTGGAGCTCACAGTTAGGAGAAGGGTTGGTGGGAGAATATCTGGACCTTTAGGAAACACATCGCATACATTATCCGACGAATTTCATAACAAAGAAATCAGTTCTCATATATCATGGTTTCTTGTGGTTCATGGATACAAGAATCATAATTGTGCAGAGTGCTGGAGAAGCTGGGATCCACACAGAAAGATAAGCAGGACAAATGTGAAAGGCTAAACTTAGAGGACACAGCAAGGGAGTCAAGGAGGCACAGAAACAACAGGCCGGTAACATCAGAAGAAAGATAGCAACGTTGGATGGTATTCGTTTTAATGACAGAGTATGATGAACAAGGCAGACGAATTACTGGCATAAATGAAGAAATGATGCCGTTGCTATCACGGAGACATATTGAGAGCCTGGCAGGAGTGGCTATTCAATATTCCAGGATTTAGTGCCTTCAGGCGAGACAGGGAAAGATGGAAAATGATGGGGGCGGGGGTGCACGGTACAGAATGTTGCGTCTGTCGCAATTCTGACAAGAGTATTTTAGGCTGTAAAGAGAAATGAAATCATGGATACCTCCTCGAACAAAGGCAAATGGACAGTACTTCAAAACCAAAATACAGCAAACATAACTACTGGGAGAGCACGATAGACCTTACTATAGGTCCAAAAGACCAAGTGCAAATACATGGGCAAATTTCAGAGAAATGTAAATTAAATAGGGGAATGAGAAAAGAGGTTTTTAACTTCCTCAGCATAGGCTTGGATATTCATTTTGTCAAAAATTTAGAGGGAGCACAATTCTGAAAATGCCCCCAGGAGAATATTTGAACAAAGTATGTGTTTAATACAGAGAATTTTAATCCAGACCTTGCAATAGAGGGGTGAATCTGAACTTCACTTTAGGGAATGAAGTCGACCCAGTGGGTAAAACATCAATGGTGGAGCACTTTGCAGACAGTGATGGTAAATCAGTTGGATTTCAGATTGTACTGCAAAGGAATAGAAATTGGCCCAAAGTTCTGAAAAGGGGAAGGACAATTTTAGTTAGATCAGGTAATGACTTGACCAGAGTGGACTGGACGCTGACACTTATTGGTAAATCTGGGTCAGAGCAGTGTGACAAATTTAAGAAAGAGATAGAAAAATCACAGGGTGGTCATTTCCCAGGAAGCCACTGCGTGGGACCAAGAATGCAGCGGGCTCTGGACACCAAAGGGCATGGAGGGTGAGATAAAGAGAAACAAGGGAGGCTTCAGGTCTATACTGAAATCTCAAATCAATAGAAATTAGTATGGAGTACAGAACGTGCAAGGGGGAGTTTGAAAGACAAAGGAATTAGAAGAGCAAAAGGGACCATGAGAAAATAATAGCAGTCATAATAAAGGAAAATATTTTTAAAAGTTACAGGCTCATTCATAATAAAAGAATTATTTGGGAATCAGTAATGCCCATTAAGTGTTATTATTGGAGTGGAGTCGGAGGATTAGGTTGTGGTCAAAACGAATGTGTTGTGTCAGTGTTCACTAGTAAGAGGGACAATGTGGGGACCGAAATCATGGAGGAGTGTTGTGATGTAGTTTTCAGAAATTAGGACACATGACGTGATGTTCTGTGTTGTCTTGCTGAATGAAAAGTGGTTATATTTCCAGGGCAGATGAAAAGTATACCAAGCGGTTGAGCGATGCAAAGGATGAAATAGTTGGGTCGCTGACAATAATTTAGAATTCCTGTCTGGCCACAGCAGTTGTGCCAAGTGAGTGTGGATCAGCCAACATTGCACTGTTATGCAGGACGAAGGAAGGGATAAATAATGAAACCACAGATCTATCAAGCTAGTCTCAGTGGTAAGGAAACTATTGAGTAGTGAAATTAGTTTTCATTTGGAAGATAAATCTACAATTTTCAGCAAGGTTTTATTGAGAGGAAGTCATGTGTAACAATTTGATAGTAGTTTTCAGATAGATAACTCGATGTCCAGATGATAGCAATAATCAGAGCCAATGGGATCCAAGGTAATTTGACAGATTGGATCTAGAACTGGCTGAGTGGTGGGAGCAGGGGATAATAGTCATCGGGTGTCTGCGTGACTGGAAATCTATGTCTCCTGGTGTTCTGTAGGGATTTGTGTTGATTTCTTTGCTATTTCTCTTCCATACCAATGATTGAGACTCAAATTTAGGAGGATTAACCAGTGAATTCACAGATGAAATGAAAACTGTCATGTTGGTAAGTCATGAGCATAATGGCTTTAGATTGCAAGAGGATGTAAAAGGGTTGGTTGTATGTGAAGAGAAAAGTTGCAAATGGAAATTATTCTGGATAAATGTAAGGTGATGTAATTCGGCAGAAGAATCTGTGAGGTATGACGTTTTGAATGGTGGAACCCTGGAAAGGCCTGAGGATCTTTGGTGCATGTACCCACCGATCCCCTACAGTACTGTGTTGTCTGGATAAAGAGGCTAAGAAAGTGGGAGGATATTAGCTTTTATTAGCCTAGACATTGACAATGAAGAGTGGTGAGACGATACTGGAACTTAATAAAACACTGGTTAGGCCATACTGAAGCGTTGTGTGCATATTATCGAAGGAATGTGATTACACTGAAGGCAGTATTGATGAGATTTGCCAGGATCGTGCCTGGGTTGGAGAGTTTTAGTTATGAAACTAGATTAGATAGACAGGGGTTTTCCTTGGAGCAGAGGAGAATTAGGGAGAAGATTATCATGATGTCTAGAATTATTTTAGGCATAGACAGGGTAAACTGGATGAAACCTTTCCCCTTGATGGAGAGATCAATACCTCAGGGGCACAGGGTGAAGGTTAGGCCAGGAGGTTCCAAGTGGACCTCAGGGGAAAACAAAATCAAATAGAGGGTGGTGTTAGCCTGGAGCTCAGCACATATAAGTCATGTAGAGACTGAGCCCCTCATCATAAGTATGAAGTATCCTTGCAAGGGCAAGTCACACAAGGCAATGGATCATGTGCTGGCACATGAGACTGGAATAGTTAGGTGGCTGTTATTGATAGGTGGCTGTTATTGGATGGATAAAAGGGCCTTTTTCCTGTGCTGTATAAGGTGATTCTGTGAAAATGGTTATAAATAATGCCTTGTTCATATTAATCCCAGATGCTCTGTTTATCTCAGTTCCCACAACACGTACCTGGACATGGCATTTCTTTGCTCTTGTGTGACCCGCTGTGTTGAACCTCACAGGAGATTTTGCTGGGGCAATCTACCGCTGACTCGGGCAGGGTTAACTGGCTGCTCAGGGTGTAGGTTCCCTTCTTGTTTCTCACTGAGGGGTAAGTCCTCAATCCATTCTTGATTAGCTCCCCACCTTTCTTCCAGGTTACCTTGGTGACGTCAGGGGAATAGTCCATCGCCAAACAACCAAAGATCACAGAACCGGTGTTGTGCTCCTGACAGGAGGAGACCAGGCCATAAAGCGTGGGGAGCGATGGTGTCTCTACAATAGAATGACCAATTGAGCATGTTAATTTCTGTTAATTTGACCTTATCAGTTACTCAAATGTATCCTCAGCTGTAAACGTTTGCCAGTATGCTCCCGCGAAGTCTACAGCATAACTGGAGTTTGTTTTTGGTTCCTACCAGTTGCTGATCATGATCATTGGTTCCCTCTTTAGAAACATGCCCTCGACCTTGACCGTTACCACATAATTTAGGAAGAAGAACATCCTGATCCCACCCCAGTAACTGTTTGAAGATCTCACCAACTGACACTTTCACTGGATTGCTGTGAAGAGCAGTGAAGTTTCACAAAATACAAAACAAGGAAATGCAGATACATCGAAATTCTACAGTGTGTGCAAACAGGCCATTTGGCCCAACAAGTCCACACCCACCCTCTGAAATGTAACGCATCCAGACCCATTCCCCTATCCTATTATGCTACAGTTAACCCTGACTAATGCACCTAACCTCCCAATCACTGAACACAACATTTGCAATTCCCCCAGCTTGCACATCTTTGGACTGTGGGAGGAAACGCACACAGACATGGGGAGAAAGTGCCAACTCCACACAGACTGTCACCCGAGGCTGGAATGGAACCCGAGTCCCTAGCACTGTGAGGCAGCAGCGCTAACCACGGAACCAGCGTGCTGCTCCACTAGGTACCGTGCTGCTGGTAATACCCAACAGCTGGCAGTAACCCCGGAGAGAAATCAGAGTGAATCATAGAACATAGAACATTACAGCGCAATACAGACCCTTCGGCCCTCGACGTTGCGCTGCCCTGTCATATTAATCTGAAGCCCATCCCACCTACACTATTCCATATACATCCATATGCCTGTCCAATGACGACTTAAATGTACTTAAACTTGGTGAATCTACTACCGTTGCAGGCAAAGCATTCCATACCCTTACTACTCAATGAGTAAAGAAACTACCTCTGACATCTGTCTTATACCTATCTCCCCTCACTTTAAAGTTGTGTCCCCTCGTGTTTGCCGTCCCCATACTTGGAAATCAGGCCCAGTGAGCCTTCCTCACTTATCAATGCAAGGCAGAATGTTCTCTCTGGGAGGGAGGTCACTGCAGCAGCAGCACAGGCAGGAGCTGAGCACTGGGACGGGGAGGATGGCTGTCATGGCTGAACTCATGCCAATTGTCTGGAAGTTGAAACATCTAATTTACAATTATCTGAATTCTGGAGGCCTCTGAGAAATGGAGGACCATTAAGGTTCAGAGACTTTGGAGTATTACAGCTGAGTATTTACGTAAATATGATTTGAGAAATGAACAAGTAATCTTTAACTTTAATAACGATCAAACTGACACGCAGTTCACCACCAAACCTCATCTTTCAGACTAACCACTGCACTTACTCTGTCTAGACCGAAATTTCCACTCACATTGACAAACCCTACCCTGCTAGACATCCATTCATGCCCGGAACACACAACCCCTATCAAACGAAACACATCCAAGGCAATCCATATTGGTAGTGTAGCTGAGCAGAGAGATCTCGGTGTCCATGTACTTGGATCCCTAAAAGTTGCCAGCCAGTTTGATAGAGTTGTTAAGAAGGCATATTTTGTGTTGGCTTTCATCGATAGAGGGACTGAGTTTCAGAACCACGAGGTTAGGCTGCAGCTGCACAAAACTCTGGTGTGACCGCACTTGGGAGTATTGTGGACTGTTCTGGTCACCACATTATAGAGAGAATGTGGAAGCTTTGGAAGAGTTCAGAGGAGGTTTGCCAGGATGTTGTTTGGTATGGCGGGAAGGTTTAATGAGGAAAGGATGAGGGTCTTCAGGCTGTTTTTGTTTGAGAGAAGAAGGTTGAGAGGTTACTTAATTGAGACATAAAAGATAAACAGAGGGTGGACAGTGAAAGTCTTTTTCCTTGAATAGTGATGGCTAGCAGGAGAGGACATAGATGACAGGTGTCAGAGGTTGTTTCTTTACTCAGAGAGTACGAAGGGCATGGAGCGCACTGCCTGCAACAATAGTACACTCGCCAACTTTAAGGGCATCTAAAAGGTCATTGGATAAACATATGGATGAAAATGGAATAGTGTAGGATAGATAGGCTTCAGATTGGTTCCACAGGTCAGCACAACATTGAGGTCTGAAAGGCCTGTTCTGCACTGTAATGTTCTATATTCTATATTGCAGATGGACATATGATCTCAATTCCTTTCACTCATTTACACTCCTGCCGCCCTGCACTGGCCCATAGTGAATCTGGCCCTGACTGGACCTGACACCATCATTTTCACAACCTCTGACAAAAGCCCACTACCCAAGACATGACCTCAGCCCTTGATCACTGACCTCTCATCTTACCCAAGTCAACCTGTGCACATTGAATCCCAGCTCCTTTCGCATCTGTGCTTCACAACCTACCATTTTGCCAGACTCCGAGCTTTGCATTTTGACAACACGTCCACCTGTCACTTCATTACAGTGACCTTCCACCCCCGAAACATCCTGGCACTCTGCCCACCTCTACACTAACCAGCCTGGCATCCTGCCCACCTCTCCATAAACCAGCCTGGCAAAGACAGATCTCCTGCATTTCAGCTCAAACTACCCCTCACCTACCAAGCACAATTCGACCAAATTATCCTGTGACCATTACCATTTACCCGATGCCACCTTGCCAGACAGAGTGCATGGAAGCTTACCCAGCAGCCAGCCAACACCTCACAGCCTATCAGCCCAAACTCTCCCACATGCCCAATCTAGCCCCTCACTTGCTCACCACCTTCCAACTATGAGCCTACTCCACCATAAAGTCAGTGAGTCATAAAGTCGTACAGCACAGAAACAGTTCCTTTGTTCCAGCTCATCCATGCTCACCAGAGTTCCCAAATTAAACTAATTCCACTTGCCTGCCTTTGTCCCATATCAATCCAGACCTATACAGTTCCTATAGCTGGTCAAATGTCTTCTAAATGTTGGACCTATCTCTACATTTACCACTTCCTCTGGCAGTTCATTCCAATGTTTTGGACAGTTACAACATGAAACCCTAATTCCTGCACTCAGTGCTCTGACCAATGAAGGTAAATATGCCAAACACCTTCAACACACTAGCTACTTGAGACAACACTTTCAAGAATCTATGAGTCTGAACCCTCAGGGTTCTCAGTGTTCAACATCACTACCCAGTGCCCTAACATTAACTCTGTAAGACTCTATGAGTCTGGACCTTCAGGGTCCTGTGTTGAATATCACTATCCAGTGCTCTTCCATTAACTCTAAGTTGTGACCTGATTTGTCTTCTCAAAAAGCAACACGTCGTATTCATTTAAATTAAACTCCATCTGCCACTCCTCAGCCCATTGGCCCAGCTGATCAAGATCTCATTGTAAGTTTAGATGACTTTCACTGCCAATTATACCACCAATGTTGGCGTTACGTGCAAACAGACAAACCATGCCCCATTCAATGTCTTCATGGCTTTCAACCAATATTGCAGCCCGTTTCCCTTTCTTCCACATATCCGTAGCATTTTTTTAAGGATTAAAGGAATCTATCTCCTTATTGAAATCATTTGATGTTTTATCCTCAATCAATTTCTGTAGTGGAGAATTCCAAAGGTTCACCATTCTTTTGCTGAACAGAAAACAATCAGGTTCAATGTTATCAGTGTGTTGGGAAGACTGGTGAGCAGCAAGATTAATGATGATCCCATGAATGGAATAGCATTCTAGAGGGGCCGAGATACCTTCTTCAGCTTCCATTTTGCATGCTGATATTTCCCTTCGGCAGCATCTTCCAAAATTGTGATCCTTGAGGATAAGGGCGCACATGCTTGTAAATGCTTCTCCTGAAAGCTCTCCTCCAAATCAGACTTCAACTTGACTCTCACCTAGTTCCCTGCCCGTTTCCTCTTCCTCAATCACAGCCATGGGGCTCACTTCCTAACAGCGCTGTGAATGTGTTAATACCACACAAACTTCAGCAAGTCAAATAGGCTGATGACAACTGGTTTCTCAAGGATATAAAAAGTTTGACACTTCCACCTGTCTAGACACCTGTCTAGAGATTCAAACAACCGCTGGAAGAATTGAAAATTAGGTTTGTGTCTACACAAGATGACATGGTTTCCTTTTGTGTGATTTGACTGTGTTTTCACTGAATGAACAGAGCTATTTCTTAATCATACAATAGGAATGAAGCTTCCCTCATTTTTAACAAGGCAATCACACATTATATTTCTTTATTCCAAAGAAGTACAGTGCTAAATTAAAGAAATATGATGATTGGGATGTTTCAATTGGAAATTGTCAGAGATTTAAAGTTTACTTTCCTGAGCAATTAATTCCAGCCTCATTGTGTCACAGTACTCACAGGAATGTCTTTCAGAAATGGTGTCTCCCTTTGTTATGGGCAGTCGAATCAGTAAATCTGGGATAGTATTTTGCTTGTTTATCAAAGCTGTTGAAGAGTTTTAGCCAAAGGGAGACCTGTGGATTTAACTCACAGATGTACCATGATCTAAGTAAGTGATGGAACAGCTCGAGGGGCTGAGTGCCCTCCTCTTGCTCCTACCTTCCCATAATTGTGTCATTCATTAAGCTAGCACTGGCTGTGAATATTTTTTAATAAAATATTTCAACAAATTAATTGTTTCACATGCTTTAAAAAAAATACTTCTGTTGATTATTTGGAACGGGATCATTGACATTCTCTATTTGAGTGATCAAAAGAACTTGCACCCACTTACAGCAGCCACTGCACTCTGGAGTGTGTTGTTACTTCATAATACTTTCTTGTGAAACTACAGCTCGAGATCAGGGCGCTCAAATTCAATGATTCTTTGATATTTCATATCTCTGAACATTCGCAATTTGTTCAAATGTATCTTTTCTCTGAAGAACGTGTTAAATCGAACAGAACTTTTTTCAATGAAACAACAAACTTTAAATGCTTGAAAACCAAAATGAAAGACAGAAATTTCTGAAGAAACTCAGCAGGTCTAGCAGCTCCTGTGGAGAGAAGGCAAGGTTAACCTTTCGCACACAGAGACCTGCTCTTCAGCAAATTGTTTTCATGTTTTTGGCACAAGAGCTCACACCTGTTGAGATAAACAGTGATTCCGTTGGCTTGACTCCTGTTGGAAAATGAATTCTTAGCAGAGGTACTGGATGGTCAGAGATAGCAATTGACGACCAACTGAAAAGCTATCACCATCTGCTGCAAGTGTTGGATTCAGCAGAACCCCCATCGTACTGAACAATAATATTCAGCTAAAGCACTGGTTTAATATAAGGTAATACGGCCTAAGCATAATCTCATCAAATATGCTTCGAAAATGATTCATTCTGGATTAGTTATAAATGATATTGTTAGAGCAGCAAGTCAAAAGCTGGGATTTCTTTGAGCACTTCCTCCATTAACCCCATCTAGTAATGCCCAAAAGCTTGTGAATAAATATTGATCTAAAAAAAAGCTGCTAACCACCAAAATTCTGTTTAATATCTAAGAGACACAAGTCAGGATAGCGATTGAATAGATTTCACTGGCCTGTGTGAGTGGAATTCCAACAAACACCCAAACATGTCAATCTGCTTTCTTGCACTGAAGTAACCTGATAAGAGATGTGTTACATACCTCTCTAACAGGTTGTAAGTGAACACAGGCCACCTGGCACAGAATCAGGGACCCTACTACAACTTCACAACACAATGAGCTCGACACGATCACGGAGAACACAGCCCACCTCTTTTGACAGTACATCAACCATGTTAGTTATTAACACCTTCCATGAACCAGGGATTGTTCCAGAATGTTTGTACAATGAAAGTAACATTTCAACATTTACCAAGAATGCTTTGACTGCAGCTCCAAATTGTTCAAACTCTATGGGACCTACAGAGGAATAAAACTAGGAATTGCATTGCCATCAAATCACTGTCACTGGATTCCAACCTCGAACTCCCTTCCTCTTTCCCCTGTGAATGTTGCTGCACCAGACGGTCTACTTAGTTTGAAAAAGATTAAAATGTTTTGAAGTGTAATATGACCTTTGCCAGTGACATTAAAAGCTGATAATAGGTTTTCAAATAATAAGATGCAAAAAAATTCTGATTCTACATTGTGACACGAAACATGTCCTGCATAACTGAGGCACAAAGAAAATATACAGCATATTTCCCTCTGCCTCGCTCAATCAAATATCTCTTGTTGCCAACAACCAATTTCAAAACTCTTGCTAACTGCCTTTTGTTCCTGAAACGTTTGTTCTGATTGGAACAACTTAGTCAGGGCTCTCAATTCTGAGGCACGTAATTGAATATTGTAATTCTGGCAGATAAAAGTGGTTTTGAAGCGCGAGATGAAATTGAACTGTCTGAGATTCAGGTATCCGAACTGGACAATTTACAAATGGTCAGGACCGTTGACAAGTTAGACAGAGATAGCACTGAAACAAACTGTACAACAGAGTTAATCCTAGAGGATACATTGCTCAACTCCTCACGTCAAATATATTCACTGTAATTGAACATTCATCAGAGAAACTAACTGGTGGATTAATGTGAACGAGAATGTGTTCACAATAACATAAATAACCACTGAGTTAATAAACTTAATAAGTATTTAACAAAATTATTCAGGTGGGAAATATCGCCAATTAAAGCACAGGTCCGGAGGAAATGGATTAATCTCTAAATTATTTTTACAATTTCTTAAAACGTTCCGTGAACTGTGGAGATTTTGCATGCACTGCATAAAGTCAATACTGAATTCCAGTGTGGAAAGCATTTCTGTTGAAGGTATTAGGGCAAGGTCATTTTCTTGTTAACTACTTTTAATGAACGAAAATGTTTAAAAATGTATGAATTGAAAACACGCTTCTGTCTGGAGTTGCCCGCTTTAGCGGATGTCTCAGTAAATGTGGGCACTGTTGCCTCACAGATCCAGGTACCCAGGCTCGGTTCCAGCCTCGGGTGGCTGCCTATGTGAAGTTTACACAATCTCCCCTGTGTCTGTGTGGGTTTCCTCCCACAATCCAAAGATGTGCATGTCAGGTGAACTGGTCATTGTATATCGTCCATAGTGTTAGGTGCATTAGTCAGGGGTAAATATAGGGTAGGGGAATGGGTCTGGGTGGGTTCCTATTCAGAGGGTCGGTGTGGACTTGTTGGGCCAAATGGCCCGATACATACTGCAGGAAATCTAATCTAAATGATTGTCACACTTAACTAATGTGAGCAGATTCCTTCCGATCGCTACATTGCAATAAATCGGTCAAGTATATTTATTAAAATAAATATTACTCTATTTTAAGTGTCTGAATAAACAATGTGCTCTGTTACCCTCTAGTTCATGTCTTGTGCAAATTTGTGAACTCTGCATCCGTCTGAACACACCGATGTAAAATGAACTCTCTGGGTTTTCAGCAAGCACTCCCATGGTTTTAAGAGTAGAGTTCCTACAGTATAGAAACAGGCCATTTGGCCCAACAATTCCACACTGACCCTCTGGACAGTAAGTAGCCCACCCAGACCCATTCCCCCTAATTTATATTTACCCCTGACTAATGCACCCTAACCTACACATCCCTGAAAACTGTGTGCAATTTAGCACAGCCAATCACCTGACCTGTAAACCTTTTGGACTGTGGTAGGAAACCAGAACGCCCGAAGGAAACCCACGCAGACACAGGGAGAATGTGCTAACTCCACACAGGCAGTCACCCGAGGGTGGGATCGAATTTGGGACCCTGGCACTGGGAGGCAGCAGTGCCAACCACTGAGACACCAAGCTGCCCTGCGAGGTCATGAGTGGAATATTTTAATTAATTCGAAATTTGGCCTTGGTCACATAATTCACGATAGCAGTTGTTTCCAAAAGAATGACTCTTCAGTTGATATTGTGTTGTATAATGTAACTACTTATTTAAAATGCACAGATTGGGAACACCTAAAGCACTGTGCAGATTAAATAATTCAGTTAATGTTTTATTTTTATCCTGTAAATCCAGTTTAATCAGGGACATAACAATTAATTAACTCAAGTTACGTGTGAAACTTATCAAAGCAGTGAAATTGACCTGTTCTTCATAGAATGGAGCAGAATTTCCAAATGGTTTTTGTCAATGATCTTTTCCAGCCAGAAAAATATGTATGTAGTGTACAGCGGAATTGAAAGGTGTTTCTTGATTAATTATAACACAGTCATGGCATTTTTGCTCAAGAGCAAGAACTATTAGAACATTAGACTTTTCAAGTTCTATTTATATTTCTCTATGACTTGTAAACTGTTTAAAGACAGACATTGTGATTGAACTAGATAGTGGAGTTCTGAATGTGGATTGTAAAGCATGGATTAGATTAATCCTTAATTATTACTTTTCAGTAAAAATGGCGCCCGAAGGTGTCTGTTTTCCCTTCATTTCTAAAACCTTTGCGATTTGCCTTTCACTTAATAATAGGCTTTATGAAATTTAAACTCGCATGCTGATTGCATTGAATGAGGAACCTGGAGCGGTTAACATTGCAAAAAACAATGTAGAAACCAGAAACTGTTTCCCAAATATAACACATTTAATGTTACCCAAGCACAGTCCCTCCTCAACAGGTCAATGATCACCAGATCACAACACGGTGTGTATGCAGCAGAACTAGCTCTGCAAACATTTTCAACAGAACCAAGAACATGGTGTAACCTCACAAAACAAACCCAGATTGAAGTCTAACAAAGCTGCTCAGAATCCAGCAAACTAATGATTAAATTGAATAGAAATAACAAGTCATAACAGCAGCCTTGTTTGTCAGGGGACTTAACACTTAAAGCTGTAACGTTTCTGGCAACAGTTCAATTTATTTCCAAACTGTACACCCTTCTGGATCGTGACAATCTTGTGCAGCGCACAGTAGAGCGGTTGAAGGCATATATTGATTAATCACTTCATTGTCAAAACAAAATTATTGAATGGACAAATATTACCACATTATAAGTTTAAGTTTGTTTCAATTACATAATCTGATCAATTCTGCAGTTTCAGATTTTAGTCCCAAATTTTATTTTGAATGAGGCTACTCAAAACAAAATTCAGATAGTTTACAATTTTTTTTTTAAGTCAATGCATTCAAAACTCGTTTTTTTTTTCATTTCTCACACTTCGGGGTTTCTGCCTTCAGTTGTTTTTCAGACCGTTACAAATGGTTTGTAATGTTTTCAATCAATCAGAGAAAAATGTGTCATATAAGTTTAGCAAATGCAGAAATGATTCATGAAATACCAAAGAACTTCACAAATATTGGTAATGAAAACTAATCCAGAGAGTCAATCTCCTCACCAGAAAGAAAACACCGATTACAGAAAGCATGAAAATGCTGATCAATTTCACAAACTGAATAAGATCCAATCAACTCAATTCAACAGAATCAAGGAAAATAAAATCAGAATCCAATCAACTAAAAACAACAGATTTGAATGAAACATAATCAGAATCCAAACAATTCAATTCAACAGAATCAAATAAAACAATTTCAAAAGCCAATCAACACAATTCAACAAAACTAAGTAAAAACAAAGTCAGAATCCAATCAACACATTTCAAAACGAATCAACTAAAACAAAGCCAAAATCCAATCAACTAAATTCAACAGAATCAAGTAAAACAAACTCAGAATCTAATCAACAGAACGCAATATAGCACCGCAAGAAAATTTTATGACAGTTTCTAACCTGCTTGTCATCAACAAAATTAACAAAATAAATGAGAAAATATAATCAGGGTAAGAACATACATTCAATAAGTGAATAATGATATTTTGGCATATTTTAATCATGTTTAGTAATATCTCCAACATCTTTGAATTCTTAGCGTTTGTTGTTGATAATAAAATTCACAATCAGGATGTCACTGACATTGAACATTATTTGTAGCTGACTGATTAAGAGACATTAGGTGTTTCAAGTAACCCAGCCACACAGAATGCCCATCTGATCAAAAAGAGATACACCGAGTAACTGACTCCATCATCCCCATTGTAACTATTTGCTGAGCCTTAACTGAAGTCTATAATCAGTCTGAACAAAAATCATTCCGAACCAAACCAAACTCAGCACAGAATCTGAATTTCATTTAATTCAGAAATTAGTCACATGAATAGAAAGTTTTTAAAAAGTCACTAAGAAAGTTTAAGGGTCTTACCTGAAGTCACTGTCACCATGGTCCCTTGGCCCCAGTATTCAAGATAGTCACAGTGTTACATTTTCTGGACTGGGTCACACAATAACTAGCTCTGCATAAAACAAATCAAAAATCTACCATCATTTTAAATTATCAGAACCACAGGCAAAATAAAGTCACGATAAATCTTCATCACATAATTGCGCTAGTGAATTCTGATCATTCTTGATAAATTTTAATACTGTTTTATACTTCACAGAGTAACACATGAGCTGATTCTCAAAATCCCCAACTGGTGTATCGAAAATTACCCAACACTTTTACAAATTAAATAGTGATACTGGCATTAAACCGCACAGAACTAATACTGCAAGTTAACACTGACTAGTTTCAAACAATGGAGGCTGAATAGGTTTTTGTATTGATCATAATTGTTGTGTCACCCCAGTTATATCACTGTGAGACACGTTGTGTCAAATACTATGACAGACTGTAAACTGTAAAATGCAGAGAATTTCTTCACTTCCTAGAAAGCAGTGATTCAGACACCTCTAAAAATGATTTGGTGCATTATTCCAGCTTTTACAAACGTCATTGCATTCAATGTCCTGTTTTCTGATAGTCATACAGTGAATGCTGTATTCAGGGACTTTCCTTTTAAATGGAGAAATACCAAGTGAAATGCATCCATTGTGAGTAAATGGGAAAATATAATTTGTTTGGTAGGATTTTACTTTAGTTGATTCATTTTCCCTTTAATCGGCCAGATACAATAGATGGCAGCAATTAAGCTGACTACAGAAAAGGTCCTTGAGTTCCCAGTTTCATTTACTGGAAGCAGGTGGAGTTTCTGCAGTGGATCAAAGATATTTTGTCTCACTGTTGACCAGTTTGTGGAAAGCCAACTGCAAACCATAACCACCACCTCCGCAAAAAACAAATCAACACAGCAACAATGCTGGAGAAAAGTATATTTTCAGTTGTGTAACTTGGAGAAGTAGTCACTCCTCTCATTGAAGGAAATATTCGCAGAGCCTCAGACGTAACCTTAACATCAACAGTTCATTCAAGGATCACTACAGCACTGTTTAGTATTGAGAAAAATTGATAAATAGTCATAGAGTCATGTAGTGATACAGCATGGTTACAGACACTTCAGTCCAACCAGTCCATGCCAGTCATAATCCCAAACTAAACTAATCCCACCTGTGTGTACTTGGCCCATATCCTTCCAAACATTTGATATTCATTTACTTATCCAAATGTCTTCTAAAGGTTGTAAGTATCCACCACCAAATCATCCCACACACAAACCATTCTCTGTGTCAAAGGTTGTCTCTGATATCCTGTTTAAAATTGTTCTCCTCTCATTGGAAAAACATGTTCCCTATTGTTGAAATCCCCCACCATAGGGGAAAATACGCCAATGTCTTAGTCAAAAATTGAAAACAATCCCAGCTCCAAACATTTACAAAATATCACTATGGATCTTCCTCGAGTCCAAAAAAGATTGTCCCCTTTGATCAATGATTTGTAAAATTTACTCGCGTATCTACTGTGATAGACGTTTTCAAACAACTTCTTAAGTGCAATTTTTTTTCACATCAATCGGATTAAAGTAACATTTCGTGCGCTACCCCCCACACACAAAAGAAAAACAAGTTTGTTAACACGAATTGCTCTGAGGAAGTCTACGATGGATTATTTTATCAAACAAAATCATTTCCAATGTTGTGAGCGCTCGTCTATCTTCTGTGCAATGGTCTGAATTTTAAGTTGTGTCTGACTGCAGATGAATCATTTGGGGCCTTGTCGGAGGTGAGGGGGAGGTGTGGGCGCAGGTTTTGCACTCCTTGTGGTGGCAAAAGAAGGTGACGGGGTGGGGAGTGGGCTGGTAGAGGGGCATGGACCAGACGAGGGACTCGCGGAGGGAATGGTGTCTCTGGAATGCAGATAGGAGAAGGGAGGGAAATATACCCCGAGTGATTGGGTCTGTTTACAGGTGCTGGAAGCAGCGGAGGATGATATGATGTATGCAAGGTTGGTGCGGTGGAAGATGAGGACCAGGAGGGCTCCCTGTTGCGATTGGAGGGATGGGGTTCAAGGGCATCGTCGACCTCATGGGAGAGGAAATTGCAGTCTTTGAAAAAGGAGGTTATCTGGTATGTTTATGGTGGAACTGGTCCTCCTGGGAGCAGGTGCGGTGCAGGCAGAGGTATTGACAATAAGGGATGGCATTTTTACAGGAGGTTGGATGGGAGGAGTGTAGCCCAGGTAGCTGTGGGAGTCAGTGGGCTTGCAGTAAATGTTTAGTCGGTCACTGGAGATAGAGGTGGAGAGGTCTCGGAAAGGGAGGGAGGTGTCCGAGATGGTCCCTGTGAAGTTTAGGTCAGGTGGAAGGCTTTAGTAAAGTTGATGAACTGTTCAATCTCCTTGTGGTAGCATGAGGTGGCGTTGATACAGTCATCAATGTAGCGGTGGTAAAGGTGGGCAATGATACCAGTGCAGCTGTGGAAGATTGACTGTTCCACATATATGACGAAGAGGCAGGCATAGCTGGGGTCCATACAGGTGTCCATGGCTACCCCTTTGGTTTGGAGGAAGTGGGAGGATTGAAAGGAAATGTAGTTGAGCTTGAGCATGTACTGCTTGGGTTGGCGTGACAGGAAGAAACGGAGGGCTTCGAGGCCGACATCATGGCGTTTGGATGTGTACAGGGCCTGGACATTCTGTTCTCTCTGGGGATTATCAATCGCTTGCAGTTATTGTGGAACTGCAAGTGCAATGGCTGGGAACTCGGAGAGACCAATGTTTAAGTCTTCTGCTTGAAGCACATTTTGACCAGAACATTTAAACACCACAAAGCTCACTGTAGGAAATGCCAGGGCTGCAACTTTTAATAATATTTGAAACTTTGTTAAAAATAGGGATTTTTAGTCATAGTTTCTGAAATAACCAAGAAAATAATTGACCGTTAGAACAAGCTCTTTCAAAGAGAGAGGATTTGCAAAGTTTGAAACCATACAGTGCTGTGGTTTATTTGAATTCAATGTCGGTCAGAATTAGATACAGCCAAGGTGATCTCTCCATATATTGAGTCTGTTGATTTGACACACTGAAATACCTGTCTGTACAAAACTGTATTATTTGTTTAGTTGATCAAACTTTCGGAAACAGATCAAACAGAATGTATTCGGCTGGGAAGGTGATGGATACAGAAGACAGAATCAAAAACTGGGAACATAGAACATAGAACATAGAACATAGAAGAATACAGCGCAGTACAGGCCCTTGGGCCCTCGATGTTGCGCCGATCCAAGCCCACCTAAACTACACTAACCCACTATCCTCCATATACCTATCCAATGCCCTCTTAAATGCCCATAAAGAGGGAGAGTCCACCACTGTTACTGGCAGGGCATTCCATGAACTAACGACTCGCTGAGTGAAGAACCTACCCCTAACATCAGTCCTATATCTACCCCCCCTTAATTTAAAGCTATGCCCCCTTGTAATACCCGACTCAATACGCGGGAAAAGGTTCATACTGTCGACCCTATCTAACCCCCTAATCATCTTGTACACCTCAATCAAGTCACCCCTAAACCTTCTTTTCTCTAGTGAAAACAGCCCCAAGTGCCTCAGTCTTTCCTCATACGATTTTCCTTCCATACCAGGCAACATCCTGGTAAACCTCCTCTGCACCCGTTCCAATGCCTCCACATCCTTCCTATAGTATGGCGACCAAAACTGCACACAATATTCCAGATGCGGCCGTACCAGAGTCTTATACAACTGCATCATGACCTCAGGACTCCGGAACTCAATTCCTCTACCAATAAAAGCCAGTACGCCATATGCCTTCCTCACCGCACTATTTACCTGGGTGGCAACTTTCAGAGATCTGTGTACATGGACACCAAGATCCCTCTGCTCATCCACACTACCAAGTATCCGACCATTAGCCCAGTACCCCATCTTTTTGTTATTCTTAAATTAAATCTGAACATTAAATCTGAAGAGAGAGTAACAAGTTGTACAAGATCAAAGACATGATAAGGTGCATGTCGTTATGTCCCAGACGTTAATGAATCGAATGAGCTTGTTAGATGGTCGAGAGACTCGTCCAGTGATGTCCTGGAATCAGACCGTGAAATAGAGATCGAAAGGTCGATTTGCAAATGTCACTTCAATGTGATCGCTTCATACTCTGTGTCCTGATATAGGCCACATTGGCAGATGTTTCCGCCAGATTGCATCCCCTGGGTTTATTTTCTGATCAGAAGTGAGATGTGTGGCTTGCTGCTGGCACATAGAAACAGGAAGTTGTGCGCCAGCTGAGAATGATACATCAGGCGCTACTTTCCGTATTATCAGCACAAAGTCTTCCTGCCTCTGAGGGTGAACACACACTGACAGTGTTAAGAACAAACACACATTGCTGTTGGTCTCAACATTGTATTCAATTCCATTCCATTCCCATTTCCCAAAATGAAACAGAAGAGACACAAGATTATTTCAGCTGGAGTAAATTATCTGTCAGAGAGATAAGAAGAGTTTTCATCGGGTGAAAGGAGCTAAATGACAATGTGTAGTTTCACTCATAAACCTATGTTTAAAAGTAGAAGTTAATAAGTAAATCTAAGAGACAGCATTCATTAAAAGTTGGAATTGTAAGTTTAAGCAATAAAATTCAGCATGGCTTTGGTGGAAGTGATATCATATCGGAAGTGGTTGATTCTGTTTACCGGAGAGGCAATGAGATGTGACATGGTGTGTAAAAAGTGGATGTAATGCTTCTTGACTTCAATCAGGTTTATGACCAGATCTTGCATCTTTAATACGGTAAGGGTTCATGGATGTGGTACAGTCTGGCAAATGCATCGAAAGTTTATTTGTTGGCAGAATGTAATGGTCGAAGGTAGTCATTGTAAAGACATCTTGTGTCCAGTAGCTTACTAAATGACTTGGTGCTGGATCCTTTGATGTTTGCAGCGTATGTGGACGATCTAGTCAAGAATGTAGCAATTGTGATCAGTAAGTTCAAAGATGAGGTGAAAAACGTGTGGTTTTGCAATTAGTGAGGAGGAAAGCCAGTGTGACAACGATGGCCTTGCCTGTCGGAGAGAAGAATTGAAACCAGAACATTATATCCTAAAGTCTGTGAAGTAAAGCATTTTCGAGACTAACAATTTTAGCGAATATACGATGCATTGTTGGAATCTACACAATACAAAGGATCTTCTGTTGTGAATATCCACATTATGGAGTGGGGGTTGGAATTATAGTCTGGAGATATTGTGGCTAGACCATTCATTCAGGAAACAGGGGTCTGAGCCCACAGTGCTGCCACATCAAGTCGTAATTAAAGTTGATAATTAACCAACTCATTGAAGGAATAAGCTCCACAGATATTCCCTTGCTCTGCTTTGGAGAGCACAACACATCAGCGCAAAAGTTAAGGCTGAAGTATTCACAGCAATCTTCAGCCAGAAGTGCCAATTTTCTGATCCATCTCGGCATCTTCCATAGATCACCAATATCACAGATACCTGTCAGCAGGGAATTCGCCTCTCTCCATGTGAAATCAAGGCACTGTTGGGCGGGGGGGGGGGGGGGGGTGGGGGCGGGTGCAGGGGTTACTGCAAGTGCTACAGAGCCTAACAAAATTCTGGCAATAATACTGATGACTTGTGCTAGCAAAGCAATCCCGGTACAGCTAAAACACTGGCATGGACAATGTGGAAAATAGGCCAGGCACGTCCTGTGCACAGAAAATAGGTCAAACCACCCTGGCGAATTACTGCCCCATCAGTCCATGCTCAATCATGAATTAGATGTAGGAAGGTGCTATCAAGCAGCACAAGCTCAGCAATAACCTGTGTAAATGTGGGTTACGCAAGGCCTACTCAGCTCATGTCTGAATTACTGACTTGATTTAAACATGGACAAAGAACTGAATTCCAAAAATGAGGGGAGAGTGACAGCCCTTGACATTAAGGTCACATTCGACAGAGTGTGATATTATGGAGCCGAGCAAAACTGAGTTCAATGGGTATCAGGTGACAACCTCCCTGCTGCCTGCAGTCATACCTCACACATTGAAAGATGGCTTTGCTTGTTAGAGGGCAGTCGTCTCAGCCAAAGCAAATCTCTGTTGGAGTTCCTGAAGAAAGTGTCCTTGGCACAATCATGTTCAGCTGCTTCAGCAATGACCTTTCCTCCATCAAAAGGTCAGAAGTGAAATCTGCATTAATCTCGCACTTTTTTGAGACTCCTCAGTCCACATTCAAACACAACAAAATTTGGAAATTTCCAGACTTGAGCTGACAAGTGGCATATAGCATTCACACCACAAAACTGCGAGACAATGACCATTGACAATAAGAGACAACCTAATCAAAACCCTTTGACATTCAATAGTGTTACCATCACGAATCCCTCACCATCGACACCCTGGGTTTTATTGTTCTTCAGAAATTGAGCTGGACACTCCACATAAATACAATGGTTGTACGAGCAGGCCAGAGGCTAGGAATACTGCAGTGAGTAACTCACCCTCCCGACTCGCAAAGACAATTGACTGTCTAAGAGACAGAGGTCAGGAGGCTAATAGCACAGCTCGCCCCTTGCCTGGAGAGGAACAGCTTCAACTGCACTCAAGAAGCTTGGCATTGTCCAGGACAAAGCATCCCACTTGATCAGTACCACATCCACAAGCGTCCATTGCCTCCAAATCTGATTCTTAGTACCTGCCATATGATCTATCTAAAATACTACACTGCAGTAACTTAGCCACTTTCTTAGACAGTACCTTCCCACAACCACTTGCATCTCGAAGGACAGGAGCAGCATATACAAGGGAACAGCACCACTGTAAGCTCCTCTCTAAAACACTCGGCATCCTGACATGGAAATATGTCACCGATACTTTACTGTAATTGGGTCAAAATCTGGAATTCCCTTCCTCAGGCCATTTTGGAACATATTATTTCAGAAAGGCAGCTTACTGCCATCTGCTGAAGGACACCTACGGACAACTAAAAGCAACCACCATGTTCCAGGAGTCAATAAAAAAATCATTGAAGCTAACATGACAGTTTGATAAAGTGGTTGAGGAGGAATTATGAGTATGTAATAAGCAATCAAAAGGTTTGGAGTCAAGTTCCAGAATCAGTCCCTACCATGGTAGCTTCAATTAATAAAAGAGTATGAAATGAAAATGCTGGAATAATGAACGATAATCACAGACCTACCAAAGGTTTGAAGCATGTTACATGGTTCAGTATTGTCCTTCAGAGGAGGTCGTCTGACCTTCCTACCTGGCCTGCCCTACCCGTTCAACAATAAGGTGATGGTCCTTTCCTGTGCCGAACCTCACTAAGAAACCCATCCGGAGAAAGTGACGACTGCAGGTGCTGGAGATCAGAGTTGTGAGTGTAGTGCTGGAAAAGCACAGCAGGTCAGGCAGCATCCGAGGAGCAGGAAAATCAACGTTCCAGGCATAACCCCTTCATCAGGTATCCTAATGAAAGCCTCATGCCCGAAACGTCGATTCTCCTGCTCCTCGGACGCTGCCTGACCTGCTGTAATTTTCCAGCACTACAGTCTCGACTGAGAAGCCATTTGGCTGCAATAAAGCTTCTTAAGAAAGATCAACCATAATTAGCTGAGCAAGATGGCAGGCCTTCAAAAAGGTAGCTGATGACCACCTTCTTGGGATATTTGACTAACTTTTTCATAAGCCAGTGAAGAATTCAAAAAAATGCAAATTATGGTGAGTCAGGCTCTTCCGACAGAGTCCGGTACACAGTTTAGATTGATGATTGGATGCAAAGTCTCCTGTGATGTTGCTGTGAACAGCAGGAGAGTTCTTGCCAGTATTGCACTCCAATATTTGTTCATAAAGTGTCAGATTGATTGCATTTCTGTTTGTGACCGCCTTCTGTGCATTCCCAATATTAGGATCACAGCGGTGACACCATGACACCAGTATTCCCAAACTCCAGTTTGATGCTGAATGGACGGGGTTTGGAATAGCAGGGTGAAATTTGAATTCAAAGAAAACCTGGAATCGGAAAGAAAGCCAAATGGTGACCATGTCACCCGAGTCAATGGGAAAAATACAAAAACAGCTTGTTCACGAATGACAAGGCATCTGTCACCTTTCCATGGTCTGGCCGACATGAGATTCCAGACCCACTGTGTTCTGAAGTGGCTTTAGCAAGCTATTGAATGGGCAGTTGGGGATAGGGACTCATTGCTGACCCTTACCAGAAAGTAATATATGTAACAAAACCTCACAACAACTATATTAATTAAATGTAATTGTTACGCAGTTCCTGATGTCATTTCAAGTATTTCACGTGAATATTCTAAAATGCACTTTGAGTGATGTTGCACCGTCTAAACGGACTACAATATAAATTAGTGGGACATTCAGAGTAGGAGAAAGTGAGGACTGCAGATGCTGGAGATCAGAGCTGAAAATGTGTTGCTGGAAAAGCGCAGCAGGTCAGGCAGCATCCAAGGAGCAGGAGAATCGACATTCCGGGCATAAGCAACACATTTTCAGCAGCGACATTCAGAGTAGATCCAGTTCAACATTGATGTTTAATTGCAGAATTTTCAGCACTGAATTTTTAACCTAAATTAAAGTTTTAAATTGTGTTTATCATCCAGAAATAAATAAAATCTGTTGCAATTCGTCTTCATAAAGTTGTATTCACTTCTGAAAATGGTCAACATTCTTAAAATAAACTTGTTTCGATTTGAATCTTACCAACAAATCACTTGTTTCATCTGGCTTTGCTGTCACCATCACTTCCTTGAAACCAATTAAGCATTTATGTAAATAAACACAGAAATAGAATTCTCAGAATAAATTACAGAACAACAAAACCCCAATTTATATTTCCCCACAAGCACAGCACACGAATTGTGGAAAAAGTGCAAACAACTCAATGGATTCCAATACTAATTGATGTTAGGACTTTTTAATACATAATTTGTATAATTGTTGAATGACAGAGGTATCAATTGTCATGTTTAGTCAAAAAAAAACTATAATTAAGTGATACATTGGCACAGCTAATATTTCTGTCTCTCTTTTTCTCTCTTCTCGTCCTGCCTCCCCCCATTTTTCTCTATATCGGATGCCTTGTTTTGCCTCTCCACAATCGGACAACGTTTTCCTTAATAACATGAAGCCAACACCTCACCAACATATGCTCTCAGCCAAATTCATCCATTTCTTTCGAGAGATTTGAGTCAGTACAACCAGATTTTCTCAAAAATCTGTCTGAGTATTGAGTGATCTGGAAATGCTTGATCGGAAAGACTTTACTGTGATAGTGTTTTCATTGTAACTCAGCAGTATTATTCTTGGCTGAGGAATGTTTAATGGTTCAGTGCAATGCATATTTAGTCTATAATTAACTTTTACTGTACATCTCATGGAATGTTTAATATTGTAGAGGGTAATTTATTCTGTGTCGACTCTGTGTTGTACCTGCTCTGGGAGGGTTTTTTTTAGAGAATCCTGGATGCAGCTCTACACTGTGTCTAAACCAAAATGTATTTGACATGTTTGCATTGGACAGCACAATATAGAGGGAGATTTACCCAGCACATTACATGAGCTGTACAATCACAGAAAACACTTGATGTAGCCATGTAAAGGGGCTTGAACTCCTACACTGTCATTCTGATTTTGAAATGCTTGATACCAGAATAAAAAGGGAACAATACTATGCATCAAAACTTTGTTATACAAGTAGATTGTCATCTACAAGCACAGACATACATACACACATAAGCAAATCATCTATGAACAACCCTTGCAGTGTTTAATGGATGAGCACTGAGAGAGCTTTAATATGCAATGTGTGTATTCCAGTGTATACCGACAATGTGCTTGATATGGTAGTTTAAATGTAGTTTTGATCTGTCTTTAACCTTTTCTGTGACAGCTGTGGTTGTGTTTGACAAATATTCAACAGAACTGGAGGACTATAAATGCAGTCACTGCATTAGAGGCAGAATGCAATGCCATCAAACAGGGAGAAAGGCGATCCCTGTGTATTTTCATGATGAGGAGGGATTGAAGCAGCTGGGCTTCAAACATGAAATGGAGGTTAATTTACATGAGGCCGAAATAATTCTGAAAAGAGTAACTTAGAGTAAAGGTCAATGATAGGGAGACAGAAGCAGCCGGTTCAGTCAATGGGGTTTGGTCTTCCAAACACTGACATCATGGCTGAACTGATAATCCTCAGCTCCACTTTCCAGCGTTTTAACTGTAAGCATTGATTCAATTACCAAATCAAAATCTGTCCATTTCAGCCTTCAAAATACTGAATGACCCAACCTCGACAGTCTTCTGTGGTAAAGAATTCCACAAATTCTCTACATTCTGGGAGACAAAATTCTCTTCTGCCTGAAATTTGTGACCTCTAATTTAGACATTCTACTCCCTGGTCCGAAACTCTCCCACATGGGGAAACAACATTTCTGCATTTACACCATCAAGTTTCCTGAAAATAATAGATGTTTCAGAATGTCAGTACTGAATCTTCTATGTTCCAATGAGTATAGGCCCAAACGACTCAATTTCTACTCTCAAGACAGTCCCTCCATCTTCAGGATCAGTCGGCTAAACCTCATGTGGATTGTTTCACATTCCAGTGTACCTTTTGTTTGTGATATGAGTCCCAAGATCAGGTCACAGTATTCCAGCTGTGGAAAGAATACAGCTTCTTTTCAGTTTTAACAAACATTATAGTCAGTTTTAACAAACATTATGCAGATATCCAGCACTGAAACAGACCCTTCGGTCCAACTGCACTGACCAGATATCCCAATCTGACTAAGTACCATTTGCCAAACATTTGGCCAATCTTCCTCTAAATGTTACCTGTTCATACATCCATCCAGGTGCCTTTTAAATGCAGTAATTGAACTCGCCTCCACCACTACCGCTGGCAGCTTTCTCCATACATACACGTGAAAAGGTTACCCCTCAGGTTCTTTGAAAACATTTCTCCTCTCTTACTGAAGGGAAAAGAAAAGCCCCAGCCTATTCAGCTTCACCTTATACCTTAAACACTCCAGTTCCAGCATCATACTTGGAAATCTTTTCTACACCCTCTCAAGTTGCACAAAATCCTTCATAGAAATGGTCAGCCAGATTTGTCTGTAATAATTCTAAATGCGGCCTCACAAATGTTCTGTACAGCTGAGACATGACATCTCGACTCCTACACTTAACATGATGACCAATGAATGAAATCATGCCAAACACCTTTTTCCCCACCCTGTCTCCCTGCAACTCCACTTTCAAGGAATGATGCATCTGCACCCTTTGGTTTTTTTGCTCGCAACACTCCCCAAGGCCCAGCCATTAATTGTATAAGTCCTGCCCTGGTTTGCCTTACATAAACGCAACATCTACATTTATTTAATGAAGCATGGGTTCATGAAAGGCAGGTCATGTTTAACTGATTTATTGGAATTCTTTGAGGTTATAACGAGTGTGGTAGACAATGCGGAACTGGTGAACGTGGTGTACCTGGATTTCCAAAAGGCATTCAGCAAAGTGCTGCACAAAAGGCTGCTGCATAAGCTAAAGATGCACAGTGTTAAGGGCAATGCATTAGCATGGACAGAAGAATGGTTAACTAACAGAATGCAAAAATTGGGGATAAATGGGTGTTTTTCTGGTTGACAATCAGTGGCTAGTGATGTGTCTCAGGGATCAGTGTTGAGACTGCAATTGGTTGCAATTGTTGGGACTGCAGTTGTTTACAATTCAGGGAGATTGCTTCGAGTTAGAGACCAAGTGTAGTGTGTTGTAGTTCACAGAAGCCACTTAAATGAGTGATAGAGTAAAGTGTGCAGAAGGATATAGACAGGCTAAGTGAGTGGGCAAGGGTCTGGCAAATGGAGTACAATGTTAGTAAACGTGAGGTCATCCATTTTGGTAGGATTAATAACAAAGTGGTCTACTTTAAAATGGTGAAAAATTACAGAATGCTGCTGTGCAGGGGGACCTGGGTGTTCTTGTGCATAAAACACGAAGGTCTGGTTTGCGAGTCCAGTAGCTAATTAGGAAGACAAATGGAATAATGTCCTTCATTGCCAGTGGATAGAGTTTAAAATTAGGACTTTCTGCTGGAGCTGTATAGGGCGCTGGTGTGGCCACGCCTGGAGTACTCTGTACACTTTTCATCGCCTTACATGAGATGGCACTGGGGTGGGGTTTGCTGAGGAGTTTGACTACGTTGATTCTGGAAATGAGGGGGGTGGCTTATGAGGAGAGATTGAGCAGACTGTGATTATACTCATTGGAATTCGGAAGAATGGGGGAGGGGATTGTAAAATTATAAATGGGATAGAAAAGACAGACACAGGGAGGCTCACAGTTTGTGAGAAGATTTGTAGCTTGGGTGCTCGTTGTTGTGCTTCTGTTCGCCGAGCTGGGAATTTGTGTTGCAAACGTTTCATCCTCTGTCTAGGTGACATCCTCAGGGCTTGGGGACCTCATGTGAAGCGCTTCTGTGATGTTTCCTCCGGCATTTATAGTGATTTGTATCTGCCGCTTCCGGTTGTCAGTTCCAGCTGTCCGCTGCAGTGGCCGGTATATTGGGTCCAGGTCGATGTGCTTATTGATTGAATCTGTGGATGAGTGCCATGCCTCTAGGAATTCACTGGTTGTTCTCTCTTTGGTTTGACCTATAATAGTAGTGTTGTCCCAGTCGAACTCATGTTGCTTGTCATCTGCGTGTGTGGCTACTATAGATAGCTGGTCAAGCCAACGTCTTCACCCAAAGGGTTGTGAATCTCTGGAATCCCCTGCCTACTGAAGCAGCTGAGGCTAACCTGTTGAATGTTTTAAAGATGAAGATAGATTTGTGAACAGTAAAGGAATGAAGGGTTATAGTGAGCAATGGGTAAGTGGAGTCTCAGTTCATTGAAAGATGATCCACGATATTATTGAAAGGCAGAGCTGACTCATGGAGTCAGATGGCCTACTCCTGATTGTATTTCTTATGTTCGGATGTTGTTATGTTCTAACAGGCCTCCAATTCAAAACGTCATGCTCTCTAACTACTAAATAAAAACTGAAATACTGTGGATGCTGTGTATCAGAAACAAAAGCAGAAACTGCTGGAAATGCTCAGAATGTCTGGCAGCATCTCTGGGGTGAAAGGCTCACCAGTTTATGGTTCCCTTGCTTTTCCATACAACTTTCTTCAATAAAGCTGCCACATTAGTCACTCTCCAGTCTTCTGGCATCTCATCTATGATTATCAACAATACAAATATCTCGGCAAGTGGTCCAGGAATCTCTTCCCTACCTTCCCACAAAGTTCTGGGAAATTACTAATCAGGTCTCCAGGATTTATTTCCATTTTTCTACTTTAAGACCTCCAACACCTCCTTTTCTGTAAAATAAACTCATTTTAAGATCACATTATTTATTTCCCAAGTTTCTTAGCTTCCATACTCCTGTCTACTGTAAATAGTGATACAAAATATTTGCTTAGTGTCTCTGCCATCTCCTGTGGTTACATGTAGGAAAGCCATGTTGATCTTTAAGGCCTGTACTCTCTCCTTAGTTATTCTTTTAAACTTAAAATAATTTTAGAATCTTTTCGGATTCCCCATAATTCTATTTGCCAAAGCAATTTGATGTCCCCTTTTTTCCCTCCTGATTTCCTGTTTAAGTATACTCCGACTGCCCTTATATCCTTCTCAGGATTACTCCATCCCAGCTGTCTATATCTGATGAATACCCCCTTCTTTTTCTGGACAGGAGTTGCAATGTCCCTCATCATTGAGCTTTTCCCATGCCTTGCCCTTCACACAAACAGAAACATACCATCACTGAACTCTCATTGTCTCATTCTTAAAGGCCTCCCACTTGTCCGCCGTCCCTTTACCTGTGAATAACCTCCCCCCCCCCCCCCCCACCTCCAATCAACTTCTCAAAGTCTAATACCACTGAAACTGGCCACACTCTAACTTGAATCTTTCATTTTTAAATCAATTCTATCCTTTCTCATCATTATTATTAAACCAATAGAATTATGATCACTTTCCCTGAAGCGTGCCCCTGTGGACACCTCAGTCACTTGCTCTGCCTTGGTTCCCAACAGAAGGTCAAGTATTGCGACCTGTCGAGTAGGTGCATCCACATATTCAATAATGACGTTTTCTTGTACACACTTAACCAATTTCTCCACATTCCAAGATCTTAACACTACCCCAAACTCTGTTTGGAAAGTTAAAATTCCCTATCGTTATCCTTTTTTCTCACAGATAGCATAATCGCTTGTAAATTTCCCACTGACTATTAGGAGGCCCATTTTACAATCCCAGCAAGGTCATCACCTCTTTCTTATTTTTAAGTTTCATCCAGAAAACTTCACTGGGCAGTCTCCAAGAAATATCCTCTCTACATCCAGCTGTAATGTTCTTTCTAACCAAAAACACCACTCCATCTCCTCTCTTGCTCCTCTGTCTATACACTCTATAGCATCTATATCCTGGAACATTAAGCTGCCAGTCCTGTTCATCCCTGAGCCACATTTCTGCAATGGTAATGATATCCTTGTCCCACATTCCCATCTATGCCCTATGTTCATCTGTCTCACATGTCAGGCCTCTTGCATCAAAATAAATGCAGTTTAGCAGTCTTACCTCGCTCTTGCCAAACTGATGTCTGCCTTGACCCCTAGAATTGCTCACCGCATCTCACCTCAAACATTACTGAAAACATGTTACAATTATGGTTTCCTCCATTTTCTCCAAGAATTGCGATACTTTTATCAGGCAAGATTTCCATTTTGTAAAGCCATTCTCAGTTTTCTGCTGTAACATCCTTTTTTAAAGACTCCACCATTTTTTTCAATAAATGATGTTAAACTAAGTAGCCTCAGTCAATCTTTTGTGTGCCTTAACATTTTATGAGTGAAGGTGTTGGGTGAAGGATCTACTATCAGCCCTCACTTCCAACTGCTGGAGAAGCACTGTCATTGCATCTACTGTGAAAATCTCAACAAAATGTATCTATGTTCATTTACTGAGAAAGCAATTCCACAAATGTTCTAGCTCATCACCTTCGCTGGCGGTCTCAGATTTTACGAAGCAACTCACTGAAAGTCGACAAGGCTAATTAGCAGCAAACCAAGATCAATATTTGAGCAAAAATATCTCAATTCCTGGTCACGGATTTTTGTTCATCTCTTTTTAGGACATTAGCTTCGACAATGTGGAATCTGTGTGGGTGGAGCTGTGAAATACCAAGGGACAAAAAACATTAATGGATGTCATACAGAGACCCCCAGACTGCAGTGGTCATATTGGAATAGTATTAAACAGGAAATTAGCCAAGCATGTGATATGGAGACATCGGTGATCATGGGTGATTTTAACCTACATCTAGATTGGACAAATCAAATTAGCCACAATGTCTACGAGGGGGAATTCTTGGCGTACATATGGGATGGTTTTCTTAACCAACATGTGGATGAACCAACTGGAGAGCAGGCCATCTGTGACTGGGTACTGTGTAATGAGAAGGGAATCATTGCCAATCTAGCTGCGTGAGACTCCTTGGGGATGAGTGACCATGACATGATACAGCTTTTTTATCAGGATGGAGAGTGAGCCAGCAGATTCGGAGACTAGGGTGCTGAATTTTAATAAAGGAAACTATGAAGATAAAAAAGGCATGAGTTGGCGTTGATAGATTAGTGGAAGTTGCTCAAAGATGTTACAGTAGATAGGCATTGGCAAATATTTAAGGAAATCATGGGGGAGCTGCAACAACTATTTATTCCTGTCTGGTACAAAAGCAAAATGGGTAACAGGGCCAATCCATGGCTTATAAAAGAAATTAGATAGCATCCATTTGAAGGAAGTAGCATAGAGATTGGCCAAGAAAAATAATAGGTCTGATGTTTGAGAGCAGTTTCGAATTCAGCAAAGAAGGACCTAGGGATTGATTAAGATGGGGAAAGCAGTACAAAAGAAAGTAAGCTTGCAGGGAACATGAAGACTGACGCTACAAGGTTCTACAGTACGTGAAGAGAAAGAGATTGATGAAGAAAAATGTAGGTCCCTCCAGATGGAAATTGGGGAAATGTATAACAAAGGACAACGAAATATCTGAGCAATTGTATACGTACTTTAGTTCTGTCTGCACAAAAAAATGACAGTTGTACAGGAGGTTGGTGGGGCTGCAGTTGGAGCATATGTTCTGCTTGGTCACCTTGCTCGAGGAAGGAAGTTATTAAACTGGAAAGAGTGCAGAAGAAATTTATAAGGATGTTGCTCGCACTCAGTGGTCTGAGTTATAAGGAGAGGCTGAACAAGCTAGAACTTCTTTTCTTGGCAGTCTAGGAGACTGAGAGGGGATCTTATAGAACTGTACAAAATTATGACAGGCATACACTCAGTCTTTTTTGCCAGGGTTGGGGAATCGAGGATTAGATGTCATTAGTTTAAGGTTAGCGGGGAAAAGTACAAAAGGGAACCTGAGGGGCAATTAGTTTACACAGAGGCTGACACGCATATGTAATGAGCTGCCAGCGGAAGTGGTTGAGGTGGGTACGTTAACAACATTTAACGGCATTTTGACAAATACATGGATAGGAAAGGGTTAGAAGGATGTGGAGCAAATGCAGGGAAATGGGGTTAGCATGGGTGGACAATTTGGTCAGTATGGACCAGTTTGGGCTAAACGACCTCTCTCTGTGCTGTAGGACCCTCTGACTCGAAGATACAAATCAAGTACCAGAAATCCTGGAGAATGCAAGATTTAGTGAGAGGGAAGAACTGAGGGAGGTCAATATTAATAGAGAAATGCTGCTGGGAAATTGAGGGGATTGAACCCGATAAATCCTCAGGGCCTGATAAATCTACATCCCAGATTTTTAGAAATAGTGGATGCTTTGGTTGTCAGGATTCATTAATTTTTGGTACAGTCCTTGCAGATTGGATGGCAGCTATTGCCACTCCAATACTGAGAAAGAGAGGTACAGAGAAACCAGGGAATTATAGACCAGTGAGCTTCAGATCAGTAGTGGGGAAAATTATCAAATCCTTTATCACGTACTTTATGGCAGAGCATTGAGAATGCCGTGGCAAGATCAAAGAGAGTCAGCATGGATTTATGGTGGGGAAATCATGCTTGCCAAATCTATTGGAATTCTGTGAAGATGTAACTATCAGAGTCGACAAAGGGGCACTGGTCAATATGGTATATTTGGGCTTTAAGAAATTGTTAGATAATGTCCCACTTACGACATCACTGTACAGTATTAATGCACATGGGATTGGGGTAGGTGTACTGAGATAGATAGAAAACAGATGGGTAGAGAGGAAACCGAGTAGGGCTTAAGGGTCCGTTTCAAATTGGCAGCCAGTAGCTAGTGGGGTGCCACAGGGACCCCAGCTATTAGCAGTTATTTTAATGATTTGAATGAAGGAATAAAATGTAATATCTCAAAGTTTACAGATGATACCAAGTTGGATAGGAGGGTGAACTGTGACGAGGATGCAGAGACCCTATGGCATGGTCTGGACAGATTTGTTGAGTGGGCAAATCAATGGCAGATGCAGTTATTTTGGATAAATGTCAGGTTATTCAGTGTTGAAACAAAAGCAAGGTGGTGGATTACTACCTGTCTGGCTGTAAATTGGGAGAGGAGAGTGTGCTTGTGCATCAGTCGCTGAAGGTAAGCATGCGAGTGCAGCAGGCAATAAAGAAGGCAAATGCGATATTGGCCTTCATTGTGAGATGTTTCAAGCACAGGAGCAGGGAAGTGTTGTTACAGTTATACAGGACCTTTGTGAGGCCACACTACAAACACTGTGTGCAGTTTTGGTCTCATTTTCACAGGAAGGGTGTTCTTGCTTGGAAATAACATACAATGATAGATTGTCCAGCTTAGGATTGTATTTGCTGGAATTTAAACGAATGGGAGTGGATCTCATTCTAACAGGACGAGACAGGGAGGATGCTCCTGATGGTGGGTGTGTCTAGAATCAGGGGACACAGACTGAAGATTTGGGGTGGATCATTTAGGAGAGAGATGAGGGAGACATTTCTTCACCCAAAGACTGGTGGGCCTGTGGAATTCATTATCACAGGAATTAGTTGATGCCAGGACATTGAATGCATTGAAGATGCGGCTCAATATAGCATTTAAGACAAATGGGTTCAAAGGGGAGTAAACAGAATGAGGTTGTTGAGTTGGACGATGAGTCATGATCATGATAATGGGAGAGCAGGCTCAAAGGGCTGAATGGCCTCCTCCTGCTCCTATCTTCTATTTTTAAGAGGATATTGCCCTGAGAAACCCATGGACAGTATTAGTGCTTCCCCATTAAACTCAAAATATCACTCATCCACCCACCGGAAAAATAATATGGAGACATAACCTCTCAAATTTCAATGACACATCGCCTCCCAAGTGTCAAGATGTGATGATTGAACTGCAGCTTTGCTCATTCTTAACACAATATGTCATTTTGTTCTGTGATTGTGTGTGTGTCTGCAATTTTCTGTGTGTGTGTGTGTGGTGGTGTGTGCCTGTGTGTGCATGTGTCCGTGTGCGTGTATCTGTGTATGTATGTGTCTGTCTCTGTGTGGTTGAATGTCCGTGTGTGTGCGTGTCTCTATATCTGTGTCTGCTTGTGTCTCTGGATGGGTATATGTCTGTGTGTGTGGTATCTGTGTGTACGCGTGAGTATGTGTGCATGTACATTTCTGTGTCTGTAGCCATGTGAAGCACATCATATTTCCTTGAATCTACTTTCTTTGCCAGAGGCCACCAGCATGCTCCAGTTGCTGGAAGGTGCTCTGATGTATTGCAGATTGCGTGCCTCCATGCAGTGTAACTTTGCTGCTTGATGAAAAGACTGATTCATAAGAGACATTTCCATCGCCAATTTCTCACTAACAATTACAGAATGTCATTATGAGTTATTGTCTTTAGTTTGAGCGTCTAAGGTCACCCTGATAGCTCATGTCAAACCAATGGAAATCTTCCCATTCATTTCTCTCAGCCAATAGGGACTCTCTCCATGTATAGTCGATGTTCAGGACTGTCATACCATTCTTCAGCATTCCTGAAGCAGACCCTTTGGTCCATCACTAGCTGCCTGGCTGTAGGAATCTCACCATGCAGGAAGTAAATTCACACGTCACATGCTTCCATTCTGTTGACATGCCCAAGACACACTTGTTGGATGATTTAGGGACTCTCCATTTGAGAGGACACAGAATTCAAGAAGTTGTCATGTCACCTCCAAATCTCAGCATTCCAACTGGGATACCCTCACCCACATCTCAATTCAACTCAAGAAACTCTGCATTTCTCTATACAACAGCCTTTTCACTCCTCCCTCTGCATGTTCCAGGACCACAAAACGCCTTGCAAGGGCATCCGTACCTCTCAGATTATTCCAGACCAGACATCCAAGGGAAGAGGAGCAAGAAAGGACTGCAGCTCAGAGTCAAAAAGATTGGCGCTGAAAAAGCACAGCGTGTCAGGCAGTATATTCAAGGAGAAGAGTCAACGTTTGGGGAATCAGCTTTTCATGGAGTGTCCTGCCAGAAACATTGACGTTTCAGTCATCAGTGGAGACTATTGTTGGGACAAGGTTTGCTGTTCGAATTGGGCAGTGAAAAGTTAGTTGTCACTCTAATAGAACGCCATAATACAACATTCTTGTGGATGGATTATCTCATGCTCTAAATAAAATACAATGAACATCATTGTTATGTGAATCATGAAACAAATTGGAGAACATTAACAAACTGATAACAAAGTCACAACGCCAGCAGTTGACACAGGAGAAGAAAACAAAGAGTACAGTTAAGCAAGTTCAAGCAGAATGATCAGAGACCAGATTTGATTGAATGGCTGAGACAAAACAAGAACAGATGACGAACAAATGGATATTTTCAGTTCAGAGAAATTACCTGAGCTACAACGGAAAGATGAAACACTGAAGCAATATATTGAAAAGCATATACAGAAGTAGAATCTGAAAGCATTCCCAAATGTTACTAACCTAAATATGATGTCTTAATGAGGACATGGAGACGATCACATATTCAGACAGATGGAAAAGTGGCAGAAATTCATTACCAAGAGCTTATACAAAAGGAGGTGTGGCATGTAGCACCTGAGCTACCTGTAGGTCATTGTGGAAGTGAAAAAACTCACCAAAATATAAGAACATTGTTACTGGACTAGACTGCATTTAGATGGAGTTTAAAGTTAATAGAAATGTCATACATGTCATGCACCTGGAAAACCGCAGGCAGGAATAAAACCAGCACCTTAATACCCATACCTGCATTTGAGGAACCTTTTACAATTCTTTGAAGAGATGACAAGTAGGTTAGACCAGGGAAACCCAGTGGATGTCGTCTACCTAGACTTCCAAAAGGCCTTTGATAAGGTGCCACACGGGAGGCTGCTGAGCAAGGTGAGGGCCCATGGTGTTCGAGGTGAGCTACTGGTATGGATTGAGGATTGGCTGTCTGACAGAAGGCAGAGAGATGGGATAAAAGGCTCTTTTTCAGAATGGCAGCCAGTGACAAGCGGTGTCCCGCAGGGTTCAGTATTGGGGCCGCAGCTGTTCACGTTACATATTAATGATCTGGATGAAGGGACCGGGGGCATTCTAGCGAAGTTTGCCGATGATACAAAGTTAGGTGGACAGGCAGGTAGTACTGACGAAGTGGGGAGGCTGCAGAAGCATCTAGACAGTTTGGAAGAGTGGTCCAGGAAATGGCTGATGGAATTCAATGTGAGCAAATGTGAGGTCTTGCATTTTGGAAAAAAGAATACAAGCATGGACTACTTTCTAAACGGTGAGAAAATTCATAAAGCCAAAGTACAAAGGGATCTGGGAGTGCTAGTTGAGGATTCTCTTAAGGTAAACATGCAGGTTGAGTCCGTGATCAAGAAAGCGAATACAATGTTGTCATTTATGTCAAGAGGGTTGGAATATAAAAGCACTGTTGTGCTACTGAGACTTTATAAAGCTCTGGTTAGGCCCCATTTGGAGTACTGTGGCAAGTATGAATCCCCACACATCAGGAAGGACATACTGGCACTGGAGCGTGTCCAGTGGAGATTCACACGGATGATCCCTGGAATGGTAGGTCTAACATACGAGGAATGGCTGAGTATCCTGGGATTGTATTCATTGGAGTTTAGAAGATTAAGGGGAGATCTAATAAAAACTTACAAGATAATACATGGCTTGGACAGGCTGGACGGAAGGAAATTGTTTCCGTTAGGCGAGGAGACTAGGACCCGTGGACACAGCCTTAGAATTAGAGGCGGTAAATTCAGAACTGAAATACGGCGACATTTCTTCAGCCAGTGAGTGGTGGGCCGATGGAATTCATTGCCGCAGAGTACAGTGGAGGCCGGGACGCTAAATGTCTTCAAGGCAGAGACTGACAAATTCTTGATGTCACAAGGAATTAAGGGCTACGGGGAGAATGCGGGTAAATGGAGTTGAAATGCCCATCAGCCATGATTGAATGGCGGAGTGGACTCGATGGGTCGAATGGCCTTATTTCCGCACGTATGTCTTATGGTCTTACAATGGTCTTAACTGATTCAGTGTGTCCCCTACATAAAACAAAAAGTGGGAATCAGTATTTGTTAACAATAATAGATGAGCACATTAGATTTGCAGAGGCTATTCAATTTGTGCAATACCACTGCTAGAAGATTGTAGAAGAGTTACTCCAATGTTTAACTCAATAAAGACTACCTACAGAGATACAACCAGGTCAAGGATCAAAGTTTACATCAAATTTATGGCGGGGAGTGTTAGAAAGGTGGCATCAAACTTCAAAGACCATTAGCAAATTTAGAGAAGACCATATTGAGGGCTTATATTCAAGATAATCTAACCAACTGAATAAAGGAATTCCATTTGCACATCTTACCAATAGGGATGTCCCAGCCTCCACTGCACTCTGCCCCGGGTACAACAGAGTGTTACAAGGGGACATAAATTTAAGGTGAAGGGTGGAAGGTATAGGGGAGACTTCAGGGGTGGGTTCTTTACCCAGAGAGTTGGGGGGGGGGGGCATGGAATGCACTGCCTGTGGGAGTGGTAGAGTCAGAATCTTTGGTGACCTTTAAGCGGCAATTGGATAGGTACATGGATGGGTGCTTAAGCTAGGACAAATGTTCGGCACAACATCGTAGGCCGAAGGGCCTGTTCTGTGCTGTATTGTTCTATGCTCTATGTTCTATGTTCGAAATGAATCTGCCTCATTCAGTCCATTTGAATGAGTGTTGGGGCATGAGCTGAGAGGACCACTGAAATTAAATAAGGAGAAATTAGTGAGTTAGAGTTCAGCTACCACATATTTGAACTGTGTATCAAATTTTAGGGAATGATTACATTGAGGGGGAGGTGGCTAGATGGCATTTAAAAGTAGCACAGCACGTGATGAAGCAGGAAGCAGACAAGAGATTGAAAATTTGCAATTTTTTGAACATGGATAAAATGTTAGTGTTACTTCCAGTTGAACCTATAAAAGCAAGATTTAGTGGAACTTATCAAAGTGAAATAAAATTGAGTGAGGCGAATTACTTGATAGGACTGCAGATAGAAAGCAATCTCAGTGTGTCATGTGAATATGCTCAAATTATAATTTGATACTGTGACAAAGCTGTTACTTTAACAAGGTTAGGTTGTCATTCAGTCTTTGTTCTTCTGGAGGTCATAAAAACACAGGTTCGGAAAAGTCTGAGTTTGGAAGGGTTTCAGGGCCAATTTGACAATAGCTAACAGATACTGCCTCAGGCAGAATGCTTTCAAGGTTAGAAAACAAACACTTGTATATTGAAATGGGAGCGGCCAGTTCTCCCAGCTCAGCTTATCTCTGGTTTAGTTTTTTTTTTAGCAGTCGTGTGAAGAAAGACTGCTGGACCCAAAGAAGCAGGTCCAGGCTGGTAACCTCTCTCAGGTGTCTGTCCTGTGATAACTTGTGTTTGATATGACCTTGTGTGCTAAGGGGTGCTTGTGGGGATGTTGCAAGTATCTTGGAACAGATACACTGTTAGGTTTTAGGATAGGATAAGTTATTCGGTGTTCTGTTTCTGTTCATTGTGTTTCATTCAGTAATCTTCTAAATAAATCCTGTTTGGATTACAATGAGGTGGCTTAACCAGCTGATTCTCTCCTTGAATATCCACTGTACACCTTCTCAAAACAACTAGCACAGTTAGGGTCTGGGCTAACGTTTTGAAATGCTTTAAGGGGTTTGGTCTGTTCCATAACAATCGAGAAGGAAAGTAAAAAGATAATGTGTTCCTGGATACAACACGCGTGACGAAGTGAGTTCACAGGTTTCTGAATTGGACTTTCCTCAAATTAAAATGGACAATGAGGATGTTCTCAAAATTTGGTATAAATTATTGAGGTAGCTTCCACCAGAAATCAAAGTGACCTGAAAGAATTATTACTATTGCTTAGTGAGATATGTGGGAATAAGCTGGGAAATACTATTTTAATTATGCATGATATAGATATAGGAAATGCTGTTCCAATTAAGCAATATCCTTATAGATTTACACCAAATAAAGTTGGTATAGGTTCAAAGACAACTTGAACGCATGTTCCAAAAGAACAGCATGAAAGGGAGTTGCAGCAATTGGAGCTCAGTCATAGTAATGGTGCCACAACCAGATGATTGCGTGCAGCCGATTGCAACGTTAATGCACTTGCAGCGTCTGATTCATATCCAATTCGACATTGAGAAAACTGTATTGAAAAGGTAGAACAAGCAACTTATATTTGTAATTTGGACTTGCTCAGAGGATACTGGCAGGTACCTTTATCCGAAGGAGTGAAGACAATTTTGACTTTTGTAACAATGAATGGACATTACCAACTTAAAGTCATAGAGTCATAGAGATGTACAGCATGGAAACTGACCCTTCCGTCCAAATCGTCCATGCCGACCAGATATCCCAACCCAAACTTGTCCCAGCTGCCAGCGCCCATTCCATATCCCTCTAAACCCTTCCTATTCATATACCAATCCAGATGCCTTTTAAATGTTGCAATTGCACTAGCCTCCACCACTTCCTCTGGCAGCTCATTCCATACATGTACCACCCTCTGTGTGAAAACGTTGCCCCTTAGGTCTCTTTAATATCTTTCCTCTCTCACCCTATACCTATGCCCTCTAGTTCTGGACTCCCTAACCCCAGGGAAAATACTTTGTCTATTTATCCTATCAATGCCCCTCATAATTTTGTAAACTCTATAAGGTCACCCCTCAGCCTCCGACGCTCCAGGGAAAACAGCCCCAGCCTATTCAGCCTCTCTCCATAGCTCAAATCCTCCAACCCTGGCAACATCCTTGTAAATCTTTTCTGAACATTTTCAAGGTTCACAACATCTTTCCAATAGGAAGGAGACCAGAATTGCACACAATATTCCAACAGTGGCCTAAACGTTGTCCTGTACAGCTGCAACATGACCTCCCAACTCTGTACTCAATACTCTGACCAATAAAGGAAAGCATACCAAACACCACCTTCACTATCCTACCTACCTGCAACTCCATTTTCAAGGAGCTATGATCCTTCACTCCAAGGTTTATTTGTTCAGTAACACTCCCTCGGACCTTATCATTTAGTGTACAAGTCCTGCTAAGATTTGCTTTCCCAAAATGCAGCACCTCACATTTATCCGAATTAAACTCCATCTGCCACTTCTCAGCCTATTGGCCCATCTGGTCCAGATCCTGTTGTAATCTGAGGTAACCCTCTTCGCTGTCCACGACACCTCAAATTTTGGTGTCATCTGCAAACTTATTAACTGTACCTCTTATGCTCGCATCCAATTCATTTAAGTCATGCAATTTGATTTGGAAAATGCGCCAGCCACATTTGAAAGGCTAACTAATAAAGTAATTTCTGGGTTATCCAATTGTACGGTGTACATCGACAACCTTGTGATCTTTTAGTCACACACGGAAGGAACATTTGCAGCATTTATTGGAAGTATTCAATTGACTTTGGGAGGCAGGCTGGTGATAAACCTGGCTAAGTGTGAATTCGAGAGAAAGTGAGGGCTGCAGATGCTGGAGATCAGAGCTGAAAATGTGTTGCTGGAAAAGCGCAGCAGGTCAGGTAGCATCCAACGAACAGGAGAATCGAAGTTTCGGCCATAAGCCCTACTTCAGGAAGGTCTTATTTGTGAATTCTCCAAAGTCCGAGTCATGTTCCTCGGTCATGTTGTCAGGCATAGGCAGATGGCCCCGACCATGCCATTGACAACGACAGCAGGACTATGACTTCTGGGAGTGAAAAGGTTTACCATAAGTTTGTACCAAATTGTAATAGCGTGGTTGCTCCACTGATTGACTAATTGAAGAAGTGCAGGAAATTTCAGTGGACAGCAGAATGTCAGAAGGCATGTGCCAACCTGAAAGCTGTGTTAACCATTGCCCCAGTGTTAGTTACGCCGAATTGCACAAAGCTACTCAAGATGGCTATTAATGTGAGTGATATGAGTGTTGGTGCTGTATTCTTACAAGATGACAATGAGAAGCTAGAAAGCCCCATTGGGTATTTCTTCAGGAAATTGAATATTCATCAGAAATATTCCACGATTGAGAAGGAGACCTTGAACTTGGTGTTCCAACATTTTAACATTTGTATTGTCAGTAATGGGTCTTGGTCAATTGTCTGTACTGATCATAACCCATTAAAGCTTTTGGAGAAATGGAAGGGCAGCACTTCCAGATGGTTTACATGGAGCTTGTCACTGCAGCCATTCAATTTGAAAAAGATACACGTGACAGGATGAGAAAATGTATATGCTGATGTCTTGTCACAACTTGGATAATGTAAGATGGAGGATTTGGTGGCAGGAGTAAATGGACAGAAACAGAATGCTGTAGTGAATACTTGCATGGTTACAGTTGATGCAACGTGTATATATTGTCACGTAATAATAGATTAAGACTAAGGTTTTTAAAATGAAATCATCTTTGTCTCTTATTAATATTGCAGTACAATTACAATACTGGTACCAAACCAACAATGTCGAAAATTTCCCAGGATGTCCTGTACATAAAAAAAGGACAAATTCCAGCCAATTAACGCCCCATCAGTCTATTTCTCAATCATCAGTAAAGTGATGGAAAGTGTCATGAAGAGTGATATAAAGCTGCACTTGCTCAGCAATAAGCTGCTCAACATCCTGCGGGTTATCATTGACCAGAAACTCAACTGCACTTGCCAGAAACACAGTAGCTACAACAGCAGGATAGAAGCTAGGAATACTGCAGCAAGGAATACTGCAGCCTGTCCACCATCCACAATGTACAAGTTGGAAGTGTGATGGAATTTTCCCAACTTGCCTGGATGGGTGCAGCCCCATCAAGACTCAAGACGTTTGGCACCATCCAGGAAAAGAGCCCACTTGATTGTCACCACATCCACAAGTGTCCACTCCCTCCACCACACATGCTCAGTACTGACTGCTGCTGCTACTATCTACAAGATTCACTGCAGAAATTCACTGAGGATCCTCAAACAGACCTTCCAAACCCACAATCACTTCCATATCGAAGAACAAGGGCAGCAGATGTGTGGGAACTCCACTATCTTCAGTTCCCCTCCAAGTCATGCATCATCCTGACTTGAAAATATAACGCCGTTCCATCACTGTCACTGGGTCAAAGTCCTGGAATTCCCTCCCTAATTACATTGGGGGTTAACCCACAGCAGTTCAAGAAGTCAGCTCACCCCCACCTTCTCAAGGGCAACTAAGGACATGCATAAAATGCTGGCAAGCCAGCGACACCCACACCCCATAAGATAAATAAAAGATAGTAGTTCAGTGTGTGTGTGTGTGAGAGAGAGAGAGAGGGAGAGAGAGAGAGAGAAAGACCATACCTGAGTGTGTGTGTCTCTGTGTGTGTAAGAGAGAGAGAAAAACACTGTGACTGAGCGTGTGTGTGTAAGAGATTGAGTCAGAGAGACAGAGAGAGAGAGAGACCATGCATCTGCGTGTGTGTGTGTGAGAGAGATAGCGAAAGACTGTTTGTGTGTGTGTGTCGGGGCAGGGGGAGTGGGAGTGTGGTGATGTGAGGATGCTGTTATCTTAAATATGTTATTTTGTCCTGTGTTTTTTTGACGAGAGATTGTAAGGGCAGAGGTGCCAAAAAGTCCAGAGTGTTTGTAGCTTTTTCTTTAAAAAAGTTTAACAATGGAAAAGGAGTGGCCAGTTCAGGTTCTTCCAGTTTTGGTCTAGCTGTAGCATTCCCAAGATGTTTTGAGTATCAGAAGGTTGCAAGCTTCAGTAAATGATTCCTAACTGAGCACTCGGGCATTTCTCTGAATGTTGTTCTCTCCTGCCTGTTCGAATATGAGTTTGAATTTACGTTTTTGCAAAGGGGTGTGTTTATGAGATGTTACAACATTGGAACAGGAAATTAGTAAGTTACTGTATCAGGTAGTAGGTTATGTTTTCCGATCGTTTAGTTATTCTTAATGCCACTTTCTTTTGTTTGTGTTTCAACCGTAGTGCTTAAGTGAATTCTGTGGGGCTTTTTGCAGAGTGGTTTAACCAGTTGCATCACACCTGGAACATCAATGTCACATTTGCCTTTAGACAAAGAAAACCTTATTTATCCTATCCATGCCTCAATGATTTTACAAACCTCTGTAAGGTCACCTCTCAGCCACCGACGCTCCAGGGAAAACAGCGGCAGCTTCTTCAGCCTTTCCTTGTCGCTCAAATCGTCCAACCCTGGCAACATCCTTGTATATCTTTTCTGGAACCTTTCAAGTTTCACAGCATCCTTCCTTTACGAGGGAAATTGCACGCAATATTCTAACAGTGGCCTAAACATTGCCCTGTATAGCTGCAACATGACCTCCGAACTCCAATACTCAATGCTCTGACCAACAAAGGGAAGCATACTCAATGCCTTCTTCACTATGCTGTCTTCCTGGGACTACACTTCCACGGAGCTATGAACTCCAAGGTTTCTTTGATCAACAACACTCCCCAGGAAATTACCATGAAGTGTGTAAGCCCAGCTCTGATTTGCCTTTCCAAAATGCAGCACCTTGCATTTATCGAAATTAAACTCCATCCACGAACCTTTGGCCCATTGGCCCATCTGATCAAGATCCTGTTATACTTTGAGGTAACCTTCTTCGCTGTCCATTACACCAACAATGTTGGTGTCATCTGCAAACTTACTACATATACCTTCTATGTTCACATCCAAATCTTAAATGTAATGATGAAAAGCAGTGGATCCAGCACTGATCCTTGTGGCACATCACAGGTCACAGGCCTCCAGTCTGAAAATCAAACATCCACCACCATCCTCTGTCTTCTACCTTCAAGCCAGTTCTGTATCTAAGTTTCTAGTTCTCCCTGTATTCTATGAGATCTAACCTTGCTAGCCAGTCTCCCATGGGGAACCTTGTCGAAAGCCTTACTGAGGTTCATATAAATCACGCCTCCTGCTCTGCTCTCATCAAATCTCTTTGCTCCTTATTCAAAAAACTCAATCAAGTTTGAGAGACTTGATTTCCCATGCACAAAGCCATATTGACTATCCCTAATCAGTCCTTGCCTTTCCAAATACATGTAAATCCTGTCCCTCAGGATTCCCTTCAACTGAAATGCACCTCTCCCCCCGCCCCCACTGATAACAGGCTCACTGGGCTATAGCACCCTGGCTTTCCATACCACCTTTCCTAAATAGTGGCATCATGTTAGTCAACCTGCTGCCTTCCAGCACCTCATCGTGACTATCGATGATAAAAATATCTTAGCAATGGGTCCAGCAATCACTTCCCTAGCTTCTCACAGAGTTCAAGCGTACACCTGATCATGTCCTGGGGATTTACCCACATTTATGTCTTTTAAGACATCCAGCACCTTCTCTTCTGTAATATGGACATTTTTCAAGATGTCACTATCTATTTCCCCACACTCTATTTCTTCCATGCCCTTCTGCACAGTAAACACTGACACAAATACTCCTTTAATATCCCCATCCCATCTCTTGCAGTTTGTCACATAGGCTGCCTTGCTGATCTTTGAAGGGCCCTATTCTCTCCCTAGTTACCCTTTTGTCCTAAATGCTTTTTTTTTTGTAGAATCATCTTGGATTCTCCTTAACCCCATTTGCAAAATCTATCTCATGCCCCCTTTTTGCCCTCCTGAATTCACTCTTAAGTATACTCCTACTGCCCTTATACTTGAAGAATTCACTCAATCTCTACTGTCTATACCTGACGTATGCTTCCTTCTCTTTCTTGAGCAAACCTTCAATTTCTCGAGTCATCCAGCATTCCCCACACCTACCAGCCTTGCCTTGCACCCCAATAGGAACATACTGTCTCATAATCTCATTTTTGAAGCCTACTCATTTTCCAACCATCCCTTTACCTGCAAAAATCCGCATATAATCACATTTTCAAAGTTCTTGCCTCATACTGCCAAAATTGTCCTTTATCCAATTTAGAACTTTAACAGTTAGATCCTGTCTATCCTTTGCCAGTCCTATTTTAAAACTAATATAATTATGGTCGCTGGCACCAAAGTGCTCCCCCACTGACACCTGCCCTGCCTTATTTCCCAAGCTTTGCACCTTTTCTGGTAGGTACATACTGAATCAGAAAATCTTCTTGTACACACTTAACAAATTCCTCTCCTCCGGTGCTCCGGTTTCCTCCCACAGTCCAAAGATGTGCAGGTTAGGTGAATTGGCCACGCTAAATTACCTGTAGTGTTAGGTGAAGGGGTAAACGTAAGGGAATGGGTCTGGGTGGGTTGCTCTTCGGAGGATCAGTGTGGACCTGTTGGGCCAAAGGTCCTGTATTCCACAGTGTAAGTAATCTAATCTAATCTAATCTAACCTTATCTAATCTAATCTAAACCATTCGCACTATTCCAGTTCCAGTCTACATTTAGAATGTTAAAATTCCCTACCATAACACCTTATTATTCTTATAGATAACTGAGATCTCCTTACAAATTTGTTACTCAATTCCCCACTGATTATGTGGAGCTCTATAGTACAATCTTAAATTGGTAATAGTCCCTTTCTTATTTCTCACTTCCACCCAAATGACTTCCCGGATGTATTCCCAGGAATATCCTCCCTAATTACAGTCATAATGTTATCCCTTATCAAAAATGACACTCCTCCTCCTCTCCTGCCTCCCTTTCTATCCTTCCTGTAGTATTTGTATCTTGGAACATGAAGCTGCCAGTCCTACCCATCCTTGAGCGACATTTCTGCAATTGCTCTGATATCCCAGACCCACGTTCCTAACCATGCCCTGAGTTCATCTGCCTTCCGTGCTAGGTCTCTTGCATTGATGAAAATGCAGTTTGATTTATCAGTCCTCCGTTGTTCTCTGCTTCGTTCCTGCCTGCCCTGACTGTTTGACTTGCTCCTTTTCCCAACTGTACCAGAGTCAGATTGATCTCTTTCCTCACTATCGCTCTGGGTCCCACCCCCCTGCCCACCTTATTAATTTAATTCCTCCCAAGCATTTGCAGCAATCTCCCTGCCAGTATATTAGTCCCTTTTCAATTCAGGTGCAATTCATCCCTCTTATATGGGTCATCCTACCCAAGAAGAGCTTCCAATCATCTAAAATGTGAATCTTTCTCCCATACACCAGCTCCGCAGCTACACATTAATCTCGGATACCACCTTCCCTCCCCTTCCTGGGCCTCTCCATCTCCATCAACAGTTTCGGACCCAAAACTGGCATCTTCTACAAACCCACCGGCTCCCACAGCTAAACAAGGACAGAATCCCCCTGATCTTCACCTTCCACCCCACCAACCTTCGGATACATTTCATCATCCTCCGCCATTTCCGCCACCTACAAATGGACCCCAGCACCAGAGGTGTATTTCCCTCCACACCCTTATCTGCTCTCCGTAAACACCATTCCCTCCGCCACTCCCTTGTCAGGTCCACACCCCACGTCCCACCAATCCACCCTCACCTCCTGGCACTTCCCTCTCTCACCACAGGAATTGCAAAACCTTTGCCCCCAAACCCAACTCTCACTTCCCAAATGCCCCAAAGCAGCCTTCCACATCCATCAGAGCTTTCGCTGCACTTCCACACATGTCATTTACTGTATCCATTGCTCCCGATGCAGTCTCCTCTATATCGGGGATACAGGTCACCTACTTGCTGAGCGCTTCAGAGAACATCTCCGGGACAGGCGCACCAGCCAACCCCACCACTGTGGCTGAAAACCTCTCAACTCCCCCTCCCACTCCGCCGAGGACATGCAGTTCCTGGGCCTCCTCTATCACTAAACCCAAAACCAATCGACACCTGGAGAAATAATGCCTCACATTCTGCCTTGGGACATTGCAACCACACACTATCAATGTGGATTTCACCAGTTTCCTCATTTTTCCACCCCTCACCATCCCCCCCCCCCCCCCCAATCCCAGCCCCAACCTTCAAAATCGGCACCACCCTCATGACCTGTCCTATCTGTCAATCTTCCGTCCCACATATCCACTCCACCCTCCCCTCCGATCTTTCACCTTTACCCCCAACTCCATCCATCTAATGCACTCTCATCTACCTTTCCCCATGCCCACGCCACTCCCATTTATCTCTCCAACCCTTGGCTCACAGCCTCATTCCTAATGAAGGGCTTTTTCCGAAAATGTCGATTCTCCTTCTGCTCAAATGCTGCCTGACCTGTTGTGCTTTTCCAGCACCACGTTCTCGACTCTGATCTCAAACATCTGCAGTCTTCACTTTTTCCTAGACGTTCATCTGCTCGATCCTCCTATTCCTAGCCTCACTTGCTCACAGCATCAGGAGTAATCCAGATATTACTTCCCTCGAGGACCTCCTTTCAAAGTTCCTGCCTAACTTTCTATCTTCTCTCTTCAGCATCTCATCCTTTTTCCTTCCTGTGTCATTGGTTCCAGTGACCTGCTGCTGGTCCCACTTCCCTTTGAGAATATTCTGCCTTGATCCTGGAAACAGGGAGGCAACACACCATTCTGATTTCTTGCTGTCGGCCGCAGAAACATCTGTCTGTGCCTCTGACTAGAGAGTCCCCTCTCACAATCGATCGCTTGGTACCTGACATACCCCTCGTTACATTACAGCCTGTCTTGGTCCCAGAAACTCGGCTGTTCATGCTGCGTTCTCCTGAAAGGCCCCCTACATTTTCCAAAACAACATACTTGTTTGAGATGGGGTTAGCCACAGGAGACTCCTGCACTACCTGCCTCCCTCTCCTACTTTTCCTGCTTTTTCTCCCTTCCTTAAAACTCAGATGTCCCTAGTTCCTGTAAATTCCTCATTGCTCAAACTGCCGCTCCAACTGATCGATGAGATCTGATAGGATTCAGAACCAAACACCCTTACTACTGACATAATCATCAGTATTAAGGAAACTCTCCCTAATCTCCAACAGCTGACAGGAAGAGCACATCACTCCATTCAAGGCCATCTTTGTACCTTAACAACCTACAGAAAATAGCATAGTCTTATGCACTAAAAAAAAGTAATCCAGTCTAACTTAGCATCTATGTTGCATATTTTTAAATTTTAATCAAACGACAGATCTAAAAAAAAAAACTCACTATTAAAAATGACAGCAATATTACACTTACAAACCATGCATTTATCTGCTCCTGTGCTGTGTGCTCTCCAACATAGGTTCCTCGAATGTCAGCTGTGAATTTCACTGTTTGTCAATTTTCTTCAACGTACTCCAATATCTGGAAACACTTGAACTCAAACAGCAAAGGCAGTAACTGTGCATATTTACTGCTGTGTCAGTTAGCAGTGTAAGTTTCTTTCTTTCTCTCTCTCTCTCTCTCTCTCTCTCTCTCTCCCTGACCATGTGGTCACTACCTTTGTTCACTTCCTCCTTTTTAAATTGTCATTATTTTGATCTTTTCTCCCAAACTTCCAAAACAATGCAACAGCTTAAAAACAGTAATTACTGCTTGTGGAATTCGAAGAACTCACTTCCAACACCGAAAATACTCCAAAAGCGAGCAGTTCTTACAGCCAAAACTTTTCCCATCCTCCATCTTGGATTACCCAAATCCTGATAGTTTTTGTTCCACCTCCATATCAATCCTTATCACTCATCAATTGGTTTTCCCTGTTTCAGTTTGCTTACTTGTCTTCTAATCCTGATGAGTGCAGGGCAGAAATGTTCAATTTTGTTTTTCTTTTAGCAACATTTGGGTTTTGTTCAGTTCTATAACAATAATTCACTACTTTTTTTAAAAAAAAGATCTTCCCTCTTCTCTAATGGCTACATTTATTGCCTTCAGTTGTGAGGAATATTTGTCCCTATTCTCGAAGAAACTGAGCCCATCTTGTACCAACCTGGTTGAATGTCAGACAGATCAGGGAGTCAGGTATCATTCACCCCAGACGTACACTGACAAGGAAAGCCCAGACTTCAGTCAGGTTTTCTCTTGTTTCTCACCAGCTATTCCTTAAAATACTGAAACTTGACTGTCCTCCAGTCCATTTCTGAAGTTCTTAATCCATGAACCTTAACCTTCAGTAGGGCCAATGGTGAAATGCCACAGTGTGGGTGATCCCTTCAAAAAGGAACTAACTTGATTCAGAGATGCTAAAATGGCTCAATATATCTAATGCAAAACTAATTTATTTGACTTTTATCCATAATATTAAACCTGTCTCACACAGGTTAATTAACCTGAGCATAAACAGACTCAGTGAACATGGCTTGGGCCTGGGTGTGGTTAACAGCACAATGTCATTGCTGTAGTTCCTTATGAACACGTCAGTGTCTCTGCAGGTTGAATGAGTGAGCAAACCCTTCTTACACACGGAGCAGGTGAATGGCCTCTTCCTGGTGTGAACTCACTGATGTTTGATGTCAGATGATTGACTGAACCTGGTCCTGCAGTGAGAGCCCCAGAAAGGTTTCTCATCAGTGTGAACATGTTGATGGAACATCAGTTTCCTGGAACCTTAAAAGCAATTCCCACAGTCTGGACATTTAAAAGGCCTGGTCTCAGTGTGAACTCACTGGCCTCCCAGTAGGGCAGAAGAGTGAGTAAATCCCTCCCTAAACACAGCGTAACGAAATAGTCTCACGCTTGTGTGAACTCACCGGTGTTTTTGCACATAGGATATGGTACAGAATGCCTTCTCATTCGGCTCAGGGGAACAGTCTGGGTTTGCCGATATATCTGCAGTTGGATGACTGAACGCTGCAGTCAGAGCAGGTTCTCAGCCTCTACCCAGTGTGATCTCGCTGGTGTGTAGGGAGTTGAAATGATTGCCTGAACTTAATGCCGCAGTGAGAACTCCTGAATGGTCTCTCCTCTGTTCGAATACGTCAATGGCACACAGGTGCCCAGAATTTCTATGGCATTTTCCACAGTCTTGCCATTTTAAAAGTTCTTTTATCTGGGTGAACTCTATGGTCTGCCTGCAGTTGGGAAGACTGAGTGAATCCCTTCCCACACTTAGAGCAGATGAATGGCCTTTCCTCAGTGTGAGTGCATCGCTGAATTTCCAGTTGAGGTGGGGATTTGAATCCTCCTTCACCATCCTCATATTTCCACACTTTCTCCCCAGCGTGACTGTGATTATGTCTTGACAGTTCAGATGATTTCATCCACACACAGGACAGGTGCACAGTTTCTCCTCACTTGGTGTTTTCTCCTTCCAAGTTCAGAGTTGAACAATATTCCAAACATAAAATAACAATCAATCTTTCCAATTCTAATATGATACCTGGTTCTGTTTCCTGACCACAGACTGTCCCCTTCACATAATCTGTGAAGCTAATTAAAGAGAAGGAAAGTGAGTGAGAAGACCACAGACTGACTGAATGGTCATCCCTGAGACCTGGCTGCAGGATGAAGTTCTAGGACATTCCTGAAGAGGGCGCACGATGTCTACGCAGCCCCCCTCCAAAGGACACCAGTGCGCAGGCGCTGGATTGAGCCTCTTGGAGCATGCGCAAATTGACTGAAGGCCCCTTTTTCAGTCTCCAGATCATGGCGGGGAGGGGGTAGTCCCGTAGGAATAATGGAGCCAGCGGTGGGAGAGGTGGTGCGATCCGTCTTGGTAATATCCAGTAAAGGTCCCGCGAACCGAATAAGAATTAGCGGGTCCCGCGGTTTCAGCCCTGAGTTTAACTCCCGGGACCTGGGCCGTGGCCGCCATTTTGTTTGGGACGAGGCGCATGCGCCGTTTTCCTGGTGACGCACCGCGAGTGGGCGGGGCCTGCGGTGCCAGTGACGGAGACAGTGGAGAATGGGAGGGGCCTGCGGGACTGACCCAGGGAGGAGGGAGAGCCTGGTGTGGAGGGGGGGGGGGGCAGGCATTCACAGCTCTGGGGGGAACAGGCATTCACAGCTCTGGGGGAGCGGGGGACAGACATTCACAGCTCTGGGGGGGCGGGGGGACAGGCATTCACAGCTCTGGGGGGGGACAGACATTCACAGCTCTGGGGCGGGACAGAAATTCACAGCTCTGGTGGGTGGACAGGCATTCACAGCTCTGGGGGTTGCAGGCATTCACAGCTCTGGGGGGGACAGGCATTCACAGCTCTGGGGGAGTGGGGGACAGGCATTCACAGCTCTGGGGGGGACAGACATTCACAGCTCTGGGGGGGACAGACATTCACAGCTCTGGGGGGTGGACAGGCATTCACAGCTCTGGGGGGGGGACAGGCATTCACAGCTCTGAGGGAGGGGGGGCAGGCATTCACAGCTCTGGGGGGGACAGACATTCACAGCTCTGGGGGGGACAGGCATTCACAGCTCTGGGGGGGGACAGACATTCACAGCTCTGGGGGGGAGGGAGAGGCATTCACAGCTCTGGGGGGGGCAGGCATTCACAGCTCTGGGGGGGGGGGCAGGCATTCACAGCTCTCGGGGGGGACAGACATTCACAGCTCTGGGGGGGGGGGAACAGGCATTCACAGCTCTGGCGGGGAGGGGGGAACAGGACAGGGACAAATAATTCACCAGCACTGGAATGATTTGAACTTCTCTCCTGTCCTAACAGTGATCACTTTTATAAACTTCTTTTACAGGGGATCAGGAGACAGCCAGAGAAAGGCAACTCAAACCAAACCAAAAACAGTCCAAATCTGATCCAACACAATGAATAAGGAACTAAATGCTCTCGGTGTTTGAATGTGGAAGCAGGAGTGTTACAATCAGATGCACAGCCTCGGAAAAGCTTTGCACCATTCGCAGCACACACGACCTGGACAGCGTAGAGTTACAGAGATCGACAGCACAGTAAAAGGTCCTTGAGCCCTTCTGCAATTTAAACCAAAAGCAGAAAAACTCACCTTGCCTCATAATCTGTTAAAGGGACAGAGGACTCCCAAATTCCACTATTCTTTTTAAAAATATCAATGTTATTCTTTAACCCTAAAAGTGAACATTAAACATTTTAAAAAGTGAATATTTTAACTGGAGCAAAAGAAATTATGACGCGATCAGACAGGAGTTGCGACGTACAGACTGGGAGCAATTGTGCCATAGAAAGGGCACAGCAGACATGTGGGGCAGTTGTTGCGAGTGATGCACAAACATGTTCCTCTGAGACGGGTAAGAAGGGGGAATGAGAACAGAGGAGCTTCTCCTCAAAAGGAAGCAGGGAGCTTACGTAAGGTGGAGGAGGCAAGGATCTAACACAGCTTTAGAGGATTGCAGGCTTGCTAGAAAGGAGCTCAGTAATGGACTGAGGAGAGCGGGGAGGGGGCACGAAAAAGGCTTGACAGGAAGGATTACGGAAAATCCAAAGGCATTTTACACAGACGTGAGGAATAGAGAATGATCAGGGTGAAGGTAGGGCCAATCAGGGATAGCATAGGGAACTTATGTGTGGAGTCTGAGCAGATAGGGAAAGCCCTAAATGAGTTTTTTTGCTTTGGTTTTCACGAAGGAAAGGGACCTTGTTGTGAATAAGAACTTTGAGGAGTTGGGATACAGGCGGAACACATCAAGATTGATGAGGTTGATGTGCTGGACATTTTGGCAAACATTTAGATTGATAAGCCCCATGATTTATCTTAGGCTACACGAGGAAGCAAGAAAGGAGGTTGCTAAACCGCTGGTGAAGATCTTTGCGTCCTCACTCTCCCCGGGAGTCATATAGGAGGATTGCTAGGAGGCAATTACCCTTCTTTTCACGAAGGGTAATAGGGGAATCCCCGGCAATTACAGACCAGCCAGTCTTCCGTCTGTGGTCTGCAAGGTTTTGGAAAGAATTTACGACTATTTGGAAAAGCATAGCGCGATTAAAGGCAGTCAGCATGGCTTTGTGAGGGGCAGGTCATCCCTCATAAATCTTATTGTGTTCTTTGAGGAAGTGATAGGACAGATCAATGAAGGTCAAGCTAATGGATGTGATATATAAGGACTTCAGCAAGGCATTTGATAAGGTTCCCCATGGTAGGCTCATCCATAAAGTCAGGAGGTATGGGTTTTGGGAGATTTGGCTATTTAGATTCAGAATTGGCTAGCTGACAGAAGGCAGAGAGTGGTTATAGATGGCAAGTTCTGCCTGGAGGTCAGTCTTGAGTGGTGTCCCACAGGGTTCTGTTCTTGGGTCTCTGCTCTTTGTAGTTTTTTATGAGGAGATTGAGGGGTGGGTTAGTCAATTTGCAGATGGCACATAGGTTAGAGGTGCTGTTGATAGTATCGAGTGCTATTGCAGGCTGCAGCACAACATAGACAGGCTGCAGATCTGGGTTGAAAAATGGCAGATGGAATTAAACCTGGATAAATGCGAAATGATGCAATTTGAAAGGTTGAATTAGAACGCTGAACACAGGGTTAAAGACCATATTCTTGGCAGTGTGGAGGAACAGAGGGAACTTTGTGTTCAAGTACATAGTTCCCGCAAATATGCCACCCAAGTGGATAGGGTTATTTAGAAAGCATATGGTGTTTTGGCTTTCATTTAGAGGGGAATCAAGTTTAAGAGCCGAGAGATTTTGCTACAGTTCTACAAGTCCCTGTGAGACCACACTTAGAATATTGTGTCCGGTTCTGGTTGCCCGACTAAGGAAAGATACAGAGACTTTGGAGAGGGTGCAAAGAATGTTTATCAGGGCTGCCTGGACTGGAGGGCTTGCCTTATGAAGAGGGATTGACGAAGCTCAGACTTTTCTCTCTGAGAGAAGGAAGAGGAGAGGAGACCTGATCGAGGTATACAAGGTAATGAGATTAATAGATAGAGTCAATAGCCAGAGACTTTTCCATAGGGCAGGATTGACTGGCACGAGGAGGCATAGTTTTAGGTTATTAGGAGAAAGGTTAAACGGGTCGTCAGAGGTAGGTTCTTTACACAGAGAGTTGTGAACGCATGGAATGCTGTTGCCAGTGGTGGAAGCAGAGTCATTAGGGGCAATTAAGCGACTACTGGACATGCACATGGATAGCAGTGAATTGAGGGGTGCATAGGTTAAGTTATGTTATTTTACATTAGGATTAATCCTTAGCACAACATCGTGGGCCAAAGGGTTTGTTCTGTACTGTACTTTTTTATGTTCTATGTAAACAATAACTATTCACAACTCTGAACCACTTTTCTCTTAAAGATCTGTTTTCTATGTCCAACTATATAACGATATACTGATCCAATAAATCCCAATTAAAATGTGCAACATATTAATTTTCAAATCCGGTGTCAATCTTCCTGTTTGTAGATCTCCCTGGGTCGGCTTTAGACTTCTGCTGCAATAGTAAAAAAGTACCTTTGATCGAGAGTGTTTTGGATGGCAGTCTCTCTCCCTCTCTCTCTCTCTCTAGCTAACTCTCAAAATGCTGACCTTTGATACCCCAAATATCGGATCATCTCACTGGTTCTAAGTTGTCAAAATGGTAAAATTCAAATTCCATTGGGTTTTAGTTTACTGGGGCATAATTTAAATTGATTGGTTGAATTCAAATAGTGGTCAAACTACTAGGTTTCTAGTTTACAACCAAATGTTACATATTTTCAAGTCATAGTCAAGTCACACGACAGTTGCTCTCACTGCCAAAACATCCTTCACTCTCCCTTAAAGGTACAGTATACACATTCAACTTCATAACAGCATCATGAATATTTGGAGAGTTTCTTCTTCTGTCACCCTAAAAGACAGTGAGTTCCCATTTCCCACCTCCCTGTGGCTGTGTTTGTGTGTGGGCAAGGCTTGAACTGATCACCAAACCTGGAAACAAGCAACAACACCAGTACCACAGGGAAACCATGTAAACATGGGGATTGTGGAAAGGCATTCAAATACTCACTCCTGTTGGAAATTCATTCGCACAGACATACTGGAGAGAAGCCATTCTCCTGCATTCAGTGTGGGAAAGGATTCACTCAGTCAACATCTCTGGTGACACACCAGCTATTTCACACAAGTGAGAGACCATTCACCTGTCGTCTCTGTGAGAAAGGATTCACTCAGAGTGACTGGTACATCAGGTTCATACTGGGGAGAAGCTATTCATTCCCCTGCTCCATTTGAGAGAGGGAGTTTCTCAACTGTCACGGCTACTGATCCATCAGCATGTTCAAACTGCGGAAAGAATAGTCATCTGTCGTGTGGGAGAAAGGGTTCCCCAATATATCTAAGCTTCTGAACCATCAATGAGTTCACCTTGTGTCAAGGTCATTCACCTGCCCTGTGTGAGAGAAAGGATTCACAACTTCATCCAGCCTTCTGACACATCAACAGATTCACACCTGGGAGTGACCTGTTCAACCAGTGCAAGTGGATGTAGTCAGCTCACACATCAACAAGTCGCATGTGACTGCAGAGGTTGGAATATTCCATCACTCCTGTTGCTCATGACATCCAGCATTGAATCAAGTACATTCTTACAGTTCGGGTTTGTTTCTGCTGAAGTTACTTCCTTATCACTAGAGTAGAGTTGAAGATTCTTGTCATTGTAGCTGACAGCGTTCTTTGGGGTATCGTGACCCTTTAAAATCAGCTCTCTGTGATCATTCTGTCAAATTCAGAAAAATTTCACAGGCAATTAGTGTGCAACTAATATTGAATTTCTGCTTCAAATGGAACTTGCTCCCTGGGAAAAGAACTGAAATTTGATATCTGAAAAGTTCCCTGGCATTAAAATCTCCAAAAAGAAAGTGTTGATGAATCCTTGCTGACAATTCTTACTGACTTGAACATTGCACACATGGCCCTACATTCCTACCAGGAAGAATGGGAATCAAAGTTTATGTCAGAGCTGAAGAGATTGGTGTCAGTGACTGTGGGACTGGTTTATATCAGACAGGGGGAGATTGGTGTCAGTGAATAAGGGGCTGGTTTATATCAGACAGGAGGAGATTGGTGTCAGTGACTGCAGGGCTGGTGTATATCAGACGCGGGGAGATTATTGTCAGTTTCTGTGGGGCTGATTTCAACCAGACTGGCGGAGATTGGTGTCGCTGACTGTCTGAGAGAAAGTATGGACTGCAAATGCTGGAGATCAGAGCTGAAAATGTGTTGCGGGAAAAGCGCAGCAGGTCAGGCAGCATCCAGGGAACAGGAGAATCGACGTTTCGGGCATAAGCCCTTCTTCAGGAATCATGCCCAAAACGTCGGTTCCCCTGCTCCTTGGATGCTGCCTGACCTGCTGCGCTTTTCCAGTAACACATTTTCGTCACTGACTGTCTGGCTAGTTTATATCAGAAAGGGAGGGATTGGTGTCAGTGGTCTAGGAGCTGGTTTATATCAGACAAGAGGAAATTGGTGAAAGATTTTGAGGGAATGGTTTAAATTGGATAGGGGGAGTTTGGTATCACTCTCTAGGGGACTAGTTTATATCAGGGGAGATTGATGTCAGTGAATAAGGGGCTCGTTTATATCATACAGGCAGAGATTGGTGTCAGTGACTGTAGAGCTGGTTTATATCAGACAGGGGGAGATTGGTGTCAGTGACTGTGGGGCTGGTTTATATCAGACAGAGGGAGATTGGTGTCAGTGACTGTGGGGCTGGTTTATATCAGACAGAGAAAGATTGGTGTCAGTGACTGTGGGGCTGGTTTATATCAGACAGAGAGAGATTGGTGTCAGTGACTGTGGGTTGGTTTATATCAGACATGCAGAAATTGGTATCAGTGATTGTGGGTTGGTTTATATCAGACAGGCAGAGACTGGGTTCAGTGACTGTGGGGCTTGTTTATATCAGACAAGGGGAGATTGGCATCAGTGACTGTGAGTCAGATTATTATCAGAGCTGGAAATGTGTTGCTGGAAAAGCGCAGCAGGTCAGGCAGCATCCAGGGAACAGGAGAATCGACGTTTCGGGCATAAGCCCTTCTTCAGTAATCATGCCCGAAACGTCGGTTCTCCTGTTCCCTGGATGCTGCCTGACCTGCTGCGCGTTTCCAGCAACACAGTTTCAGCTCTCATCTCCAGCATCTGCAGACCTCACTTTGTCCTCTGATTTATATCAGGCAGGCAAAGATTGGTGTCAGTGACTGTGGGGCTGGTTGAGATCAGGCAGGCAAAGATTGGTGTCAGTGACTGTGGGGCTGGTAGAGATCAGGCAGGCAAAGATTGGTGTCAGTGACTGTGGGGCTGGTTGAGATCAGGCAGGCAAAGATTGGTGTCAGTGACTGTGGGGCTGGTTGAGATCAGGCAGGCAAAGATTGGTGTCAGTGACTGTGGGGCTGGTTTATATCAGACAGGCAGAGATTGGTGTCAGTGACTGCGGGGCTGGTTTATGTCAGACAGGGGGAGATTGGCGTCAGTGAAAAAGGGGCTGGTTTATGACAGACAGGAGGAGATTGCCATCAGTGACTGTGGAGCTCGTTTATATCAGACAGAGAGAGATTGGTGTCAGTGACTGTGGGTCTGGTTTATATCAGAAAGGGGGAGATTGGTGTCAGTGACTGTGGGGCTGGATTATATCAGACTGGAGGAAATTGGTGTCAGTGACTGTGGGTATGGTTCATATCAGACAGCGAGAGATTGGTGTCAGTGACTGTGAGTCTGGTTTATATCAGACAGCGGGAGATTGGTGTCAGTGACTGTGGGCTGGTTTATATCAGACAAGGGGAGATTGGTGTCAGTGTCTGTGGGGCTGGATTATATCAGACAGGCAGAGGTTGGTGTCAGTGACTGTGCGGCTGGTTTATATCAGAAAGGGGGAGATTGGTGTCAGCGACTGTGGGGCTGGTTTATATCAGACAGAGGGAGATTGGTGTCAGGGACTATGGGTCTGGTTTATATCAGGCATGGGGAGATTAGTGTCAGTGACTGTGGGGCTGGATTATATCAGACTTTAGGAAATTGGTGTCAGTGACTGTGGGGCTCGTTCATATAAGACAAGGGGAGATTGGTGTCAGTGACTGTGGGTCTGGTTTATATCAGACAGGGGGAGATTGGTGTCATGGACTGTGGGCTGGTTTATATCAGACAGCGGGAGATTGGTGTCAGTGACTGTGGGGCTGGTTTATATCAGACAAGCGGAGATTGGTGTTAGTGACTGTGGGGCTGGTTTCTATCAGACAGGGGGAGATCGGTGTCATGGACTGTGGGTCTGGTTTATATCAGACAGGGGGAGATTGGTGTCAGGGACCATGGGTCTGGATTATATGAGACAGGCAAAGATTGGTGTCAGGGACTATGGGGCTGGTTTATGTCAGACAGGGGGAGATTGGTGGCAGTGACTGTGGGGCCGGTTTATGTGAGACAGCGGGACATTTCCATAAGTGAAAAGGGGGCTGGTTTATGTCAGACAGGAGGAGATTGTCATCAGTGACTGTGGGGCTGGTTTATATCAGACAGAGAGAGATTGGTGTCAGTGACTGTGGAGCTGGTTTATATCAGACAGAGAGAGATTGGTGTCAGTGACTGTGGGGCTGGATTATATCAGACTGGAGGAAATTGGTGTCAGTGACTGTGGGTATGGTTCATATCAGACAGGGAGAGATTGTTGTCAGTGACTGTGAGTCTGGTTTATATCAGACAAGGGGAGATTGGTGTCAGTGACTGTGGGTTGGTTTATATCAGACAAGGGCAGATTGGTGTCAGTGTCTGTGGGGCTGGATTATATCAGACAGGCAGAGGTTGGTGTCAGTGACTGTGGGGCTGGTCTATATCAGAAAGGGGGAGATTGGTGTCAGCGACTGTGGGGCTGGTTTATATCAGACAGAGGAAAATTGGTGTCAGTGACTATGGGTCTGGTTTATATCAGACATGGGGAGATTAGTGACACTGACTGTGGGGCTGGATTATATCAGACTTTAGGAAATTGGTGTCAGTGACTGTTGGTATGGTTTATATCAAACAAGGAGAGATTGGTGTCAGTGACTGTGGGTCTGGTTTATATCAGACAGGGTGAGATTGGTGTCAGTGACTGTGGGTCTGGTTTATATCAGACAGGGGGAGATTGGTGTCAGGGACCATGGGTCTGGATTATATGAGACAGGCAGAGATTGGTGTCAGGGACTATGGGGCTGGTTTATATCATACATGCAGAAATTGGTGTCAGTGACTGTGGAGCTGTTTTATGTCAGACAGGGGGAGATTGGCGTCAGTGAAAAAGGGGCTGGTTTTTGTCAGACAGGAGGAGATTGTCATCAGTGACTGTGGAGCTGGTTTATATCAGCCTGGAGGAGATTGGCGTCAGTGACTGTGGGTCTGGTTTATATCAGAAAGGGGGAGATTGGTATCAGTCACTGTGGAGAGAAAGTGAGGTCTGCAGATGCTGGAGATCAGAGATGGAAATGTGTTGCTGGAAAAGCGCAGCAGGTCAGGCAGCATCTAGGGAACAGGAGAATCGACGTTTCGGGCATTAGCCCTTCCTGAAGAAGGGCTAATGCCAGAAACGTCGATTCTCCTGTTCCCTAGATGCTGCCTGACCTGCTGCGCTTTTCCAGCAACACATTTCCATCAGTCACTGTGGGGCTGTTTATGTCAGACAGACGGAGATTGCTGTCAGTGACTGTGGGTCTGGTTTATATCAGACAGGGGGAGATTGGTGTCAGTGACTCTGGGGCTGGATTATATCAGACTTTAGGAAATTGGGGTCAGTGACTGTGGGTCTGGTTTATATCAGACAGGGGGAGATTGGTGTCAGTGACTCTGGGGCTGGATTATATCAGACTTTAGGAAATTGGGGTCAGTGACTGTGGGTCTGGTTTATATCAGACAGAGGGAGATTGGTGTCAGTGACTGTGGGTCTGGTTTACATCAGACAGGAGGAGATTGGTGTCAGTGACTGTTGGTCTGGTTTATATCAGAAAGGGGGAGATTGGTGTCAGTGACTGTGGGTCTGGTTTATATCAGACAGGAGGAGATTGGTGTCAGTGACTGTGGGTCTGGTTTATATCAGAAAGGGGGAGATTGGTGTCAGTGACTGTGGGGCTGGTTTATATCAGACAGGGGGAGATTGGTGTCATGGACTGTGAGGAGAAAGTGAGGTCTGCAGATGCTGGAGATCAGAGATGGAAATGTGTTGCTGGAAAAGCGCAGCAGGTCAGGCAGCATCTAGGGAACAGGAGAATTGACGTTTCGGGCATTAGCCCTTCTTCAGGAAGGACTGTCATGGACTGTGGGCTGGTTTATATCAGACAGCGGGAGATTGGTGTCAGTGACTATGGGGCTGGTTTATATCAGACAGAGGGAGATTGCTGTCAGTGACTGTGGGTCTGGTTTATATCAGACAGGGGGAGATTGGTGTCAGTGACTCTGGGGCTGGATTATATCAGACTTAGGAAATTGGTGTCAGTGACTGTGGGTCTGGTTTATGTCAGACAGGGAGAGATTCGTGTCATGGACTGTGGGTCTGGTTAATATCAGACAGGAGGAGATTGGTGTCAGTGACTGTGGGGCTGGTTCATATAAGACAAGGGGAGATTGGTGTCAGTGACTGTGGGCCTGGTTTATATCAGACAGGGGGAGATTGGTGTCATGGACTGTGGGGCTGGTTTATATCAGACAGAGGGAGATTGCTGTCAGTGACTGTGTGTCTGGTTTATATCAGACAGGGGGAGATTGGTGTCAGTGACTCTGTGGCTGGATTATATCAGACTTTAGGAAATTGGTGTCAGTGACTGTGGATATGGTTTATATCAGACAGGGGGAGATTGGTGTCAGTGACTGTGGGCTGGTTTATATCAGACAACGGGAGATTGGTGTCAGTGACTGTGGGCTGGTTTATATCAGACAGAGGGAGATTGGTGTCAGTGACTGTGGGGCTGGTTTATATCAGACAGAGGGAGATTTGTGTCAGGGACTATGGGTCTGGTTTATATCAGACGGGGGAGGTTGGTGTCAGGGACTGTAGGTCTGGTTTATATCAGACAGGGGGCGATTGGTGTCAGTGACTGTGTGGCTGGTTTATATCAGATTGGAGGAAAATATTGTCACTGTCTGTGGGGCAGGGTGAAATCAGACATGGGGAGATATGTGCCTGTGGGGTGGTTTATATTCGACAGGGGGTGATTGGTGTCAGTGAGTGAGGGGCTGGTTGATATCTGACAGGAGGAGTTTGCTGTCACTGACTGTGGTGAGGACGTTATAAATCCAGAAAAGGATCAGTTCCATGTTTTAATTCTCTTTCAAGGCATCCTGGGCACTCAACAGTTAAACATTCCACTCTGAAACAGACTCACTACAGTATCAATTACTGAATAGACAGAACGTCTCAGTAGGATAACTGAATCTTAGAGAAGTAATCCATTGCTGCCACACATGTGGATTCCTCTGCAGCCTCAGGTAAAGGTATTTGTCCTCCCCAGCCAAGACTGATAGCCTTGGCCACAACCCTGTTGAACTTCCTCCTGCTCCCATTATCTTGCTTCCTCTCCGTATTAGCATAGGGATGTGAATTCCCGGTTGAAAACCGTAAAAACCCTTCAGTTTTAATCTCTTCCCATTGACACATGATCATGAAGCATACGATAATCAGTCGCTGTAATCCATTCACTCGTTATCGCAGGACATCGACATTCACCGGGCCTTGTAAGATGATAATTGCCCATCTTAAACAATGTAACGACAATCAACCATGTGGCTGAGAGACCTTTTGTATTATTCCCATAAAAAGTACTGCCTTTGTGTGTAGAGCAGAGATTCGTGGAGAAGTGTCACCACAAGTAGACACACGACTACTTTCAGGGACATGGAGAATCTCGCACTGCACTCCGATAATAAAGCGTCTGCTGTTGTACTGAAACTTGTGTTGTCTGGATTTTTGGAACAAAATATTCATTAACAGCCTCACAATTCTATATTTGAGTTTTCATTTTCAATCAGGAAGTGTCTGCTTTGCTTTGCCATATCTTCCAAACCATTAGATTTCACCTCTGCAGCTTCAGATCCTATCTGTAGCCACAAATAAACGCGGAGCGCTGAAGAAATATAGCAGGTGCAGAAGCATCTGCAGAGAGTGAGAACAGAGTTTAAATTCAGGTCTGACAGTGTGTCTGAATAAAGCTCAATCTTGTGGCACTTCCACATTGACAATTGTTAGTGCCAACACCTCAATCAAAGTCTCTTCATTGTCCTGTTTTTTTCGAATCGCAGGGGTATCCAGTGCAGAACAAGTCCCTTCAACCCATTGATTCTGTGCCAGTCAAAAACCACCATCAAACTATGGTAACTTCATTTCTCAGCCCTTGGCCCATCACCTTATATCAGGTAAAAACAAGGACTGCAGATACTGGAAACCAGAGTCTAGATTAGAGTGGGGCTGGAAATGCCCAGCAACTCAGGCAGCATCCGAGGAGCCAGAAAATTGATGTTTCGGGCAAACAGTACAGACTACAGATTCAAAATCACCAGCAATGGTTCTCCTTCAAGACCCATCACCTTGTATGTCTTGGCATTGCAAGTGCACTTCTGAATACTTCTTCAATGATTTGAGAGATTCTGTCTGCAATCCCCTTCCGGCAGTGAATTCAGTTTTTTTCACCACCCTCTGGGTGAAAGCCTTTTTCCTTCATTACACAGACCATGAGTGTAGGAGTTAGGACATCATGTTGAGGTTGTACAGGCCTCTTCTAGAATACTGTGTCCAATTCTGGTCTCCCTGTTATAGGAGGGGTATTGTTAAGCTGTTCCGAAAATATTTACAAGATGTTCCCAGGACTAGAGAGTTTGAGTTATATGGAAAGGAGCTTGAGGTTTGAGGGGCGAACTTACAGACGTTTACAATATAATAAGGGACATATATAAGGTGAATGTCAGATGTCTTTTCCCTCGACCCAACCACCACTCCCGGCACCTTCCCTTGCAACCGCAGGAGGTGCAACACTTGCGCCCACACCTCCCCCCTCATTTCTCTCCAAGGCCCCAAGGGAAACTTCCATATCCGCCACAGATTCACCTGCACCTCCACCCACATCATCTACTGCATCCGCTGCAGCCGGTGTGGCCTCCTCTATATTGGGGAGACAGGCCGCCTACTTGCGGAGCGATTCAGAGAGCACCTCTGGGCCACCCGGACGAACCAACCCAACCAACCTGTGGCACAGCATTTCAACTCCCCCTCCCACTCCACCGAGGATATGCAGGTCATTGGACTCATCCACCGCCAAACCACAACAACCCGACGGTCGGAGGAGGAGCGTCTTATCTTCCGACTGGGAACCCTCCAACCGCAGGGGATGAACTTGGACTTCACCAGTTTCTTCATCCCCCCTCCCCCCACCTTGTCTCAGCCGGATCCCTCCAGCCCGGCACCGCCTTCCTGACCTGCAGTCTTCTTCTTGACCTCTCCGCCTCCACCCTACTCCGACCTATCACCCTCACCTTGACCTCTTTCTACCTATCACATTTCCAACTCCCCTCCTCCAAGTCCCTCCTCCCTACCTTTTATCTTCTCCTGCTGAACACTCTCTGCTCATTCCTGAAGAAGGGCCTGTGCCCGAAACGTCGAATCTCCTGTTCACTGGATGCTGCCTGACCTGCTGTGCTGTTCCAGCAATAAAGTTTCAACTTTGATCTCCAGCATCTGCAGACCTCACTTTCTCCTGATAGACTTCAGGACTTGTATATGAAGAGAAAGGGATTAGAGGGATATGGACCAAGTACTGGTAAATGGGACTAGGGTAAGTTAGGATATCCGTTCAGCATGGATGAGTTGGTTCGAAGGATCTGTTTCTGTGCTATAAGTCTATATTACTCGATGACATGGTTGAGATGTATAAAATAATGAGAGGTGTTCATAAGGTAGATAGTGAGGAAATTTTCCCCTTGGACTGGGGAGCTTACTCCCCCCGAGACTTCAGGACTAGGAGACATATGTTAAAGTGAGAGGGGAAAGATTTATAAGGGAAATGAGGGTCAACTTTTTCTACACAGAGAGTGGTTCGTGTGTGAGTGAACTTCCAGAGGAATTAATGGATGCGGGTACAGTTCCAATGTTTAAAAGCTATTTGGACAAACAGGACAGAATTGGAGGGATGTGGGCCAGGAGCAGGCGATGGGACGAGTTTTGTTTGGGATTATGATGAGCATTGACTTGGGGGGAACCAAAAGGTCTGTTTCCATGCTGTATGACCTTATCACTGACCTTCCCCGTAAGTCTCCTGCCCCTTACCTTCAAATGCTGCACAGCCTTCCAGTCTTTACAGCATTTGTCTTAACTACTTCCTCTATCAAGGGGAATATTTCCTTACTGTCTTCCCAATCAACACCTCTCATTATTTTATAAATCTCAATGATGTTATAGAGTCAAACAGATTTACAACACAGAAACAGATCCTTCAGCCCTACTCGTCCATGCCGACCAGATATCCGAAATTAACCTAGTCCCATTTACGAACACTTGGCCCTCTAATCCCTTCCAATTCAAGTTAAAAATCATTGAACACTAGGTTATAGTCCAACAGGTTTAATTGGAACCACTTACTTTCGCAACGTTGCTCCTTCATCAGGTGGTTGTGGAGTTTTCTTCTACCCCTCCTGATACCTTTTATATGTTAATAGCCGCGTACTGGCCTGCACTTCCTCTTGCATACACGCACGGCCTGTTGCATGAAAAGTTGGCACTTAGGACCTTGTAAATCTTTCCCCTCTCACCCTAAACCTATGCCTTCTAGTTCTTGACTACCACACCCCAGGGAAAAGACATTGTCTATTTTCCCTATCCATGCCTCCATGATTTTATAAACGTTTGGAAGGTCACTCCTCAGCCTCCAACACTCCAGGGAAAACAGCTCCAGCCTATTCAGCCATCCCTGTAGTTCCATCCCTCCAAACCTGGCAACATCCTTGTAAATCCTTCTTGAACCTTTTCAAATTTCACAACATCCTTTCTACATGAATCAGAGCAGAATTGCACACAAAACTCCTTTATTCAATGCTCTGACCAATAAGGGAAAACATACAAAATGCCTTCTTCACTGTCCTATCTACCTGCGACTCCCCTCTCAATCTCTCTGGTCTAAGGAAAATGACCCAATCTTTCCAGTCTCTCTTCATAACTGAAACTCTCCAGCTCAGACAACATCCTTCCAAGTCTCGAGTGCTAGCATATCCCTCCTTAAATGTGAATTCCAGAAATGCAATCAACAAGCTACCAGTCCCCGAGCCAATGTTTTCGACAGTTCCGACAGAACTTCCCAGCTCAACCTTTGTGCTTCACAAGGAAAGGCGTGTCCCAGTGTTTAAGTGACTGGTGGACATGGACAACATGGTCCCTCTGATCTTCAGTGCTTCCCAGGGCCCTATAGTTCATCATGTATTCCCTTATTAAGTTTGTCTTCCTATGGTCTAATTCTATCTTCTTCACAGTTTGCCATCACACTAGTTTTCATATCATCCGTGAACTCACTGATCAATCCTCCAACTTTCAAGTGAAAGTTATTTCTATGAACCTAGAAACTGTGAGGACCCAATACTGGCCTCTGCAAGATCCCACTGGGCACAAGCTTCCAGTTACAGAAGCACATCTCACCCTCTGCTTCCTGTGACTCAGCCCATTGTGGATCCAATTTGCCAAATTTCCTTGGATGCCATGGCTCTTGTCTTTGCCATCAGTGTCCCTTGCAGGACCTTATCAAAAGCCTCACTGAATTCCAAGTAGCCTACACCAAATGCATTGCTGTCACCCGGCCACCTTTTTGATAAATTCAATCAGGTTGGTCAGGTATGACCTTCCTTTAATAAAACCACACCTTCTGTTCTTGATTAACCCCTGCCTGCTCCAAGTGCAGATTCATTCTGTCCCTAAGTATTCATTCCAACAGTTTCCCCGCCGTCAGAGTGATTGGCCTGTAGATTCCTGGTTTCTCCCTCCTTCCTTCATTAAGACCTTGTCACATAGGCTGTTTTCAATTGATGTCTGCAGCCAAGTGTTAGGTCTCATGTACAGCTTGGGGAAGGTAGAAATGGACAGTGGTAGCGTCTTTACCTCTGAGCTAGGAGATCCAGGTTCAAGTCCCACCTGGTCCAGAGGAATATCATACCATCACTGAGCAGGTTGGTTGAGAAACTATCTCCAAGGTGTTTTTGATCTACCTGGAATTGTTTTCTCCTCTGCTGAAATGACTTAGTTAATCATGAATAGACATTCCAACAATACCTCTGCACCTGAATGGCACCATCTCTTCTCAATCTAATGTTACTTGTTTCTTCCATTCCAACCTCTTTTGGGAGATTTACAGCATTCACTTTACCCCAGTTAAGTGAGTTTTGCAGCTTTTAAAAGCTTTCACATTTGTATCTTCCCCAGTTTTTTGAAAATCAAGGACCAATCAACCTGAAACAACAGCAGGAATTTATTTTCTTGGATATACAATATAAACACACACACACACACACACACACACACACACACACACACACACACACACACACACACACACACACACACACACACACACACACACACACACACACACACACACACACACACACACACACACACACACACACACGGTTGAGGTTTTGATGGAGAGATGATTTCACCCAGGTCTGAACCCTGAACTCGGATGATGACCTCTGCAGAGAGACAGACATCAACGGCAAATGAATTCTTGGATCTTCCTGTGCAGCACCCCTTGCATGGACAGCATTGGTCTGTTTGTGTGCCTGCTTTTCTAAAACATGTCCAAGCAACAAGTGATGATAGATTCATAACAGTTTTCCTCTTGTGAGAATCAAAAGCTCACTCACTTTAATAATTTCAGTCCGAGACCAAAAATCTGAAGCCGAGTCGTTTGGGATTGTTTTGGACGAGAGCTGACTTAGCAAAAATGAGGAAACATATAATCCGTTAAAGAAAATGGTATGTTAGCATGAGACGTGATTACAGAACAATGGTGGATGCATGGGCAAACAGGAAAAACATCTGTTTCCCCACTTGTACAGAGACACAGGAACAAACCCTAATCAAAGAGGTCAAAGTGGCCTCTGGATAGAAATAGATGCTGATAGAAGAAAAGATATGCCTAATCAATGACCTACAGTAGACTGACGTCAAACACCCTTATGGGAGTCAGAGATAAGAGTTTGTCACGGACAAGACAGGATAAACAGAAGTTGAGGGATCAGTCTAAAGGAAATGAGTGACGTAAGTGAAGCAGGGAACAAACAATGGAATAAGGAAAACATATGGGAAAAAACTGTATATATTGCAAGAGTTTGTTGTGGTTTACTGTGCATTTCTAATTGCCGTACCTGGCAATTAGACAAGGCACCCACTTGCAAGTGTACAAATAAACGACTCGGATTGAGATTTTTGGTCTCGGACTGAAATTATTAAAGTGAGTGAGCTTTTGTTTCTCACACTCCAATCCATGTTTAAGGCTTGTGTTTGTGTTTTATTTTTCACTGAGTGTTGATCTAATCATCTCAAATGGGGCGTGGCTTCCATCTCAGATAACCACATCAGCGTGCCGTGGGGGCACTCAGGAAATGATTAGGGAAGTGTATCTGTACCATTCCACCTACTGCACCCTGTACCGCCAGATAGTGTTCCCTCAGTACCTCAGAAAGCACCTCTTCAGTATATTTATCTCCAAAGAACCTCGACAAAACATTCATGCCCTCAACACCTCAGAAAACAAACCAGTTACCCCCTGGGACCGTGTTCATTCCCAAACCTATTCTCCCTGGGATGATCTACAGCCACCCCCAAGATTGGAGCCCAGGGCCCAGAACATTATTTGGGTCTCTGGATTGATCATAGCATGTGGAAGCAGGCCGTCCGGCCTATCAGGTTCACATTGATCCCCAGTAGAGCAGCCCATCATCCACTCTATACCTGGATCCCTTCATTTCCTCTGGCTAACCCACCCAGCCTGCACATCTTTGGACAGTGGAAGGACACTGGAGCACCCGGAGGCTGACATAGGGAGAATGTGCCAACTCCACAGAGACAGTCGCCCGAGGCTGGAATCGAACCCGGGTGGGGTGAGGCAACACTGAGCCCCGGTAACCATCCCACCATCTCCTCCCCGTTGATGACCGTTTGATGTCTATACCCGGGGAGTATCGAACTTGTCTAGCGATTATTTAAGAAAGAGATCTCCAGTAAGAGAGCTCTTTACATGGTTCAGGTCAAAATCCTGGAGCTCCCACCCTAACATCACTGTGGGACACCCGTGGACTGCAGCAGGAGAGTACAGCTCACCCCTACCTTCCAGGGCAATGCCTCCACGAGCTCAAGATGCTTGGTCCCCCTCGAAAAAATATTTATATCAATATCAAAAAGAGACTTTATTCACAACAAGAACTTTACGTACAAACATAGTCACTAAAGTTCGGTTCGGTACAGTCTGTACAACAAGTCCTTATCATGACATATATACTCCCCTTGGCTGATTAACTGAAATGTTAGGTCTGAGCTGTTCCTTCTGAATTAACATCACAAAGTTACATTGAGAAGGATCTTTGTGAAGTGCCTGTGTTCTGTATCTGTTCTCCCATGTATCCCTCACTCCGAATACAATACCTTACAAAGCCTTAAACCTGTTTGTCAACTTTCAGCAGAAGCAGCCTCAGGACATTGAACACAGACTGAATTACTCAGTGACGCTTGGATCAGGTCAAATTCTCAAGCAAACAGATGGTGGGGAAATTCAGCAGAATTCAGCAGGTAGCAACGGTGAAGAGAGAGAGGAACAATTCGCATTTCAAGTGACCCCTCCTCAAAACGGTCTGTTCTGAAGGAACTTTCCCGCAGAAATCACTGGATTGAAAGGTGAACTCTCTCTCTGTCACTTTCTCCCTCTCCCTTCAGAGATGCTGCCGGACATGCTTAGCTCCTTCAGCAATCTCTATATTGATGTTTCAGGTCTCCAGCGCGTCCGTACAGATTGATTTTAGTGTTGAATTCTCAAACTGCTACAAAGGAGGGTCACTTACCACAGCTAACAGGTTCGTGATGCCAACATTGTTGGCTCAATCTCTATCATGTCTGAAATTACCATGAAGACCCCAGCTTCTCAACCTCACCCCTCAACTGAGGCAGGTGACCCACCAGGCCTCTCTCTCTGGCAAGACAGCAGCTCTCGGGTCATCCTGGGCTATAATAACTTCCCAACTTTAAAAAGGCCCTCCAGTAAGAGAGCTCTTTACATGGTTCAGGTCAAAATCCTGGAGCTCCCACCCTAACATCACTGTGGGACACCCGAGGACTGCAGCAGGAGAGTACTGCTCACCCCTACCTTCCAGGCAACTATTAGAGGGTGTGGGAATCACATGCAAGCCACATTTGTAAATAAGTTTTATAACAGGGTCACGGTGGATGGTCACTAACACTGTTTTATTACCTGTGTTGAAATCAGCATAATGAAGAAGCAAAGGGTGGGTTGAAAATGACAATGATAGCCTTTCGTAGGTTGGTGTTTATTAGAGTTTGTATCGACAGTATGAATGTTTGAGCACTTATTCAAGGGCATGCAGGTAGCTGCCAGAGGAAGTGATAGGGGCTGGTACAATTCTGATATTTAAAAGGCATCAGGATGAGTATGTGAATAGGAAGGGTTTAGAGGGATATCAGCCAAGTGCTAGCTAATGGAATGAAATGAGATGAGAATATCTGGTTGGTATGGACGAGGTGGGCAGGAGGGTCTGTTTCCAAGCTGTGCATCTCTGTGACTCTGTGCCTCTGAATAGTCTATTACAGAGAGTTTCAGACAGGGTTTGGTTTGTGTGTCTCTCTCACGCTTCCTCAGAATCTGCAAACCCTATGTCTCCAAATTTCCACAAGACTCAATGAAAGAGAAAAAAGAGGGTCAGTGCTGAGGGAGTGCTGCACTGTCGGAGGGTCAGTTCTGAGAGAGTGCTGCGCTGTCATAGGGTCAGTGCTGATGGAGTGCTTCACTGTCAGAGGGTCAGTACTGAGGGAGTGCTGCACTGTCAGAGAGTCAGTGCTGAGGGAGTGCTGCACTGTCAGAGGGTCAGTACTGAGGGAGTGCTGCACTGTCGGAGGGTCAGTACTGAGGGAGTGCTGCACTGTCGGAGGGTCAGTACTGAGGGAGTGCAGCACTGTCAGAGGGTCGGTACTGAGGGAGCACTGCACTGTCGGAGGGTCAGTACTGAGGGAGTGCTGCACTATCAGAGGGTCAGTACTGAGGGAGTGCTGCACTGTCAGAGGGTCAGTACTGAGGGAGTGCTGCACTGTCGGAGGGTCAGTACTGAGGGAGTGCTGCACTGTCGGAGGGTCAGTACTGAGGGAGTGCTGCACTGTCGGTGGGTCAACACTGAGGGACTGTTACACAATCAGAGGGTCAGTACTGAGGGAGTGCTGCACTATCAGAGGGTCAGTACTGAGGGAGTGCTGCACTGTGGGAGGGTCAGTACTGAGGGAGTGCTGCACTGTCAGAGGGTCAGTACTGAGGGAGTGCTGCACTGTCAGAGGATCAGTACTGAGAGAGTGCCGCACTATCAGAGGGTCGGTACTGAGGGAGTGCCGCACTGTCAGCGGGTCAGTACTGAGGGAGTGCTGCACTGTCAGAGGGTCTGTACTGCGGGAGTGCTGCACTGTCAGAGGATCAGTACTGAGAGAGTGCCGCACTGTCAGAGGGTCGGTACTCAGGGAGTGCCGCACTGTCAGATGGTCAGTACTGAGGGAGTGCGGCACTGTCAGAGGGTCAGTACTGAGGGAGTGCCGCACTGTCAGAGGGTCAGTACTGAGGGAGTGCCGCACTGTCAGAGGGTCAGTACTGAGGGAGTGATGCACTGTTAGAGGGTCAGTACTGAGGGAGTGCTGCACTGTCAGAGGGTCAGCACTGAGGGAGTGCTGCACTGTCAGAGGATCAGGACTGAGGGAGCGGTGCATTCTCAGAGGGTTAGTACTGAGGGAGCGCTACACTGTAAGAATGTCAGAACTAAAGGATCACTGCACTGTCAAAGAGATGCACTGCCAGAGGATCTACACTGAGGGTGTACCGCACTTTCACAAAATCGGTATGGGGGCAGTGCCACACTGTCAGATGGTCAGTACTGAGGAGGTTTTGCAGTGTGTGAGCGTCAGTACTGAGGGAGTGCGGCACTGTCAGACGGTCAGTACTGAGGGAGTGCTGCACTGTCAGAGGGTCTGTACTGAGGGAGTGCTGCACTGTCAGAGGGTCAGTACTGAGGGAGTGCTGCACTGTCAGAGGATCAGTACTGAGAGAGTGCCGCACTGTCAGAGGGTCGGTACTGAGGGAGTGCCGCACTGTCAGAGGGTCAGTACTGAGGGAGTGCTGCACTGTCAGAGGGTCAGTACTGAGGGAGTGCTGCACTGTGGGAGAGTCAGTAGTGAGGGAGTGCTGCACTGTCAGAGGGTCAGTACTGAGGGAGTGCTGCACTGTCAGAGGATCAGTACTGAGAGAGTGCCGCACTGTCAGAGGGTCGGTACTGAGGGGGTGCTGCACTGTGAGAGGATCTGTACTGAGGAAGTGCTGCACTATCAGAGGGTCAGTACTGAGGGAGTGCTGCACTGTGGGAGTGTCAGTCCTGAGGGAGTTCTGCACTGTCAGAGGGTCTGTACTGAGGGAGTGCTGCACTGTCAGAGGATCAGTACTGAGAGAGTGCCGCACTGTCAGAGGGTCGGTACTGAGGGAGTGCCGCACTGTCAGAGGGTCAGTACTGAGGGAGTGCTGCACTGTCAGAGGGTCTGTACTGCGGGAGTGCTGCACTGTCAGAGGATCAGTACTGAGAGAGTGCCGCACTGTCAGAGGGTCGGTACTGAGGGAGTGCCGCACTGTCAGATGGTCAGTACTGAGGGAGTGCGGCACTGTCAGAGGGTCAGTACTGAGGGAGTGCCGCACTGTCAGAGGTTCAGTACTGAGGGAGTGCGGCACTGTCAGAGGGTCAGTACTGAGGGAGTGATGCACTGTTAGAGGGTCAGTACTGAGGGAGTGCTGCACTGTCAGAGGATCAGTACTGAGGGAGTGCTGCAATGTCAGAGGATCAGTACTGAGGGAGCGGTGCATTCTCAGAGGGTTAGTACTGAGGGAGCGCTACACTGTAAGAATTTCAGAACTGAAGGATCACTGCACTGTCAAAGAGATGCACTGCCAGAGGATCTACACTGAGGGTGTACCGCACTTTCACAAAATCGGTATGGGGGCAGTGCCACACTGTCAGATGGTCAGTACTGAGGAGGTTTTGCAGTGTGTGAGCGTCAGTACTGAGGGAGTGCGGCACTGTCAGACGGTCAGTACTGAGGGAGTGCTGCACTGTCAGAGGGTCTGTACTGAGGGAGTGCTGCACTGTCAGAGGGTCAGTACTGAGGGAGTGCTCCACTGTCAGATGATCAGTACTGAGAGAGTGCCGCACTGTCAGAGGGTCGGTACTGAGGGAGTGCCGCACTGTCAGAGGGTCAGTACTGAGGGAGTGCTGCACTGTCAGAGGGTCAGTACTGAGGGAGTGCTGCACTGTCAGAGGGTCAGTACTGAGGGAGTGCTGCACTGTCAGAGGATCAGTACTGAGAGAGTGCCGCACTGTCAGAGGGTCGGTACTGAGGGAGTGCTGCACTGTGAGAGGGTCTGTACTGAGGGAGTGCTGCACTATCAGAGGGTCAGTACTGAGGGAGTGCTGCACTTTGGGAGTGTCAGTCCTGAGGGAGTGCTGCACTGTCAGAGGGTCAGTACTGAGGGAGTGCTGCACTGTCAGAGGATCAGTACTGAGAGAGTGCCGCACTGTCAGAGGGTCGGTACTGAGAGAGTGCCGCACTGTCAGAGGGTCGGTACTGAGGGAGTGCCGCACTGTCAGAGGGTCAGTACTGAGGGAGTGCTGCACTGTCAGAGGGTCAGTACTGAGGGAGTGCTGCACTGTCAAAGAGATGCACTGCCAGAGGATCTACACTGAGGGTGTACCGCTCTTTCACAAAATCGGTATGGGGGCAGTGCCACACTGTCAGATGGTCAGTACTGAGGAGGTTTTGCAGTGTGTGAGCGTCAGTACTGAGGGAGTACCCCACTGTCAGACGGTCAGTACTGAGGGAGTGCTGCACTGTCAGAGGGTCTGTACTGAGGGAGTGCTGCACTGTCAGAGGGTCAGTACTGAGGGAGTGCTGCACTGTCAGAGGATCAGTACTGAGGGAGTGCTGCACTGTCAGAGGGTCAGTACTGAGGGAGTGCTGCACTGTCAGAGGGTCAGTACTGAGGGAGTGCTGCACTGTCAGAGGATCAGTACTGAGAGAGTGCCGCACTGTCAGAGGGTCGGTACTGAGGGAGTGCTGCACTGTGAGAGGGTCTGTACTGAGGGAGTGCTGCACTATCAGAGGGTCAGTACTGAGGGAGTGCTGCACTTTGGGAGTGTCAGTCCTGAGGGAGTGCTGCACTGTCAGAGGGTCAGTACTGAGGGAGTGCTGCACTGTCAGAGGATCAGTACTGAGAGAGTGCCGCACTGTCAGAGGGTCGGTACTGAGGGAGTGCCGCACTGTCAGAGGGTCGGTACTGAGGGAGTGCTGCACTGTCAGAGGGTCTGTACTGCGGGAGTGCTGCATTGTCAGAGGATTAGTACTGAGAGAGTGCCGCACTGTCAGAGGGTCGGTACTGAGGGAGTGCTGCACTGTCAGAGGGTCAGTACTGAGGGAGTGCGGCACTGTCAGAGGGTCAGTACTGAGGGAGTGCCGCACTGTCAGAGGTTCAGTACTGAGGGAGTGCGGCACTGTCAGAGGGTCAGTACTGAGGGAGTGATGCACTGTTAGAGGGTCAGTCCTGAGGGAGTGCTGCACTGTCAGAGGATCAGTACTGAGGGAGTGCTGCACTGTCAGAGGATCAGGACTGAGGGAGCGGTGCATTCTCAGAGGGTCAGTACTGAGTGAGTGCTGCACTGTCAGAGGGTCAGTACTGAGGGAGTGCTGCACTGTCAGAGGGTCAGTACTGAGGGAGTGCTGCACTGTCAGAGGATCAGTACTGAGAGAGTGCCGCACTGTCAGAGGGTCGGTACTGAGGGAGTGCTGCACTGTGAGAGGGTCTGTACTGAGGGAGTGCTGCACTATCAGAGGGTCAGTACTGAGGGAGTGCTGCACTTTGGGAGTGTCAGTCCTGAGGGAGTGCTGCACTGTCAGAGGGTCAGTACTGAGGGAGTGCTGCACTGTCAGAGGATCAGTACTGAGAGAGTGCCGCACTGTCAGAGGGTCGGTACTGAGGGAGTGCCGCACTGTCAGAGGGTCAGTACTGAGGGAGTGCTGCACTGTCAGAGGGTCTGTACTGCGGGAGTGCTGCACTGTCAGAGGATCAGTACTGAGAGAGTGCCGCACTGTCAGAGGGTCGGTACTGAGGGAGTGCCGCACTGTCAGATGGTCAGTACTGAGGGAGTGCGGCACTGTCAGAGGGTCAGTACTGAGGGAGTGCCACACTGTCAGAGGTTCAGTACTGAGGGAGTGCGGCACTGTCAGAGGGTCAGTACTGAAGGAGTGATGCACTGTTAGAGGGTCAGTACTGAGGGAGTGCTGCACTGTCAGAGGATCAGTACTGAGGGAGTGCTGCACAGTCAGAGGATCAGGACTGAGGGAGCGGTGCATTCTCAGAGGGTTAGTACTGAGGGAGCGCTACACTGTAAGAATGTCAGAACTAAAGGATCACTGCACTGTCAAAGAGATGCACTGCCAGAGGATGTACACTGAGGGTGTACCGCACTTTCACAAAATCGGTATGGGGGCAGTGCCACACTGTCAGATGGTCAGTACTGAGGAGGTTTTGCAGTGTGTGAGCGTCAGTACTGAGGGAGTACCCCACTGTCAGACGGTCAGTACTGAGGGATCACTGCGCTGTCAGAGGGTCAGTACTGAGGGACTGCTGCATTGCCAGAGGGTGAGTACTGAGAGATCACCGCACTGTCAGAGGGTCAAGAGTGAGGGACTGCTGCATTAACAGAGGGCCATGTCTGAGGAGCACTACACTGTCAAAGGGTCAGGACTGAGGGAGCACCACACTGTCAGAGGTTTAGGCCAGAGGGAATGCCGCAATGTCTGAGGCTCTGTACTCGGAGAGCACTGCACCATCAGAGGGTCAGTACTGAACAAGCACTACACTGTCAGAGGGTCAGTACTGAGGGAGCATGCATTATCAAAAGGTCAGTACTGAGGGAGCGCTACACAGTGAGAGTATCAATTCTGAGTCAGTGCAATTTCAGAGTGTCCGTACAGAGAGAGTGTTGCACTGTCAGAGAGTTAGTACTGAGGGAGTGCTGCACTGTCAGAGGGTCAGTACTGAGGGAGTGCTGCAATGTCAGAGGGTCAGTACTGAGAGAGTGCTGCACTGTCAGAGGGTCAGTACTGAGGGAGTGCTGCACTGTCAGAGTGTCAGTCATGATGGAGTGCTCTACTGTCAGAGCTTTTGTCCTGAGATTAGGCCACACTGTCCTCGGGGCAGTAATGGGCCACTTCCACACTGTCAGAGAGTCAGAACTGAGGGAGTGCATCAATATCAGAGGGTCAGTGTGGAGGGAGTGCAGCATTCTCAGAGGATCAGTATGAAGGGAGTGCAGCATTGTCAGAGGGTCAGTATGGAGGGAGTGCAGCATTGTCAGAGGATCAGAGTGGAGGGAGTGCAGCATTGTCAGAGGGTCAGTGTGGAGGGAGTACAGCATTGTCAGAGGATCAGTGTGGAGGGTGTGGAGCCTTGCCAGGGGGTCAGTGTGGAGGGAGTGCAGCATTGTTAGAGGGTCATTGTGGAGGGAGTGCAGCATTGTCAGAGGGTCAGTATGGAGGGAGTGCAGCATTGTCAGAGGGTAAGTATGGAGGGAGTGCAGCATTGTCAGAGGGTCAGTGTGGAGGGAGTGCAGCATTGTCAGAGGATCAGTATGGAGGGAGTGCAGAAATGTCAGAGGATCAGTGTGGAGGGAGTGCAGCATTGTCACAGAGTCAGTGTGAAGGGAGTGCAGCATTGTCATTGGATCAGTGTGGAGGAAGTGCAGCACTGTCAGAGGGTCAGTGTGCAGGGAGTGCAGCATTGTCAGAGGATCAGTATGGAGGGAGTGCAGCATTGCCAGAAGTTCAGTAGGGAGGGAGTGCAGCACTGTCAGAGGGTAAGTGTGGATGGAGTGCAGCATTGTCAAAGGATCAGTGTGGAGGGAGTGCAGCATTGTCAGAGGTTCAGTGTGGAGGGAGTGCTGTATTGTCATAGGGTCAGTGTGGAGGGAGTGCAGCATTGTCAGAGGATCAGTGTGGAGGGAGCGCAGCATTGTCAGAGGATCAGTGTGGAGGGAGTGCAGCATTGTCAGAGGATCAGTGTGGAGAGCGTGCAGCATTGTCAGAGGGTCAGTGTGGAGGTAGAGCAGCATTGTCAGAGGGCCAGGGTGGAGGGAGTGCTGTAGTGTCAGACGGTCAGTGTGGAGGGAGTGCAGCATTGTCAGAGGATCAGTGTGAAGGGAGTGCAGCACTGTCAGAGGATCAGTGTGGAGGGAGTGCAGAATTGTCAGAGGGTCAGTGTGGAGGGAGTGCAATATTGTCAGAGGGTCAGTGTGGAGGGAGAGCAGCATTGTCAGAGGATTAGTGTGAAGGGAGTGCAGCACTGTCAGAGGATCAGTGTGGAGGGAGTGCAGAATTGTCAGAGGGTCAGTGTGGAGGGAGTGCAATATTGTCAGAGGGTCAGTGTGGAGGGAGTGCAGCGTTGTCAGAGCATTAGTGTGAAGGGAGTGTAGCACTGTCAGAGGGTCAGTGTGGACGGAGTGCAGCATTGTCAGAGGGTCAGTGTGGAGGGAGTGCAGCATTGTCAGAGGATCAGTGTGAAGGGGGTACAGCATTGTCAGAGGGTCAGTGTGGAGGGAGTGCAGCTTTGAAAGAGGATCAGTGTGAAGGGAGTACAACATTGTCAGAGGATCAGTGTGAAGGGAGTACAGCATTGTCAGAGGGTCAGTGTGGAGTGAGTGCAGCATTGTCAGAGGGTCAGTGTGGAGGGAGTTCAGCATTGTCAGAAGATCAATGTGGAGGGAGCGCAGCATTATCAGAGGATCAGTGTGGAGGGAGTGCAGCATTGTCAGAGCAAGAGTGTGGAGGGAGTACAGAACTGTCAGAGGATCAGTGTGGAGGGTGTGCAGCATTGTCAGAGGGTCAGTGTGGATGGAGTGCAGCATTGTCAGAGGGTCAGTGTGGAGGGAGTGCAGCATTGTCAGAGGATCAGTGTGGAGGGAGTACAGCATTGTCAGAGAGTCAATGTGAAGGGAGTGCAGCATTGTCAGAGGATCAATGTGGAGGGAGTGCAGCATTGTCAGAGGGTCAGCGTGGAGTGAGTGCAGCATTGTCAGAGGATCAGTGTGAAGGAGTGCAGCATTGTCAGAGGATCAATGTGGAGGGAGTGCAGCATTGTCAGAGGATCAGTGTGGAGGGAGTGCAGCTTTGTCAGAGGATCAGTGAGGAGGGAGTACAGCATTGTCAGAGGATCAGTGTGGAGGGAGTTCAGCATTGTCAGAGCATCAGTGTGGAGGGAGTGCAGCATTGTCAGGGGGTCAGTGTGGAGGGAGTGCAGCATTGTCAGAGGATCAGTGTGGAGGGAGTGCAGCATTGTCAGAGGTTCAGTGTGGAGGGAGCGCAGCATTATCAGAGGGTCAGTGTGGAGGGAGTGCAGCATTGTCAGAGGATCCGTGTGGAGGAAATGCAGCATTGTCAGACGATCAGTGTGGAGTGAGTGCAGCATTGTCAGAGGATCCGTGTGGAGGGAATGCAGCATTGTCAGAGGATCAGTGTGAAGGGGGTACAGCATTGTCAGAGGGTCTGTGTGGAGGGAGTGCAGCTTTGACAGAGGATCAGTGTGAAGGGAGTACAACATTGTCAGAGGATCAGTGTGAAAGGAGTACAGCATTGTCAGAGGGTCAGTGTGGAGGGAGTGCAGCATTGTCAGAGGGTCAGTGTGGAGGGAGTTCAGCATTGTCAGAAGATCAGTGTGGGGGGAGCGCAGCATTTTCAGAGGATCAGTGTGGAGTGAGTGCAGCATTGTCAGAGGATCCGTGTGGAGGGAGTACAGCACTGTCAGAGGATCCGTGTGGAGGGAATGCAGCATTGTCAGACGATCAGTGTGGAGTGAGTGCAGCATTGTCAGAGGATCAGTGTGGAGGGAGCGCAGCATTGTCAGAGGATCAGTGTGGAAGGAGTTGAGCATTGTCAGAGGGTCAGTGTGGAGGGATTGCAGCTTTTTCAGAGGATCAGTGTGGAGGGCGTACAGCATTGTCAGAGGGTCAGTGTGGAGGGAGAGCAGCTTTGTCAGAGGATCAGTGTGGAGGGAGTACAGCATTGTCAGACAGTCAGTGTGGAGAGAGTGCAGCATTGTCAGAGGATCAGTGTGGAGGGAATGCAACATTATCAGAGGGTCAGTGTGGAGGGAGTGCAGCATTGTCAGAGGATCAGTGCGAAGGGAGTGCAGCACTGTCAGAGGGTCAGTGTGGATGGAGTGCAGCATTGTCAGAGGGTCAGTGTGGAGGGAGCGCAGCATTATCAGAGGGTCAGTGTGGAGGGAGTGCAGCATTGTCAGAAAGTCAGTGTGGAGGGAGTGCAGCATTGTCAGAGGGTCAGTGTGGAGGGAGTGCAACATTGTCAGTGGGTGAGGATGGAGGGAGTGCAGCATTGTCAGAGGATCAGTGCGAAGGGAGTGCAGCACTGTCAGAGGGTCAGTGTGGAGGGAGTGCAGCATTGTCAGAGAGTCAGTGTGGAGGGAGCGCAGCATTATCAGAGGGTCAGTGTGGAGGGAGTGCAGCATTGTCTGAAAGTCAGTGTGGAGGGAGTGCAGCATTGTCAGAGGGTCAGTGTGGAGGGAGTGCAGCATTGTCAGGGGGTCAGGTTGGAGGGAGTGCAGCATTGTCAGAGGATCAGTGTGGAGGGAGTGCAGCATTGTCAGAGGGTCAGTGTGGAGGGAGCGCAGCATTGTCAGGAGGTCAGGATGGAGGGAGTGCAGCATTGTCAGAGGATCACTTTGGAGGGAGTGCAGCATTGTCAGAGGATCAGTGTGGAGGGAGTGCAGCATTGTCAGAGGATCACTTTGGAGGGAGTGCAGCATTGTCAGAGATTCAGTGTGGAGGGAGTGCTGAATTATCAGAGGGTCAGTGTGGAGGGAGTGCAGCATTGTCAGAGGATCAGTGTGGAGGGAGTGCAGCATTGTCAGAGGGTCAGTATAGAGTGAATGCAGCATTGTCAGTGGGTCAGTGTGGAGGGAGTGCAGCTTTGTGAGATGATCAGTGTGTAGGGAGTGCAGCATTGTCACAGAGTCAGTGTGGAGGGAGTGCAGCATTGTCATTGGATCAGTGTGGAGGGAGTGCAGTACTGTCAGAGGGTCAGTGTGCAGGGAGTGCAGCATTGTCAGAGGTTCAGAATGGGCGGAGTGCAGCATTGCCAGAAGTTCAGTAGGTAGGGAGTGCAGCACTGTCAGAGGGTCAGTGTGGATGGAGTGCAGCATTGTCAGAGGATCAGTGTGGAGGGAGTGCAGCATTGAAAGAGGATCAGTGTGGAGGGAGCGCAGCATTGTCAGAGGATCAGTGTGGAGGGAGTGCAGCATTGTCAGAGGATCAGTGTGGAGGGCGTTCAGCATTGTCAGAGGGTCAGTGTGGAGGTAGCGCAGCATTGTCAGAGGGCCAGTGTGAAGGGAGTGCAGCACTGTCAGAGGATCAGTGTGGAGGGAGTGCAGAATTGTCAGAGGGTCAGTGTGGAGGGAGTGCAATATTGTCAGAGGGTCAGTGTGGAGGGAGAGCAGCATTGTCAGAGGGTCAGTTTGGAGGGAGTGCAGCGTTGTCAGAGGATTAGTGTGAAGGGAGTGCAGCACTGTCAGAGGGTCAGTGTGGACGGAGTGCAGCATTGTCAGAGGGTCAGTGTGGAGGGAGTTCAGCATTGTCAGAGGATCAGTGTGAAGGGAGTACAGCATTGTCAGAGGGTCAGTGTGGAGGGTGTGCAGCTTTGACAGAGGATCAGTGTGAAGGGAGGACAACATTGTCACAGGATCAGTGTGATGGGAGTACAGCATTGTCAGAGGGTCAGTGTGGAGGGAGTGCAGCATTGTCAGAGGGTCAGTGTAGAGGGAGTTCAGCATTGTCAGAGGATCAGTGTGGAGGGAGCGGAGCATTATCAGAGGGTCAGTGTGGAGGGAGTGCAGCATTGTCAGAGGGTCAGTGTGGATGGAGTGCAGCATTGTCAGAGGGTCAGTGTGGAGGGAGTGCAGCATTGTCAGAGGATCAGTGTGGAGGGAGTACAGCATTGTCAGAGAGTCAGTGTGGAGGGAGTGCAGAATTGTCAGAGGATCAGTGTGGAGGGAGTGCAGCATTGTCAGAGGGTCAGCGTGGAGGGAGTGCAGCATTGTCAGAGGGTCAGTGTGGAGGGAGTGCAGCTTTGTCAGAGGATCAGTGTGGAGGGAGTACAGCATTGTCAGAGCCTCAGTGTGGAGGGAGTGCAGCAGTGTCAGAGCATCAGTGTGGAGGGAGTGCAGCATTGTCAGGGGGTCAGTGTGGAGGGAGTGCAGCATTGTCAGAGGAACAGTGTGGAGGGAGTGCAGCATTGTCAGAGGGTCAGTGTGGAGGGAGCGCAGCATTATCAGAGGGTCAGTGTGGAGGGTGTGCAGCATTGTCAGAGGATCCGTGTGGAGGGAATGCAGCATTGTCAGAGGATCAGTGTGGAGTGAGTGCAGCATTGTCAGAGGATCAGTGTGGCGGGAGCGCAGCATTGTCAGAGGATCAGTGTGGAGAGAGTGCAGCATTGTCAGAGGATCAGTGTGGAAGGAATTGAGCATTGTCAGAGGGTCAGTGTGGAGGGAGTGCAGCTTTGTCAGTGGATCAGTGTGGAGGGCGTACAGCATTGTCAGAGGGTCAGTGTGGAGAGAGTGCAGCTTTGTCAGAGGGTCAGTGTGGAGGGATTACAGCATTGTCAGAGAGTCAGTGTGGAAGGAGTGCAGCATTGTCAGAGGATCAGTGTGGAGGGAATGCAACATTGTCAGAGGGTCAGTGTGGAGGGAGTGCAGCATTGTCAGAGGATCAGTGCGAAGGGAGTGCAGCACTGTCAGAGGGTCAGTGTGGAGGGAGTGCAGCATTGTCAGAGGGTCAGTGTGGAGGGAGCGCAGCATTATCAGAGGGTTAGTGTGGAGGGAGTGCAGCATTGTCAGAGGGTCAGTGTGGAGGGAGTGCAGCATTGTCAGAGGGTCAATGTGGAGGGAGTGCAACATTGTCAGGGGGTCAGGATGGAGGGAGTGCAGCATTGTCAGAGGATCAGTGCGATGGGAGTGCAGCACTGTCAGGGGGTCAGTGTGGAGGGAGTGCAGCATTGTCAGAGGGTCAGTGTGGAGGGAGCGCAGCATTATCAGAGGATCAGTGTGGAGGGAGTGCAGCATTGTCAGAGGGTCAGTGTGGAGGGAGTGCAGCATTGTCAGAGGATCAGTGTGGAGGGAGTACAGCATTGTCAGAGAGTCAGTGTGGAGGGAGTGCAGAATTGTCAGAGGATCAGTGTGGAGGGAGTACAGCATTGTCAGAGGATCAGTTTGGAGGGAGTGCAGCATTGTCAGAGGATCAGTGTGGAGGGAGTACAGCATTTTCAGAGAGTCAGTGTGGAGGGAGTGCAGAATTGTCAGAGGATCAGTGTGGAGGGAGTGCAGCATTGTCAGAGGGTCAGCGTGGAGGGAGTGCAGCATTGTCAGAGGGTCAGTGTGGAGGGAGTGCAGCTTTGTCAGAGGATCAGTGTGGAGGGAGTACAGCATTGTCAGAGCCTCAGTGTGGAGGGAGTGCAGCAGTGTCAGAGCATCAGTGTGGAGGGAGTGCAGCATTGTCAGGGGGTCAGTGTGGAGGGAGTGCAGCATTGTCAGAGGATCAGTGTGGAGGGAGTGCAGCATTGTCAGAGGATCACTTTGGAGGGAGTGCAGCATTGTCAGAGATTCAGTGTGGAGGGAGTGCTGAATTATCAGAGGGTCAGTGTGGAGGGAGTGCAGCATTGTCAGAGGATCAGTGTGGAGGGAGTGCAGCATTGTCAGAGGGTCAGTATAGAGTGAATGCAGCATTGTCAGTGGGTCAGTGTGGAGGGAGTGCAGCTTTGTGAGATGATCAGTGTGTAGGGAGTGCAGCATTGTCACAGAGTCAGTGTGGAGGGAGTGCAGCATTGTCATTGGATCAGTGTGGAGGGAGTGCAGTACTGTCAGAGGGTCAGTGTGCAGGGAGTGCAGCATTGTCAGAGGTTCAGAATGGGCGGAGTGCAGCATTGCCAGAAGTTCAGTAGGTAGGGAGTGCAGCACTGTCAGAGGGTCAGTGTGGATGGAGTGCAGCATTGTCAGAGGATCAGTGTGGAGGGAGTGCAGCATTGAAAGAGGATCAGTGTGGAGGGAGCGCAGCATTGTCAGAGGATCAGTGTGGAGGGAGTGCAGCATTGTCAGAGGATCAGTGTGGAGGGCGTTCAGCATTGTCAGAGGGTCAGTGTGGAGGTAGCGCAGCATTGTCAGAGGGCCAGTGTGAAGGGAGTGCAGCACTGTCAGAGGATCAGTGTGGAGGGAGTGCAGAATTGTCAGAGGGTCAGTGTGGAGGGAGTGCAATATTGTCAGAGGGTCAGTGTGGAGGGAGAGCAGCATTGTCAGAGGGTCAGTTTGGAGGGAGTGCAGCGTTGTCAGAGGATTAGTGTGAAGGGAGTGCAGCACTGTCAGAGGGTCAGTGTGGACGGAGTGCAGCATTGTCAGAGGGTCAGTGTGGAGGGAGTTCAGCATTGTCAGAGGATCAGTGTGAAGGGAGTACAGCATTGTCAGAGGGTCAGTGTGGAGGGTGTGCAGCTTTGACAGAGGATCAGTGTGAAGGGAGGACAACATTGTCACAGGATCAGTGTGATGGGAGTACAGCATTGTCAGAGGGTCAGTGTGGAGGGAGTGCAGCATTGTCAGAGGGTCAGTGTAGAGGGAGTTCAGCATTGTCAGAGGATCAGTGTGGAGGGAGCGGAGCATTATCAGAGGGTCAGTGTGGAGGGAGTGCAGCATTGTCAGAGGGTCAGTGTGGATGGAGTGCAGCATTGTCAGAGGGTCAGTGTGGAGGGAGTGCAGCATTGTCAGAGGATCAGTGTGGAGGGAGTACAGCATTGTCAGAGAGTCAGTGTGGAGGGAGTGCAGAATTGTCAGAGGATCAGTGTGGAGGGAGTGCAGCATTGTCAGAGGGTCAGCGTGGAGGGAGTGCAGCATTGTCAGAGGGTCAGTGTGGAGGGAGTGCAGCTTTGTCAGAGGATCAGTGTGGAGGGAGTACAGCATTGTCAGAGCCTCAGTGTGGAGGGAGTGCAGCAGTGTCAGAGCATCAGTGTGGAGGGAGTGCAGCATTGTCAGGGGGTCAGTGTGGAGGGAGTGCAGCATTGTCAGAGGAACAGTGTGGAGGGAGTGCAGCATTGTCAGAGGGTCAGTGTGGAGGGAGCGCAGCATTATCAGAGGGTCAGTGTGGAGGGTGTGCAGCATTGTCAGAGGATCCGTGTGGAGGGAATGCAGCATTGTCAGAGGATCAGTGTGGAGTGAGTGCAGCATTGTCAGAGGATCAGTGTGGCGGGAGCGCAGCATTGTCAGAGGATCAGTGTGGAGAGAGTGCAGCATTGTCAGAGGATCAGTGTGGAAGGAATTGAGCATTGTCAGAGGGTCAGTGTGGAGGGAGTGCAGCTTTGTCAGTGGATCAGTGTGGAGGGCGTACAGCATTGTCAGAGGGTCAGTGTGGAGAGAGTGCAGCTTTGTCAGAGGGTCAGTGTGGAGGGATTACAGCATTGTCAGAGAGTCAGTGTGGAAGGAGTGCAGCATTGTCAGAGGATCAGTGTGGAGGGAATGCAACATTGTCAGAGGGTCAGTGTGGAGGGAGTGCAGCATTGTCAGAGGATCAGTGCGAAGGGAGTGCAGCACTGTCAGAGGGTCAGTGTGGAGGGAGTGCAGCATTGTCAGAGGGTCAGTGTGGAGGGAGCGCAGCATTATCAGAGGGTTAGTGTGGAGGGAGTGCAGCATTGTCAGAGGGTCAGTGTGGAGGGAGTGCAGCATTGTCAGAGGGTCAATGTGGAGGGAGTGCAACATTGTCAGGGGGTCAGGATGGAGGGAGTGCAGCATTGTCAGAGGATCAGTGCGATGGGAGTGCAGCACTGTCAGGGGGTCAGTGTGGAGGGAGTGCAGCATTGTCAGAGGGTCAGTGTGGAGGGAGCGCAGCATTATCAGAGGATCAGTGTGGAGGGAGTGCAGCATTGTCAGAGGGTCAGTGTGGAGGGAGTGCAGCATTGTCAGAGGATCAGTGTGGAGGGAGTACAGCATTGTCAGAGAGTCAGTGTGGAGGGAGTGCAGAATTGTCAGAGGATCAGTGTGGAGGGAGTACAGCATTGTCAGAGGATCAGTTTGGAGGGAGTGCAGCATTGTCAGAGGATCAGTGTGGAGGGAGTACAGCATTTTCAGAGAGTCAGTGTGGAGGGAGTGCAGAATTGTCAGAGGATCAGTGTGGAGGGAGTGCAGCATTGTCAGAGGGTCAGCGTGGAGGGAGTGCAGCATTGTCAGAGGGTCAGTGTGGAGGGAGTGCAGCTTTGTCAGAGGATCAGTGTGGAGGGAGTACAGCATTGTCAGAGCCTCAGTGTGGAGGGAGTGCAGCAGTGTCAGAGCATCAGTGTGGAGGGAGTGCAGCATTGTCAGGGGGTCAGTGTGGAGGGAGTGCAGCATTGTCAGAGGATCAGTGTGGAGGGAGTGCAGCATTGTCAGAGGATCACTTTGGAGGGAGTGCAGCATTGTCAGAGATTCAGTGTGGAGGGAGTGCTGAATTATCAGAGGGTCAGTGTGGAGGGAGTGCAGCATTGTCAGAGGATCAGTGTGGAGGGAGTGCAGCATTGTCAGAGGGTCAGTATAGAGTGAATGCAGCATTGTCAGTGGGTCAGTGTGGAGGGAGTGCAGCTTTGTGAGATGATCAGTGTGTAGGGAGTGCAGCATTGTCACAGAGTCAGTGTGGAGGGAGTGCAGCATTGTCATTGGATCAGTGTGGAGGGAGTGCAGTACTGTCAGAGGGTCAGTGTGCAGGGAGTGCAGCATTGTCAGAGGTTCAGAATGGGCGGAGTGCAGCATTGCCAGAAGTTCAGTAGGTAGGGAGTGCAGCACTGTCAGAGGGTCAGTGTGGATGGAGTGCAGCATTGTCAGAGGATCAGTGTGGAGGGAGTGCAGCATTGAAAGAGGATCAGTGTGGAGGGAGCGCAGCATTGTCAGAGGATCAGTGTGGAGGGAGTGCAGCATTGTCAGAGGATCAGTGTGGAGGGCGTTCAGCATTGTCAGAGGGTCAGTGTGGAGGTAGCGCAGCATTGTCAGAGGGCCAGTGTGAAGGGAGTGCAGCACTGTCAGAGGATCAGTGTGGAGGGAGTGCAGAATTGTCAGAGGGTCAGTGTGGAGGGAGTGCAATATTGTCAGAGGGTCAGTGTGGAGGGAGAGCAGCATTGTCAGAGGGTCAGTGTGGAGGGAGTGCAGCGTTGTCAGAGGATTAGTGTGAAGGGAGTGCAGCACTGTCAGAGGGTCAGTGTGGACGGAGTGCAGCATTGTCAGAGGGTCAGTGTGGAGGGAGTTCAGCATTGTCAGAGGATCAGTGTGAAGGGAGTACAGCATTGTCAGAGGGTCAGTGTGGAGGGTGTGCAGCTTTGACAGAGGATCAGTGTGAAGGGAGGACAACATTGTCACAGGATCAGTGTGATGGGAGTACAGCATTGTCAGAGGGTCAGTGTGGAGGGAGTGCAGCATTGTCAGAGGGTCAGTGTAGAGGGAGTTCAGCATTGTCAGAGGATCAGTGTGGAGGGAGCGGAGCATTATCAGAGGGTCAGTGTGGAGGGAGTGCAGCATTGTCAGAGGATCAGTGTGGATGGAGTGCAGCATTGTCAGAGGGTCAGTGTGGAGGGAGTGCAGCATTGTCAGAGGATCAGTGTGGAGGGAGTACAGCATTGTCAGCGAGTCAGTGTGGAGGGAGTGCAGAATTGTCAGAGGATCAGTGTGGAGGGAGTGCAGCATTGTCAGAGGGTCAGCGTGGAGGGAGTGCAGCATTGTCAGAGGGTCAGTGTGGAGGGAGTGCAGCTTTGTCAGAGGATCAGTGTGGAGGGAGTACAGCATTGTCAGAGCCTCAGTGTGGAGGGAGTGCAGCAGTGTCAGAGCATCAGTGTGGAGGGAGTGCAGCATTGTCAGGGGGTCAGTGTGGAGGGAGTGCAGCATTGTCAGAGGAACAGTGTGGAGGGAGTGCAGCATTGTCAGAGGGTCAGTGTGGAGGGAGCGCAGCATTATCAGAGGTTCAGTGTGGAGGGAGTGCAGCATTGTCAGAGGATCCGTGTGGAGGGAATGCAGCATTGTCAGAGGATCAGTGTGGAGTGAGTGCAGCATTGTCAGAGGATCAGTGTGGCGGGAGCGCAGCATTGTCAGAGGGTCAGTGTGGAGGGAGTGCAGCTTTGTCAGAGGATCAGTGTGGAGGGCGTACAGCATTGTCAGAGGGTCAGTGTGGAGAGAGTGCAGCTTTGTCAGAGGGTCAGTGTGGAGGGATTACAGCATTGTCAGAGAGTCAGTGTGGAAGGAGTGCAGCATTGTCAGAGGATCAGTGTGGAGGGAATGCAACATTGTCAGAGGGTCAGTGTGGAGGGAGTGCAGCATTGTCAGAGGATCAGTGCGAAGGGAGTGCAGCACTGTCAGAGGGTCAGTGTGGAGGGAGTGCAGCATTGTCAGAGGGTCAGTGTGGAGGGAGCGCAGCATTATCAGAGGGTTAGTGTGGAGGGAGTGCAGCATTGTCAGAGGGTCAGTGTGGAGGGAGTGCAGCATTGTCAGAGGGTCAATGTGGAGGGAGTGCAACATTGTCAGGGGGTCAGGATGGAGGGAGTGCAGCATTGTCAGAGGATCAGTGCGATGGGAGTGCAGCACTGTCAGGGGGTCAGTGCTGAGGGAGTGCTGCATTGTCAGAGGGTCAGTGTGGAGGGAGCGCAGCATTATCAGAGGATCAGTGTGGAGGGAGTGCAGCATTGTCAGAGGGTCAGTGTGGAGGGAGTGCAGCATTGTCAGAGGATCAGTGTGGAGGGAGTACAGCATTGTCAGAGAGTCAGTGTGGAGGGAGTGCAGAATTGTCAGAGGATCAGTGTGGAGGGAGTACAGCATTGTCAGAGGATCAGTTTGGAGGGAGTGCAGCATTGTCAGAGGATCAGTGTGGAGGGAGTACAGCATTTTCAGAGAGTCAGTGTGGAGGGAGTGCAGAATTGTCAGAGGATCAGTGTGGAGGGAGTGCAGCATTGTCAGAGGGTCAGCGTGGAGGGAGTGCAGCATTGTCAGAGGGTCAGTGTGGAGGGAGTGCAGCTTTGTCAGAGGATCAGTGTGGAGGGAGTACAGCATTGTCAGAGCCTCAGTGTGGAGGGAGTGCAGCAGTGTCAGAGCATCAGTGTGGAGGGAGTGCAGCATTGTCAGGGGGTCAGTGTGGAGGGAGTGCAGCATTGTCAGAGGATCAATGTGGAGGGAGTGCAGCATTGTCAGAGAGTCAGTGTGGAGGGAGCGCAGCATTATCAGAGGGTCAGTGTGGAGGGAGTGCAGCATTGTCAGAGGATCAGTGTGGAGTGAGTGCAGCATTGTCAGAGGATCAGTGTGGAGGGAGCGCAGCATTGTCAGAGGATCAGTGTGGAGAGAGTGCAGCATTGTCAGAGGATCAGTGTGGAAGGAGTTGAGCATTGTCAGAGGGTCAGTGTGGAGGGAGTGCAGCTTTGTCAGAGGATCAGTGTGGAGGGCGTACAACATTGTCAGAGGGTCAGTGTGGAGGGAGTGCAGCTTTGTCAGAGGATCAGTGTGGAGGGATTACAGCATTGTCAGAGAGTCAGTGTGGAGGGAGTGCAGCATTGTCAGAGGATCAGTGTGGAGGGAATGCAACATTGTCAGAGGGTCAGTGTGGAGGGAGTGCAGCATTGTCAGAGGATCAGTGCGAAGGGAGTGCAGCACTGTCAGAGGGTCAGTGTGGAGGGAGTGCAGCATTGTCAGAGGGTCAGTGTGGAGGGAGCGCAGCATTATCAGAGGGTTAGTGTGGAGGGAGTGCAGCATTGTCAGAGGGTCAGTGTGGAGGGAGTGCAGCATTGTCAGAGGGTCAGTGTGGAGGGAGTGCAACATTGTCAGGGGGTCAGGATGGAGGGAGTGCAGCATTGTCAGAGGATCAGTGCGAAGGGAGTGCAGCACTGTCAGAGGGTCAGTGTGGAGGAGTGCAACATTGTCAGGGGGTCAGGATGGAGGGAGTGCAGCATTGTCAGAGGATCAGTGTGGAGGGAGCGCAGCATTATCAGAGGGTCAGTGTGGAGGGAGTGCAGCATTGTCAGAAAGTCAGTGTGGAGGGTGTGCAGCATTGTCAGAGGGTCAGTGTGGAGGGAGTGCAGCATTGTCAGGGGGTCAGGTTGGAGGGAGTGCAGCATTGTCAGAGGATCAGTGTGGAGGGAGTGCAGCATTGTCAGAGGGTCAGTGTGGAGGGAGTGCAGTATTGTCAGAGGGCCAGTGTGGAGGGAGCGCAGCATTGTCAGGAGGTAGGATGGAGGGAGTGCAGCATTGTCAGAGGATCACTTTTGAGGGAGTGCAGCATTGTCAGAGGATCAGTGTGGAGGGAGTGCAGCATTGTCAGAGGATCACTTTGGAGGGAGTGCACCATTGTCAGAGGTTCAGTGTGGAGGGAGTGCTGAATCATCAGAGGGTCAGTGTGGACGGAGTGCAGCATTGTCAGAGGGTCAGTGTGGAGCGAGTGCAGCATTGTCAGAGGATCAGTATGGAGTGAATGCAGCATTGTCAGAGGATCAGTGTGGAGGGAGTGCAGCATTGTCAGAAAGTCAGTGTGGAGGGAGTGCAGCATTGTCAGAGGATCAGTGTGGAGGGAATGCAACATTGTCAGAGGGTCAGTGTGGAGGGAGTGCAGCATTGTCAGAGGATCAGTGCGAAGGGAGTGCAGCACTGTCAGAGGGTCAGTGTGGAGGGAGTGCAGCATTGTCAGAGGGTCAGTGTGGAGGGAGCGCAGCATTATCAGAGGGTTAGTGTGGAGGGAGTGCAGCATTGTCAGAGGGTCAGTGTGGAGGGAGTGCAACATTGTCAGGGGGTCAGGATGGAGGGAGTGCAGCATTGTCAGAGGATCAGTGCGAAGGGAGTGCAGCACTGTCAGAGGGTCAGTGTGGAGGAGTGCAACATTGTCAGGGGGTCAGGATGGAGGGAGTGCAGCATTGTCAGAGGATCAGTGTGGAGGGAGCGCAGCATTATCAGAGGGTCAGTGTGGAGGGAGTGCAGCATTGTCAGAAAGTCAGTGTGGAGGGTGTGCAGCATTGTCAGAGGGTCAGTGTGGAGGGAGTGCAGCATTGTCAGGGGGTCAGGTTGGAGGGAGTGCAGCATTGTCAGAGGATCAGTGTGGAGGGAGTGCAGCATTGTCAGAGGGTCAGTGTGGAGGGAGTGCAGTATTGTCAGAGGGCCAGTGTGGAGGGAGCGCAGCATTGTCAGGAGGTAGGATGGAGGGAGTGCAGCATTGTCAGAGGATCACTTTGGAGGGAGTGCAGCATTGTCAGAGGATCAGTGTGGAGGGAGTGCAGCATTGTCAGAGGATCACTTTGGAGGGAGTGCACCATTGTCAGAGGTTCAGTGTGGAGGGAGTGCTGAATCATCAGAGGGTCAGTGTGGACGGAGTGCAGCATTGTCAGAGGGTCAGTGTGGAGCGAGTGCAGCATTGTCAGAGGATCAGTATGGAGTGAATGCAGCATTGTCAGAGGATCAGTGTGGAGGGAGTGCAGCATTGTTAGTCGCCCTCGTTCTTGCCCCTCTCTGTTACCCTCTCTCTGTCCCCCCTCTGTCTGCCCCCCCCTCTGTCTGTTACCTCTCTCTCTGTCCCCCCCTCTCTAACACACCCACGCTCTGTCCCCCTCTCTCTCTGCCCCCTCTCTGTCACCGTCTCTCTCGGTCCCCCCCTTTCTGTCCCACTCTCTCTGCCCCCTCTCTCTCCCCCCGCTCCCTGTCACCCTCTCTCTGTCCCCTGTCTGTCCCCCTCTCTCTCTGCCCCCTCTCTCTGTTCTCATCTGTCTCTGTCCCCCCTCTCTCTGTCCCCCCTCTGTCTGTCCCCCTCTCTCTCTGTCCCACTCTTCTGTATCCCCACACTCTCTGTCCCCCTCTCACTGTCCCCCTCTCTCTGTCCCCTTCTCTCTCTGCCCCCTCTCTCTGCCCCCTCTCTCTGCCTCCTCTCTCTGTCCCCCTCTCTCTGTTCCCTCTATCTCTCCCTCTCTCTCTGCCCCCCTCTCTCTCTGTCCCCCTCTCTCTCTGTCCCCACCTTTGTCTGTGCCCCTCTCTCTGTCTCCTCTATCTGTCCCTCTCTCTCTGCCCCCTCTCTGTCCACCGCTCTCTCTCTGTCCCCCACCCTCTCTCCCCCTCTCTCTGAACACCCCTCTCTCCCCCACTCTGTACCCTTCTCTCTGTCGCCCTCTCTCTCTCCCCCCCCCCCTCTCTCTCTTTCCCCTCTCACTCTGGCCCCCTCACTCTGGGTCCCCCTCTCTCAGTCCCCCTCTCTCTGTATCCCGCTCTCTGCGCCCCCCTCGTCTCTGCCCCCCTCTGTCCGCCCCCATCTCTCTCTCTGCCCCTCTCTCTTTGTCCCCCTCTCACTGTCCCCCTCTCTCTGTACCCTTCTCTCTCTGCCCCCTCTCTCTGCCCCCTCTCTCTGCCTCCTCTCTCTGTCCCCCTCTCTCTGTTCCCTCTATCTCTCCCTCTCTCTCTCTGCCCCCTCTCTCTCTGTCCCCCTCTCTCTGTCCCCACCTTTGTCTGTGCCCCTCTCTCTGTCCCCTCTATCTCTCCCTCTCTCTCTGCACCCTCTCTGTCCCCCGCTCTCTCTCTGTCCCCCACCCTCTGTCCCCCTCTCTCTGAACCCCCCTCGCTCCCCCACTCTGTGCCCTTCTCTTTGTCGCCCTCCCCCCCCCCTCTCTCTTTCCCCTCTCACTCTGGCCCCCTCACTCTGGGTCCCCCTCTCTCAGTCCCCCTCTCTCTGTATCCCGCTCTCTGCGCCCCCTCGTCTCTGCCCCCCTCTGTCCGCCCCATCTCTCTCTCTGCCCCTCTCTCTCTGTCCCCCTCTCTCTCTGTCTGCCTCTCTCTCTCTGTCCCCTCTCTCTCTCCCCCTCTATCTCCCCATTCTCTGTCCCCCCTCTCTCTGGCCCTCTCTCTCTGCCCCTCTGTCTCTGTCCCTCTCTTTCTGTCCTCCTCTCTTTCTGTCCCCTTCTCTCTCTGTTCCCCTCTCTCTCTGTCGCTCTCTCTATGTCGACTCTTTCTGCCCCCCCCTCTCTGTACCCCTCTCTCTAAACAACTTCTATCTCCCCCAATCTCTGTCCCCCCCTCTCTGTCGCCCTCTCTCTGAACCCCACTCTCTCCCACCCATCTCTCTCTGTACCCCCTCACTGTCCCCCTCTCTCTCTGTCACCACTCTCTCTGTCGCCCTCTCTCTGTCCCCCTCTCTCTCTGTCCCCCTCTCTATCTCTCCCTCCCTCTCTCTGTCCCCCTCTCTCTCTGTCCCCCCTCTCTCTCTGTCCACCCCTCTCTGTCCCCCTCTTTCTCTGTCCCTTCTCTCTCTCCCCCGCTCTCTGACACCCTCTCTGTCGCACTCTCACTGCCCCCTCTCTCTCTGCCCCCTCTCTCTCTGCCCCCTCTCTGTCCGCCTCTCTCTGTCCTCATCTCTCTGCCCCCTCTGTCTCTGCCCCCACTCTCTGCCCCCTCTCTGTACCCCTCTCTCTCTGCACCCCTCTCTCTCTGTCGCCCTCTCTCTCTCTGTCCCCCACTCTCTCCATCCCCCCACTCTCTGTCCCCCTCTCTCTGACCCCCTCTCTCTCCCCCACTCTGTACCCATCTCTCTGTCTCCCTCTCTCTGTTCCCCTTCTCTCTGTCCCCTTCTCTGTTCTCCCTCTCTTTGTCCACCCTCTCTCTGTCCCCCTCTCACTGTCCTCCCTCTCTCTGACCCCTTCTCTCTGTCCCCCCTCTCTCTGTCCCCCTCTCTCTGTCCCCTCTCTCTCTGGCCCATTCTCTCTGTCCCCCAACTCTCTGTTCCCCATTCTCTGTCCCCCTCTCTCTGTCCCCTCTCTCTCCCCTCCCTCTGTTCCCCCCTGTCCTCCTCTCTCTGTCGCCCTCTCTCTGACCCCCTCTCTCCCCCCACTCTGTACATCTCTCTGTCCCCCACTCTCTGTCCCCCTCTCTCTGTCCCCTCTCACTCCCCCTCTCTCTGTCCCCCCTCTGTCCTTCTCTCTCTGTCGCCCTCTCTGACCCCCTCTCTCCCCCCAATCTGTACCCCTCTGTGTCCCCCACTCTCTGTCCCCCTCTCTATGTCCCCTCTCTCTCCCTCTCTCTCTGTCCGCCTCTGTCTCTGTCCCCCTTTATCTCTGTCCCCCTCTCTCTCTGCCCTCCTTTCTCTGACCCCTCTCTCTCTCCCCCGTTCTCTGTCCCCCTCTCTGTCACCCTCTCGCTCTGCTCCCTGTCTTCCTTTCCAACACTCTCTATCCCCCACTCTCTCCATCCCCCCACACTCTGTCCCCCTCTCTCTCACCTACTCTGTCTCCCCCACTCTGTCTCCCCCACTCTGCCTCCCTCTCTCTGTCTCCCTCTCTCTGTCACCGTGTCTCTGTCATCGTCTCTCTGTCACCGTCTCTCTTTCCCCCTTCTCTCTATCTTCCTCTCTCACAAACCCCCTGTCTCTGCCCCCCTCTCTCTGTCCCCCCTCTCCCTGTCCCCTCTCTCTCTTTCCCCTCTCTCTGTTCTCCCTCTCTTTGTCCCCTCTGTCTCTCCCCCGCTCACTGACCCCCTCTCTGTCGCCCTCTCTCTTCCACCCGCCTCTCGCTCTGTCCCTCTCTCTCTGCGCCCCCTGTCATCCCTCTCTCTGTCCCCCTTCTCTCTGTCCTCCCTCTCTCTGTCTCCCTCTGTCTGTCGCCCTCTATCTCTCCCTCTCTCTCTGCCCCCTCTCTGTCCCCCCCTCTCTCCCCCATTCTGTACCCCTCTCTCTGTCCCTCTCTCTCTGTCCCCCTCTCTCTCTCCCCCTTCTTTCTGTCTCCCTCTCTCTGTCCCCCCTCTCTCTGTCCCCCTTTTCTCTGAACCCCTCTCTCTGTCGCCCTCTCTCTTACCCGCACTCTCTGTCCATCTCTGTCTGTCGCCCTCTCTCTGACCCCCTCTCTCTCCCAACCGCCTCTCTCTCTCCCCCGCTCTCTGCCCCCTCTCTCTCTGTCGGTCTCTCTCTGTCCCCCTCGTTCTGACCATATCTCTCTCCCACCCGCCTCTCTCTCTCCCCCGCTCTCTGCCCCCTCTCTCTGTCGCCCTATCTCTGTCCCCCTATCTCTCCCACCCGCCTCTCTCTATCGTCCCACTTTGTCCCCCTCTCTCTCTGCTCCTCACTCTCTGTCCCCCTTTATCTCTGTCCCCCTCTCTCTCTGCCCTCCTCTCTCTGTCGCCGTCTCTCTCTGCCCCTTCTTTCTGTCCCACACTCTCTGTCCCCCACTCTCTCCGTCCCCCCACACTCTGCCCCCTCTCTCTCCCCCACAGTCTCCCCCACTCTGTCTCCCCCACTCTGCCTCCCTCTCTCTGTCTCCCTCTCTCTGTCACCGTGTCTCTGTCATCGTCTCTCTGTCACCGTCTCTCTTTCCCCCTTCTCTCTGTCCTCCTCTCTCACAATCCCCCACTCTCTGTCCCCCCTCTCTCTGCCCCCCTCTCTGTCCCCTCTCTCTCTTCCCCCTCACTCTGTTCCCCCTCTCTTTGTCCCCTCTATCTCTCCCCCGCTCTCTGACCCCCTCTCTGTCACCCTCTCTCTGTCCTCTCTGTCTCTCCCGCTCTCCGACCCCCTCTCTGTCGCCCTCTCTCTTCCACCCACCTCTCTCTCTGTCCCCCTCTCTCTGTCCCCTCTCTCTCTCCCCCTCTCTCTACCCCCTCTCTCTGTCCCCTATCTCTGTCCCCTCTATTTCTCCCTCTCTCTCTGCCCCCTCTCTGTCCCCCTCTCTCTCCCCCACTCTGTACCCCTCTCTCTATCCCCCTCTCTCTGTCCCACTCTCTCTGTCCCCCTTCTCTGTCTCCCTCTCTCTGTCCCCCATCTCACTGTCCCCCTAATCTCTGACCCCCTCTCTCTGTCGCCCTCTCTCTGACCCTCACTCTCTGTCCCCCTCTGTCTGTCGCCCTCTCTCTGACCCCCTCTCTCTCCCAACCGCCTCTCTCTCTGTCTCCCACACTCTGTCCCCCCTCTCTCTGTCCCTTTCTCTCTCTGTCCTCCTCTCTCTGTCACCCTCTCTCTGCCCCCCTCTCTCTCTGTCCCCCTCTCTCTGTCGCCTCTTTCTGCTCCCCTCACTTTCTGACCCCCTCTCTCTTTCTGACCCCCCTCTATCTCCCCCACTCTCTGCCCCCCCTCTCTCTGACCCCCACTCGCTCCCACCCGCCTGTCTCTGTACCCCCTCACTGTCCTCCTCTCTCTCTGTCACCACTCTCTCTGTCGCCCTCTCTCTGTCCCCTCTCTCTGTCTCCCTCTCTCTCTGCCCTCCTCTCTCTGTCCCCCTCTCTCTGTCCCCCTCTCTCTGCCCTCTTCTCACTCTGCCTTCCTCTCTCTCTGCCCCCCTGTCTCTCTGCCCCCCCTCTCTCTGCCCCCTCTCTCTCTGCCCCCTCTCTCTCCCCCGCTCTCTGACCCTCTCTCTGTCGCCCTCTCTCTGCCCCCTCTCTCTGTGCGCCCTCTCTGTCCCCCTCTCTCTGTGCTCCTTTCTCTGTCCCCTCTCTCTCTTCCCCGCTCTCTGACCCCCTCTCTGTCCCCCTCTCTCTCTCTGGCCCCCTCTCTCTCTGTCCCCCTCTCTCAGTCCCCCACTCTCTCTGCCTCCTTCACTCTGTCCCACTCTGTCTACCCCCATCTCTCTCTCTGCCATTCTCTCTCTGTCCCCCTCTCTCTGTCGACTCTTTCTGCCCCCCCTCTCTCTAACTGTACCCTCTCTCTCTGACACCCTCTATCTCCCCCAATCTCTGTCCACCCTCCCTGTCGCCCTCTCTCTGACCCCCACTCTCTCCCACCTGCCTCTCTCTGTACGCCCTCACTTTCCCCCTCTCTCTCTCTGTCACCACTATCTCTGTCGCCCTCTCTCTACCCCTCTCTCTCTGTCCCCCTCTGTCTGTCGCCCTCTCTCTGACCCCCTCTCTCTCCCAACCGCCTCTCTCTCTGTCTCCCACTCTCTGTCCCCCCTCTCTCTGTCCCTTTCTCTCTCTGTCCTCCTCTCTCTGTCACCCTCTCTCTGCCCCCTCTCTCTCTGTCCCCCTCTCTCTGTCGCCTCTTTCTGCTCCCCTCACTTTCTGACCCCCTCTCTCTTTCTGAACCCCCTCTATCTCCCCCACTCTCTGTCCCCCCTCTCTCTCGCCCTCTCTCTGACCCCCACTCGCTCCCACCCGCCACTCTCTGTCCCCCCTCTCTCTGCCCCCCTCTCTGTCCCCTCTCTCTCTTCCCCCTCACTCTGTTCCCCCTCTCTTTGTCCCCTCTATCTCTCCCCCGCTCTCTGACCCCCTCTCTGTCACCCTCTCTCTGTGTCCTCTCTGTCTCTCCCGCTCTCCGACCCCCTCTCTGTCGCCCTCTCTCTTCCACCCACCTCTCTCTCTGTCCCCCTCTCTCTGTCCCCTCTCTCTCTCCCCCTCTCTCTACCCCCTCTCTCTGTCCCCTATCTCTGTCCCCTCTATTTCTCCCTCTCTCTCTGTCCCCCTCTCTCAGTCCCCCACTCTCTCTGCCTCCTTCACTCTGTCCCACTCTGTCTACCCCCATCTCTCTCTCTGCCCCCTCTCTCTGTCCCCCTCTCTCTGTCGACTCTTTCTGCCCCCCTCTCTCTAACTGTACCCTCTCTCTCTGACACCCTCTATCTCCCCCAATCTCTGTCCACCCTCCCTGTCGCCCTCTCTCTGTCCCCTCTCTCTCTGTCTCCCTCTCTCTCTGCCCTCCTCTCTCTGTCCCCCTCTCTCTGCCCTCTTCTCACTCTGCCCTCCTCTCTCTCTGCCCCCCTGTCTCTCTGTCCCCCTCTCTCTTTGCCCCCTCTCTCTCTGCCCCCCTCTCTCTCCCCCGCTCTCTGACCCTCTCTCTGTCGCCCTCTCTTTGCCCCCTCTCTCTCTGCGCCCTCTCTGTCCCCCTCTCTCTGTGCTCCTTTCTCTGTCCCCTCTCTCTCTTCCCCGCTCTCTGACCCCCTCTCTCTCTCTGGCTCCCTCTCTCTCTGTCCCCCTCTCTCAGTCCCCCACTCTCTCTGCCTCCTTCACTCTGTCCCACTCTGTCTACCCCCATCTCTCTCTCTGCCCCCTCTCTCTGTCCCCCTCTCTCTGTCGACTCTTTCTGCCCCCCTCTCTCTAACTGTACCCTCTCTCTCTGACACCCTCTATCTCCCCCAATCTCTGTCCACCCTCCCTGTCGCCCTCTCTCTGACCCCCACTCTCTCCCACCTGCCTCTCTCTGTACCCCCTCACTTTCCCCCTCTCTCTCTCTGTCACCACTCTCTCTGTCGCTCTCTCTCTGTCCCCCTCTCTCTCTGTCCCCCTCTGTCTCTGCCCTCCCCTCTCTGTCCCTTCTCTCTGACCCCCTCTCTCAGCCCTCTTCTGTCTCTGCCCTCTTCTCTCTCTGCCCCCTCTCTCTCTGTCCCCCTCTCTCTCTGCCCCCTCTCTCTCTGCCCCCCCCTCTCTCTCTCCCCCGCTCTCTGACCCTCTCTCTGTCACCCTCTCTCTGCCCCCACTCTCTCTCTGCGCCCTCTCTGTCCCACTCTCTCTGCCTCCCTCACTCTGTCCCCCTCTGTCTGCCCCCATCTCTCTCTCTGCCCCCTCTCTCTGTCCCCTCTCTCTCTCTCCCCCGCTCTGTCCTCCTCGCTCCCTCTGGCCCCCTCTCTCTCTGTCCCCCTCTCTCAGTCCCCCACTCACTCTGCCTCCCTCACTCTGTCCCCCACTGTCTGCCCCCATCTCTCTCTCTGCCCCCTCTCTCTGTCTCCTCTCTCTCTCCCCCGCTTTCTGACCCCCTCTCTGTCCCCCTGTCTCTCTGGCCGCCCCTCTCTCTCTGTCCCCCTCTCTCAGTCCCCACTCTCTCTGCCTCCCTCACTGTGTCCCCCTCTGTCTGCCCCCATGTCTCTGCTGCCCCTCTCTCTCTTTCCCCCTCTCTCTCTGTCCCCTCTCGCTCCCCCACTCTCTGTCCCCCCCACTCTCTGCCCCTCTCTCTCTGCCTTCCTGTCTCTGTCCACCTCTCACTCTGTCCCCCTCTATCTCGGCCCCCTCTCTCTCTGCCCCCCTCTGTCTCCCTCTCTCTGACCCCCTCTCTGTCGCCCTCCTTCTGCCCCATCTCTCTCTCTGCGCCCTCTCTGTTCCCCTCTCTCTGTCCTCCTTTCTCTGTCAGCCTCTCTATCTCTGTCCCACACTCTCTCCATCCCCACACTCTCTGTCCCCCTCTCACTGTCCCTCTCTCTCTGTCCCCTTCTCTCTCTGCACCCTCTCTCTGCCCCCTCTCTCTGCCTCCTCTCTCTGCCCCCCTCTCTCTGTACCCTCTATCTCTCGCTCTCTCTCTCTGTCCCTCTCTCTCTCTGTCCCCCTCTCTCTCTGTTCCCCCTTTCTCTGTCCCCCTCTCTCTGTCCCCTCTATCTCTCCCTCTCTCTCTGCCCCCTCTCTGTCCCCCGCTCTCTCTCTGTCCCTCACCCTCTCCATCCCCCCACGCTCTTTCCCCCTCTCTCTGAACCCCCCTATCTCCCCCACTCTCTGTGCCCCTGTCTCTGTCGCCCTCTCTCTGCCCCCTCTCTCTTTCCCCTCTCTCTCTGGCCCCCTTACTCTGGGTCCCCCTCTCTCAGTCCTCCTCTCTCTGTACCCCGCTCTCTGTGCCCCCCTCACTCTGTCCCCTTCTGTCTACTCCCATCTCTATCTCTGCCCCTCTCTCTCTCTCTGTCCCCCTCTCTCTGCCCCGCCCCTCTCTCTCTGTCCCCTCTCTCTCTCTCCCCCTCTATCTCCCCACTCTCTGCCCCCCCCCCTCTCTCTCTGGCCCTCTCTCTCTGCCCATCTGTCTCTGTCCCCCTCTCTCTGTCCCCCTCTCTCTCTGTCCCCTTCTTTCTCTGTTCCCCTCTCTCTCTGTCGCCCTCTCTCTGAAGACTCTTTCTGCCCCCCCCCTCTGTACCTCTCTCTCTCTCTGACCCCCACTATCTCCCCCAATCTCTGCCCCCCCTCTGTCGCCCTCTCTCTGAACCCCACTCTATCCCACCCATCTCTCTCTGTACCCCCTCACTGACCCCCTCTCTCTGTCACCATCCTCTCTGTCGCCCTCTCTCTGTCCCCCCTCTCTCTGTCCCCCCTCTCTCTGTCCCCCTCTCTCTCTGTCCCCCTCTCTCTCTGTTCCCCTCTCTCTGTCGCCCTCTCTCCCTGACCCCCTCTCTCTCTGCCCCTCTCTCTCTGTCCCCCCCTTTCTCTCTGTCCCCCTCTCTCTGTCCCCTTCTCTCTGACCCCTTCTCTGTCTCCCCTCTCTCTGCCCCCCCCTCTCTCGGTCCCCCCTCTCTCTCTGTCCCCCTTCTCTCTGTCCTCCCTCTCTCTGTCCCCTCTCTCTGTCGCCCTCTCTCCCTGACACCCCCTCTCTGTGCCCCTCTCTCTCTGTACCTCTCTCTCTGTCTCCCTATCTCTCTGTCGCCTCTCTCTCTTTCCCCTCTCTCTCTCTCCTTCTCTCTAGGTCCCCCTCTATCTCTTGCCCTCTTTCTGTCGCCTATCTCTCTGCCCCCCTCACGCTCTGTCCCCCTTCTCTGCCCACCTCTATCTACCACACTCTCTGTCCCCAACTCTCTGTCCTCCTCTCTCTGTCGCCCTCACTCTGACCCCCTCTCTCCCCCCACTCTGTACCCCTCTCCGTCCCCCACTCTCTGCCCCCCTCTCTCTGTCCCCCTGTCTCTGTCGCCCTCTCTCCCTGATCCCCTCTCTCTCGGCCCCTCTCTCTCTGTACCCCTCTCTCTCTGTCCCCCTATCTCTCTGTCCCCTCTCTCTCTTTCCCCTCTCTCTCTGTCCTCTCTCTGTCCCCCTCTATCTGTCGCCCTCTTTCTGCCGCCTATCTCTCTGTCCCCCACTCTCTGTCCCCCTCTCTCTGTCGACCTCTCTGCCTGACCCCCTCTCTCTCTGTCCCCTATCTCTCTGACACCTCTTTCTCTTTCCCCTCTCTCTCTGTCCCCCTCTCTCTCTCTGTCCCCTCTCTCTGTTCCCCGCCTCTGTCACCCTCTCTCTGTCTGTCCCTCTCTCTCTGACCCTCTCTCTCTCTGTCCCTCTCTCTCTGTCCCCCTCTATCTGTTGCCCTCTTTCTGCCGCCTCTCTCTCTGTCTCCATCACTTTCTGAACCCCTCTCTCTCTGACCCCCTCGATCTCCCCCACTCTCTGTCCCCCGTCTCTCTCGCCATCTCTGAACTCCACTCTCTACCACCCGCCTCTCTCTGTACCCCCTCACTGTCCCCCTCTCTCTCTGTCACCCCACTCTCTGTCACCCTCTCTCTGTCCCCCCCCCTCTCTCTGTCCCTCTCTCTCTGCCCTCCTCTCTCTGTCCCCCTCTCTCTGTCTCCCTCTCTCTGCCCTCTTCTGCCTCTGCCCCCTTCTCTCTCTGCCCCCTCTCTCTGTCCCCCTCTCTCTCAGCCCTCTCTCTGCCCCCTCTCTCTCTGTCCCCCGCTCTCTGACGCTCTCTCTGTCGCCCTCTCTCAGCCCCCCACTCTCTCTGCACCCTCTCTGTCCCGCTCTCGCTGTCCTCCTTTCTCTGTCCTCTCTCTCTGCCCCCTCTCTCTGTCCCCCCTCTCTCTGTCCCCCCTCTCTCTGTACCCCCTCTCTCTGTCCCCCTCTCTCTGTCCCCCCTCTCTCTGACCCGTCTCTCTGTCCCCCTCTCTCTGTCCCCCCTCTCTCTGTGCCCGTTCTCTCTGTACCCCATCTCTCGGTCCTCCCTCTCTCTGTGCCCCTCTATCTGTCGCCCTGTTTCTGCCGCCTCTCTCTCTGCCCCCTCACTCTCTGTCCCCCTTCTCTGTCTACCTCTATCTACCCCACTCTCTGTCCCCCCTCTCTGTCCTCCTCTCTCTGTCGCCCTCTCTCTGACTCCCTCTCTCCCCCCACTCTGTACCCCTCTCTGTCCCCCACTCTCTGTCCCACTCTCTCTGTGCCCCTCTCTCTGTCGCCCTCTCTCCCTGACCCCCTCTCTCTCTGCCCCTCTCTCTCTGTACCCCTCTCTCTGTCCCCCATCTCTCTGACCCCTCTCTCTCTTTCCCCTCTCTCTCTGTCCCCCTCTCTCTCTGTAGCTCTCTCTCTGTCCCCCTCTATCTGTCGCCCTCTTTCTGCCGCCTCTCTCTGTCTCCATGACTTTCTGACCCCCTCTCTCTCTGTCCCTCTCTCTCTGTACCCCTCGCTCTTTCCCCCATCTCTCTGACCCCTCTCTCTCTTTCCCCTCTCTCTCTGTCCCCCCCTCTCTCTCTGTCCCTCTCTCTGACCCCCTCTATCTGTCGCCCTCTTTCTGCCGCCTCTCTCTGTCTCCATGACTTTCTTAACCCCTCTCTCTCTGACCCCCTCTACCTCCCCCACTCTCTGTCCCCCCTCTCTCGCCCTCTCTCTGAACTCCACTTTCTCCCACCGCCTCTCTCTGTACCCCCTCACTGTCCCCCCTCTCTCTCTGTCACCCCACTCTCTGTCACTCTCTATCTGTCCCCCTCTCTCTCTCTGTCCCCTCTCTCTCTCTGCCCTACTCTCTCTGTCCCCCTCTCTCTGTCTCCCCCTCTCTACCCTCATCTTTCTCTGCCCCCTTCTCTCTCTGCCCCCTCTCTCTCTGTCCCCCTCTCTCTCTGCCCTCTCTCTCTGCCCCCCCACTCTCTCTCCCCGCTCTCTGACCCTCTCTCTGTCGCCCTCTCTCTGCCCCCCTCTCTCTCTGCGCCTTCTCTGTCCCGCTCTCGCTGTCCTCCTTTCTTTGTCCTCTCTCTCTGGCCCCTCTCTCTGTCCCCCCTCTCTCTGACCCCCTCTCTCTGTACCCCCTCTCTCTGTCCCCCTCTCTCTGTCCCCCCTCTCTCTGACCCGTCTCTCTGTCCTCCCTCTCTTTGTCCCCCCTCTCTATGTCCTCCTTCTCTCTGTACCCCATCTCTCTGTCCTACCTCTCTCTGTGCCCCTCTATCTGTCGCCCTGTTTCTGCCGCCTCTCTCTCTGTCCCCCTCACTCTCTGTCCCCCTTCTCTGCCCACCTCTATCTACCCCACTCTCTGTACCCCCTCTCTGTCCTCCTCTCTCTGTCGGCCTCTCTCTGACCCCCTCTCTCCCCCCACTCTGTACCCCTCTCTGTCCCCCACTCTCTGTCCCCCTCTCTCCGTCCCCCTGTCTCTGTCGCCCTCTCTCCCTGACCCCCTCTCTCTCGGCCCCTCTCTCTCTGTACCACTCTCTCTCTGTCCCCCTATCTCTCTGTCTCCTCTCTCTCTTTCCCCTCTCTCTCTGTCCTCTCTCTGTACCCCTCTATCTGTCGCCCTCTTTCTGCTGCCTATCTCTCTTTCCCCCACTCTCTGTCCCCCTCTCTCGGTCGACATCTCTGCCTGACGCCCTCTCTCTCTGCCCCTCTCTCTCTGTACCCCTCTCTCTCTCTGTCCCCCTATCTCTCTGACACCTCTCTCTCTTTCCCCTCTCTCTCTGTCCCCCTCTCTCTCTCTCTGTCCCCTATCTCTGTTCCCCGCCTCTGTCACCCTCTCTCTGTCCCCTCTGTCTGTCCCTCTCTCTCTGACCCTCTCTCTCTCTGTCGCTCTCTCTCTGTCCCCCTCTATCTGTTGCCCTCTTTCTGCCGCCTCTCTCTCTGTCTCCATTACTTTCTGAACCCCTCTCTCTCTGACCCCCTCGATCTCCCCCACTCTCTGTCCCCCCGTCTCTCTCGCCATCTCTGAACTCCACTCTCTACCACCCGCCTCTCTCTGTACCCCCTCACTGTCCCCCTCTCTCTCTGTCACCCCACTCTCTGTCACCGTCTCTCTGTCCCCCTCTCTCTCTCTGTCCCTCTCTCTCTGCCCTCCTCTCTCTGTCCCCCTCTCTGTCTCCCTCTCTCTGCCCTCTTCTGCCTCTGCCCCCTTCTCTCTCTGCCCCCCTCTCTCTGTCCCCCCCTCTCTCTGCCCTCTCTCTGCCCCCTCTCTCTCTCTCTCCCGCTCTCTGACGCTCTCTCTGTCGCCCTCTCTCTGCCCCCTCTCTCTCTGCGCCCTCTCTGTCCCGCTCTCGCTGTCCTCCTTTCTCTGTCCTCTCTCTCTGCCCCCTCTCTCTGTCCCCCCTCTCTCTGTCCCCCTCACTCTGTACCCCCTCTCTCTGTCCCCCTCTCTCTGTCCCCCCTCTCTCTGACCCGTCTCTCTGTCCCCCTCTCTCTGTCCCCCCTCTCTCTGTCCCCCTTCTCTCTGTACCCCATCTCTCTGTCCTCCCTCTCTCTGTGCCCCTCTATCTGTCGCCCTGTTTCTGCCGCCTCTCTCTCTGTCCCCCTCACTCTCTGTCCCCCTTCTCTGCCCACCTCTATCTACCCCACTCTCTGTCCCCCCTCTCTGTCCTCCTCTCTCTGTCGCCCTCTCTCTGACTCCCTCTCTCCCCCCACTCTGTACCCCTCTCTGTCCCCCACTCTCTGTCCCACTCTCTCTGTCCCCCTCTCTCTGTCGCCCTCTCTCCCTGACCCCCCTCTCTCTGCCCCTCTCTCTCTGTACCCCTCTCTCTGTCCCCCATCTCTCTGACCCCTCTCTCTCTTTCCCCTCTCTCTCTGTCCCCCTCTCTCTCTCTGTCCCTCTCTCTCTGTCCCCCTCTATCTTTCGCCCTCTTTCTGCCGCCTTTCTCGGTCTCCATGACATTCTGAACCCCTCTCTCTCTGACCCCCTCTATCTCCCCCACTCTCTGCCCCCCCTCTCGCCCTCTCTCTGAACTCCACTCTCTCCCACCGCCTCTCTCTGTACCCCTTCACTGTCTCCCCTGTCTCTGTCCCCCCTCTCTCTGTCCCCCTCTCTCTCTGCCCTCGTCTCTCTGATCCCCTCTCTCTGTCTCCCTCTCTCTGCCCTCTTCTTTCTCTGCCCCTTTTCTCTCTGCCCCCTCTCTCTCTGTCCACCTCTCTCTCTCTGCCCTCCCTCACTGTCCCCTCTCTCTCATTCTCCCCGCTCTCTGACCCTCTCTCTGTCGCCCTCTCCCTGCCCCCCTTTCTCTCTGCGCCCTCTCTGACCCGCTCTCGCTGTCCTCCTTTCTCTGTCCTCTCTCTCTGCCCCCTCTCTCTGTCCCCCCTCTCTCTGTCCCCCTCTCTCTGTACCCCCTCTCTCTGTCCCCCTCTCTCTGTCCCCCCTCTCTCTGACCCGTCTCTCTGTCCCCCTCTCTCTGTCCCCCCTCTCTCTGTCCCCCTTCTCTCTGCACCCCATCTCTCTGTCCTCCCTCTCTCTGTGCCCCTCTATCTGTCGCCCTGTTTCTGCCGCCTCTCTCTCTGTCCCCCTCACTGTCTGTCCCCCTTCTCTGCCCACCTCTATCCACCCCACTCTCTGACCCCCCTGTCTGTCCTCCTCTCTCTGTCGCCCTCTCTCTGACCCCCTCTCTCCCCCCACTCTGTCCCCTCTCTCTGTCGCCCTCTCTCTGCCCCCCTTTCTCTCTGCGCCCTCTCTCTCCCGCTCTCGCTGTCCTCCTTTCTCTGTCCTCTCTCTCTGCCCCCTCTCTCTGTCCCCCCTCTCTCTGTCCCCCCTCTCTCTGTACCCCCTCTCTCTGTCCCCCTCTCTCTGTCCCCCCTCTCTCTGACCCGTCTCTCTGTCCCCCCTCTCTCTGTCCCCCCTCTCTCTGTCCCCCTTCTGTCTGTACCCCATTTCTCTGTCCTCCCTCTCTCTGTGCCCCTCTATCTGTCGCCCTGTTTCTGCCGCCTCTCTCTCTGTCCCCCTCACTCTCTGCCCCCTTCTCTGCCCACCTCTATCTACCCCACTCTCTGCCCCCCCTCTCTGTCCTCCTCTCTCTCCTCGCCCTCTCTCTGACCCCCTCTCTCCCCCCACTCTGTACCCCTCTCTGTCGCCCACTCTCTGTCCCACTCTCTCTGTCCCCTCTCTCTGTCGCCCTCTCTCCCTGACCCCCTCTCTCTCTGTCCCTCTCTCTCTGTACCCCTCTTTCTCTGTCCCCCTCTCTCTCTCTCTGTCCCTCTCTCTCTGTCCCCCTCTATCTGTCGCCCTCTTTCTGCCGCCTCTCTCTGTCTCCATGACTTTCTGAACCCTTCTCTCTCTGACCCCCTCTATCTCCCCCACTCACTGTCCCCCCCTCTCTCTCGCTCTCTCTCGGAACTCCACTCTCTCCCACCGCCTCTCTCTGTACCCCCTCACTGTCCCCCCTCTCTCTGTCACCCCACTCTCTGTCACCCTCTCTCTGTCCCCTCTCTCTCTCTGTCCCCCTCTCTCTCTGCCCTCCTCTCTCTGTCTCCCTCTCTCTGCCCTCTTCTTTCTCTGCCTCCTTCTCTCTCTGCCCTCTCTCTCTGTCCCCCTCTCTCTCTGCCCCCTCTCTCTCTCTGCCCCCCTCTCTCCCCCGCTCTCTGACCCTCTCTCTGTCGCCCTCTCTCTGCCCCCTCTCTCTCTGCGCCCTCTCTGTCCCGCTCTCTCTGTCCTTCTATCTCTGTCCCCTCTCCCTCCCGCTCTCTGACCCCCTCTCTGTCCCCCTTTTTCTTTCTGGCCCCTTATCTCTCTGTCACCCCACTTCTGTCTCCCTCTCTCTGCCCTCTTCTCTCTCTGCCCCCTTTTCTCTCTGCCCCCCTCTCTCTGTCGCCCTCTCTCTGCCCCCTCTCTCTCTGCGCCCTCTCTGTTTCGCTCTCTCTGTCCTTCTATCTCTGTCCCCTCTCTCTCCCCCGCTCTCTGACCCCCTCTCTGTCCCCCTTTTTCTTTCTGGCCCCTTATCTCTCTGTCACCCCACTTCTGTCTCCCTCTCTCTGCCCTCTTCTCTCTCTGCCCCCTTTTCTCTCTGCCCCCCTCTCTCTGTCGCCCTCTCTCTGCCCCCTATCTCTCTGTCCTCCTTTCTCTCTGACCCCCTCTCTTTCTGACCCCCTCTCTCTCTCTGACCTCCCATCTCCCCACTCTCTGTCCCCCCTCTTTGTTGCCCTCTCTCTGATCCCCACTCTCCCCCACCCATCTCTCTCTGTACCCCCTCACTGTCCCCCTCTCTTTCTGTCACCACTCTCTCTGTCCCCTCTCTCTCTGCCCTCCTCTCTCTGTACATCTCTCTCTGTCGCCCACTCTCTGTCCCCCTCTCTCTCGGTCCCCCTCTCTCTCTGCCCCCTCTCTCGGTCCCCTCTATCACTCCCTCTCTCTCTCTGCCCCCTCTCTGTCCCCTGTCTCTCTGCCCAATCTCTCTCTGACCCCTCTCTCTCTGCCCCCTCACTCTCTGTCCCCCACTCTCTGACCCCCTCTCTATCGCCCTCTCTCTGCCCCCTCTCTCTCTCTGCGCCCTCTCTGTCCCCCTCTCTCTGTCCTCCTTTCTCTGTCACCCTCTCTCTCTGTCCCACACTCTCTGCATCCCCACACTCTCTGTCCCCCTCTCACTGTCCCCCTCTCTCTGTCCCCTTCTCTCTCTGTCTCCTCTCTCTCTTTGTCACTCTCTCTTCCCCCCCCCCCCTCTCTCGGCCCACCTCTCTCTCTGTCCCCCTCTCTCTCTGTTCCCCTCTCTCTCTGTCTCCTCTCTCTCTTTGTCACTCTCTCTTCCCCCCCCCCTCTCTCTCGGCCCACCTCTCTCTCTGTCCCCCTCTCTCTCTGTCCCTTCTCTCTCTCCCCCGCTTTCTGGCACCCTCTCTGTCGCCCTCTCTCTGCCCGCTCTCTCTCCGCCCCCTCTCTGTCCGCCTCTCTCTGTCCTCCATTCTCTGTCCCCTCTCTCTCTCCTCCACGCTCTGACACCCTCTCTGTCGCCCTCTCTCTGCCCCCTCTCTCTCTGCCCCCACTCTCTGCCCCGCTCTCTGTCCCCCTCTCTCTCTGCACCCCTCTCTCTCTGTCGCCCTCTCTCTCTCAGTCCCCCACTCTGTCCATCCCCCCACTCTCGGTACCCCTCTCTCTGACCCACTCTCTCTCCCCCACTCTGTACCCATCTCTCTGTCTCCCTCTCTCTGTCCCCCTTCTTTCTGTCCACTTCTCTCTGCCCCCTCTCTCTCTGTCCCCCACTCACTGTCCTCCCTCTCACTGACCCCTTCTCTCTGTCTCCCACTCTCTGTCCCCCTTCTCTCTCTGTCCCCCTCTCTCTGCCCCCTTCTCTCTGACCCCTTCTCTCTGTCTCCCCTCTCTCTGTCCCCCCTCTCTCTGCCCCCCCTCTCTCTGCCCCATCTCTCTGTCCCCCCTCTCTCTGCCCCCCCTCTCTCTGCAACATCTCTCTGTCCCCCCTCTCTCTGACCCCTTCTCTCTGTCCCTCCTCTCTCTGTCCCCCCGCTCTCTGTCCTCCTTCTCTCTGCCCCCCCTCTCTGTTCCCCCTCTCTCTGTCCCCCTTCTCTCTGTCCTCCCTCTCTCTGTCCCCCTCTCTCTGTCGCCCTCTTCCCTGACCCCCTCTCTCTCTGCCCCTCTCTCTGTCCCCTCTCTCTGCCCCCTCTCTCTCTGTCCCCCTCTAGCTCCCCCACTCTCTGTCCCCCCTCACTCTCTCCCCTCTCTCTCTGCCCCCCTGTCTCTGTCCCCCTCTCTCTGTCCCCTTTTCTCTCTGCCCCCCTTTCTCTGTCGCCCTCTCTCTGCCCCCCATTTCTCTGTCCTCCTCTCTCTCTGACCCCCTCTCTTTCTGACCCCCTCTCTCTCTGACCCCCCATCTCCCCACTCTCTGTCCCCCCCTATCTGTTGCCCTCTCTCTGACCCCCACTCTCCCCCACCCATCTCTCTCTGTACCACCTCACAGTCCCCCTCTCTTTCTGTCACCACTCTCTCTGCCCCCTCTCTCTCTGCCCTCCTCTCTCTGTAATCTCTCTCTGTCGCCCTCTCTCTGTCCCCCTCTCTCTCGGTCCCCCTCTCTCTCTGCCCCCTCTCTCTGTCCCCTCTATCTCTCCCTCTCTCTCTGCCCCCCTCTGTGTCCCCTGTCTCTCTGCCCACTCTCTCTCTCTGACCCTTCTCTCTCTGCCCCCTCACTCTCTTTCCCCCGCTCTCTGACCCCCTCTCTCTCGCCCTCTCTCTGCTCCCTCTCTCTCTCTGCCCCCTCTCTGCCCCCCTCTCTCTGTCCTCCTTTCTCTGTCACCCTCTCTCTCTGTCCCACACTCTCTGCATCCCCACACTCTCTGTCCCCCTCTCACTGTCCCCTTCTCTCTGTCCCCTTCTCTCTCTGCCCCCTCTCTCTGACCCCTCTCTCTGCCTCCTCTCTCTGTCCCCCTCTCTCTACCCTCTATCTCTCCCACTCTCTCTCTGTCCCCCTCTCTCTCTGCCCCCACTCTCTGCCCCGCTCTCTGTCCCCCTCTCTCTCTGCACCCCTCTCTCTCTGTCGCCCTCTCTCTCTCAGTCCCCCACTCTGTCCATCCCCCCACTCTCTGTCCCCCTCTCTCTGACCCCCTCTCTCTCCCCCACTCTGTACCCATCTCTCTGTCTCCCTCTCTCTGACCCCTTCTCTCTGTCCCCCCACTCTCTGTCCCCCTTCTCTCTCTGTCCCCCTCTCTCTGACCCCTTCTCTCTGTCTCCCCTCTCTCTGTCCCCCCTCTCTCTGTCCCCCTCTCTCTGTCCCCCTCCCTCTGTCCCCCTCTCTCTGTCCCCCTCTCTCTCTGTCCCCTCTCTCTCTCTGCCCCCTCTCTTTCTGTCCCACTCTCTCTGTCCCCCTCTCGGCATTCCCTCTCTCTCTGACCCCTCTTTCTCTGTCCCCCTCTCTCTCTGCCCCCCCCTTCTGTCTCCCTCTCTCTGAACCCTCTATCTATCCCTCTCTCTCTGCCCCCCTCTGTGTCCCCCGCTCTCTCTGTCCCCCACCATCTTCATCCCCCCACGATCTGTCCCCCTCTCTCTGAACCCCCACCTCTCCCCCATTCTGTACCCTTGTCTCTGTCCCCCACTCTCTGTCCTCCTCTCTTTGACCCCCTCTATCTCCCCCACTCTCTGTGCCCCTCTCTCTGTCGCCCTCTCTCTGCCCCCCTTCTCTCTTTCCCCTCTCACTCTGGCCCCTTCACTCAGGGTTCCCCTCTCTCAGTCCCCCTCTCTCTGTATCCTGCTCTCTGTGCCCCCCTCACTCTATCCCCCTCTGTCTGCCCCCATCTCTCTCTCTGCCCCTCTCTCTCTGTCCCCCTCTCTCTCTGTCCCCCTCTCTCTCTGTCCCCCCTCTCTCTCTCCCTCTCTATCTCCCCCACTCTCTGTCCCTCCCTCTCTCTCTGGTCTTCTCTCTCTGCCCCTCTGTCTCTGTCCCCCTCTTTCTGTCCCTCTCTCTCCCTTTCCCTTCTCTCTCTGTTCACCCCTCTCTCTCTCTGTCGCCCTCTCTCTGTCGACTCTTTCTGCCCCCTCTCTCTCTGTACCCCTCTCTCTCTGACCCCCGCTATCTCCCCCAATCTCTGTTCCCCCCTCTCTGTCGCCCTCTCTCTGAACACCACTCTCTCCCACCCACCTCTCTCTGTACCCCCTCACTGTACCCCCCTCTCTCTGTCACCACCCTCTCTGTCGCCCTCTTTCTGTCCCCCTTTCTCTCTGCCCTCCTCTCTCTGTCCCCTCTCTCTGTCTCCCTCTCCCTGACCCCGTCTCTCTGCCCCCTCTCTCTCTGCCCTCCTCTCTCTCAGACCCCTCTCTCTCTGTCCCCCACTCTCTCTGCCACTCTCTCTCTGTCGCCTCTCTCACTCTCCCCCTCTATTTTCCCCACTCTCTGACCCCCCTCTCTCTCTGGCCCTCTCTCTCTGCCCCTCTGTCTCTGTCCCCTCTTTCTGTCCTCCTCTCTCTCTGTCCCCTTCTCTCTCTGTCCCCTTCTCTCTCTGTCCCCTTCTCTCTCTGTTCCCCTCACTCTCTGTCGCCCTCTCTCTGTCGAGTCTTTCTGCCTCCCCCTCTCTGTACCCCTCTATCTCTGACTCCCTCTATCACCCCCAATATCTGTACCCCCTCACTGCCCCCCTCTCTCTCTGTCACCACTGTCTCTGTCGCCCCCTCTCTGTCCCCCTCTCTCTCTGTCCCCTCTCTCTCTGTCCCCCTCTCTCTCTGCCCTCCTCTCCCTGACCCTCTCTCTCTCTGCCCCTCTCTCTGCCCTCCTCTCTCTCAGCCCCCCTCTCTCTCTGTCCCCCACTCTCTCTGCCCACTCTCTCTCTGCCCGCTCTCTCTCTGTCCCCTCTCTCTGTCCCCCTCTCCCTCTGTCCCCTCTCTCTGCCACCTCTCTTTCTGTTCCACTCTCTCTGTCCCCCCTCTCTGCATCCCCCTCTCTCTTCCCCTGCTCTCTCTGTCCCCCTCTCTCTCTGTCCCTTCTCTCTCTCCCCCGCTCTCTGACACCCTCTCTGTCGCCCTCTCTCTGCCCCTCTCTCTGTCCACCTCTCTCTCTGCACCCCTTTCTCTCTGTCGCCCTTTCTCTCTCTGTCGCCCACTCTGTCCTTCCCCCCAATTTCTGTCCCCCTCTCTCTGACCCCCTCTCTCTCTCACCCACTCTGTACCCATCTCTCTGTCTCCCTCTCTTTGTCCCCCTTCTCTCTGTCCCCCTTCTCTCTGCCCCCCCTCTCTGTTCCCCCTCTCTTTGTCCCCCCTCTCTCTGTCCCCATCTCACTGTCCCCCCTCTCTCTGACCCCTTCTCTCTGCCCCCCTCTCTCTGTCCCCCCTCTCTCTGTCCACCTCTCTCTGTCCCCCCTCTCTCTGCCCCCCCTCTCTCTGTCCCCCCTCTCTCTGTCCTCCTCTCTCTGCCCCCCCTCTCTCTGACCCCCTCTCTGTGTCCCCCTCTCTCTGACCCCTTCTCTCTGTCCCCCTCTCTCTGCCCCCCTCTCTGTCCCCTCTCTCTGTCGCCCTCTCTCCCTGACCCCTCTCTCTCTGCCCCCTCTCTCTGCCCCCTCTCTCTCTGCCCCCTCTCTGTCCGCCTCTCTCTGTCCTCCACTCTCTGTCCCCTCTCTCTCTCCTCCACGCTCTGACACCCTCTCTGTAGCCCTCTCTCTGCCCCCTCTCTCTCTGCCCCCACTCTCTGCCCCGCTCTCTGTCCCCCTCTCTCTCTGCACCCCTCTCTCTCTGTCGCCCTCTCTCTCTCAGTCCCCCACTCTGTCCATCCCCCCTCTCTCTCTGCCCCTCTCTCTCTGTACCCCTCTCTCTCTGTCCCCCTATCTCTCTGCCCCCCCCTCTGTCGCCCTCTCTCTGTCCCCTCTCTCTCTGTCCCTCTCTCTCTGACCCTCGCTCTCTCTGTCCTTCTCTCTCTGTCCCCCTCTATTTGTCGCCCTCTTTCTGCCGCCTCTCTCTCTGTCCCCCTCACTCTCTGTCCCCCTCTCTCTGCCCACCTCTATCTACCCCACTCTCTGTAACCCTCTCTGTCCCCCACTCTCTGTCCCCCTCTCTCTGACCCCCTCTCTCCCCCCACTCTGTACCCCTCTCTGTCCCCCACTCTCTGTCCCCTCTCTCTGTCCCCTCTCTCTCCCCCTCTCTCTGTCCGCCTCTGTCTCTGTCCCCCTTTATGTCTGTCCCCCTCTCTCTCTGCCCTCCTCTCTCTGTCCCCTCTCTCTCTTCCCCGTTCTCTGTCCTCCTCTCTGTCGCCCTCTCTCTCTGCCCCCTCTCTTTCTGTCCCATTCTCTCCATCCCCCCTCTCTCTGTCCCCCCTCTCTGTCCTCCTCTCTCTGTCCCCCCTCTCTCCACCCCCCCTCTCTCTGTCCCCCCTCTCTGTCCTCCTCTCTCTGCCCTCCTCTCTCTGTCCCCTATCTCTCTCCCCCGCTCTCTGACCCCCTCTCTGTCGCCCTCTCTCTCTTCCACCCGCCTCTCTCTCTGTCCCCCTCTCTCTGTCCCCCTCTCTCTGTCTCTGTCCCCTCTATCGCTCCCTCTCTCTCTGCCCCCCTCTCTCTCCCCCTCTCTGCGTCCCCTATATCTCTCCCTCTATCTCTGCCCCCCTCTCTGCCCCCTCTCTCTGTCCCCTCTATCTCTCACTCTCTCTCTGCCCCCTCCCTGTCCCCCTCTCTCTCCCCCACTCTGTACCCCTCTCTCTGCCCCCTCTCTCTGTCCCCCTCTCTCTGTCACCCTTCTCTCTGTCTTCCTCTCTCTGTTCCCCCTCTCTCTGACCCCCTCTCTCTGTCGCCCTCTCTCTGACCAGCACTCTCTGTCTTCCTCTGTCTGTCGCCCTCTCTCTGACCCCCTCTCTCTCCCAACCGCCTCTCTCTCTCCCCCGCTCTCTGCCCCCTCTCTCTCTGTTGCTCTCTCCGTCCCCCTCGTTCTGACCCTATCTCTCTCCCACCCACCTCTCTCTCCCCTGCTGTCTGCCCCCTTTCTCTGTCGCCCTCTCTCTGCCCCCCATCTCTCCCACCCGCCTGTCTCTATCGTCTCACTTTGTCCGCCTCTCTCTCTATCCCACACTCTCTCTCTGCCCCCCTGTCTCTGTCCCCCTGTCTCTGTCCCCCTCTCTCTCTGTCCCCCTCTCTCTCTGTCCCTTTCTCTCTCTGTCCTCCTCTCTCTGTCGCCCTCTTTCTGCCCCCCTCTCTCTCTGTCCTCCCCTCTTTCTGTCCCCCTCTCTCTGTCGCCTCTTTCTGCTCCCCTCACTTTCTGACCCCCTCTCTCTCTGACCCCCCTCTATCTCCCCCACTATCTGTCCCCCCTCTCTCTCGCTCTCTCTCTGACCCCCACTCTCTCCCACCCGCCTCTCTCTGTACCCCCTCACTGTCCCCCTCTCTCTCTGTCACCACTCTCTCTGTCGCCCTCTCTCTGTCCCCCTCTCTCTCTGCCCTCCTCTCTGTCCCCCTCTCTCAGCCCCCCTCTCTCTGCCCTCTTCTCTCTCTGCCCACGTCTCTCTCTGCCCCCCTCTCTCTCTGTCACCCCCCTGCCCCCTCTCTCTCTGCCCCCTCACTCTCTCTCCCCCGCTCTCTGACCCTCTCTCTGTCGCCCTCTCTCTGCCCCCTCACTCTCTGCGCCCTCTCTGTCCCCCTCTCTCTGTCCTCCTTTCTTTGTCCCCTCTCTCTCACCCCCGCTCTCTGCCCCCCTCTCTGTCCCCATCTCTCTCTCTCTGGCCCCCTCTCTCTCTTTCCCCGTCTCTCAGTCCCCCCTCTCTCTGTCCTCCTCTCTCTCTGTCCCCCTCTCTCTCTGTCCCCTCTCTCTCTTTGCCCCTCTCTCTTCCCCCCTCTCTCTCGGTCCCCCGCTCTCTCTGTCCCCCTCTCTCTCTGTCCCTTCTCTCTCTCCCCCTCTCTCTGTCGCCCTCTCTCTGCCCCCTCTCACTCTGCCCCCTCTCACTCTGCCCCCTCTCTGTCGCCCTCTCTCTGTCCTCCTCTCTCTGTCCACTCTCTCTCTCCTCCCCTCTCTGATACCCTCTCTGTCGCCCCCTCTCTGCCCCCTCTCTCTCTGCCCCATCTCTCTCTGTCGCCCTCTCTCTCTCTGTCCCCCACTCTCTCCATCCCCCCACTCTCTGTCCTCCTCTCTCACAATACCCCTTTCTCTGCCCCCTCTCTCTCTGTCTCCCCTCTCTCTTTCCCCTCTCTCTGTCCTCCTCTCTTTGTCCCCTCTATCTCTCCCCCGCTCCCTCTCTGTCTCCCACTCTCTGTCGCCCTCACTCTGCTCCCTCTCTTTCTGCCCCCTCTCTGTCCCCCTCTCTCTCTGTCCCCCTCTCTCTCTGTCCACCCTCGCTCCACCCCCCATCTCTCTGTCCCCTATCTCTCTCCCCCGCTCTCTGCCCCCTCTCTCTCACCCTCTCTCTTCCACCCGCCTCTCTCTCTGTCCCCTTCTCTCTGTCCCCTTCTCTCTGTCCCCCTCTCTCTCTGCCCCCTCTCTCTTCCCCCTCTCTCTCTTCCCCTCTCTTTTTCCCCTCTCTCTCGGTCCCCCTCTCTCTGTCGCCACTTCCTGCCCCTTCTCTCTCTGACCCCCTCTCTCTCTGACCCGCTCTATCTCCACAACTCTCCGTCCCCTCCTCTCTATCGCCCTCTCTCTGACCCCCACTCTCTCCCACCCGCCTCTCCCTGTACCCTCTCACTGTCCCCCTCTCACTCTGTCACCACTCTGTCGCCCTCTCTCTGTCCCCCTCTCTCTCTGTCCCCCTCTCTCTCTGTCCCCCTCTCTCTCTGTCCTCCTCTCTCTGTCCCCCCTCTCTCTGCCCTCCTCTCTCTATCCGCCTCTCTCTGCCCCCTCTCTCTCTGCCCCCTCTCTCTCTGTTCCCCTTTATCTCTGAGCCCGTCTCTCTCTGTCCTCCTCTCTCTGTCCCCTCTCTTTCTCCCCTGCTCTCTGACCCTCTCTCTGTTCCCCTCTCTCTGCCTCCCTCTCTCTGTCTCCCTCTCTCTTTCCCCCTTCACTCTGTCCCCCTTCTCTCTGCCCCCCTTCTCTCTGTCCCCCCTCTCTCTGTCCCCCTCTCTCGGATCCCTTCTCTCTCTTTCCTCCTCTCTCTCTGCCCCCCTCTCTCTGTCCCCCTCTCTCTGTCTCCCTCTCTCTCTGTCCCCCTCTCTCTGTCGCCCTCTCTCTCTGAACCCCTCTCTCTCTACCCCCCACTCTCTGTCCCCTCTCTCTGTCCCCTTCTCTCTCTGAACCCCTCTCCCTCTGTCCCCTCTCTCTCTGTCCCCTCTCTCTGTCCCCCCTCTCTGTCGCCCTCTCTCTGACCCACACTCTCTGTTCCCCTCTGTCTGTCGCCCTCTCTCTGTCCCCTTCTCTCTCCCACCCGCCTCTCTCGATCCCCCCTCTTGTCCCCCTCTCTCTCTGTCCCGCGCTCTCTGTTCCCCCCCCTCTCTGACCCCCTCTCTCTGTCCCCTATCTCTCTCCCCCGCTCTCTGCCACCCTCTCTCTGCCCCACTCTCTGTCCCCCTCTCTCTCTGTCCCCCACTCTCTCCATCCCCCACTCTCTGTCCTCCTCTCTCTGACCCCCTCTCTCCCCCACTCTGTACCCCTCTCTGTCCTCCACTCTCTTTCCCCCTCTCTCTGACCCCTCTATCTCCCCCTCTCTCTGTCCCCCTCTCTCTGTCCCCTATCTCTCTCCCCCGGTCTCTGCCCCCTCTCTGTCACCCTCTCTCTGCCCCCCTCTCTGCCCCCCTCTCTCTCTGTCCGCCTCTCTCTCTCTCTGTCCCACACTCTATGTCCACCTCTCTCTGACCCCCTCTCTCCCCCAACTCTGTACCCCTCTCTGTCCCCCACTCTCTGTCCCCCTCTCTCTCTGTCCCCCACTCTCTCCATCCCCCACTCTCTGTCCTCCTCTCTCTGACCCCCTCTCTCCCCCACTCTGTACCCCTCTCTGTCCCCCACTCTCTGTCCCACTCTCTCTGTCCCCTCTATCTCCCCCTCTCTCTGTCCCCCTCTCTCTGTCCCCGCTACCTCCCCCACACTCTGTGCCCCTCTCTCTGTCGCCTCTTTCTGTCCCCTTCTCTCTCTGACCCCATCTCTCTCTGACCCCCTCTATCTCCCCCATTCTCTGTCCCCTGTCTCTGTCGCCCTCTCTCTGACCCACACTCTCTCCCACCAGCCTCTCTCTGTGCCCCCTCACTGTCCCCCTCTCTCTCTGTCACCACACTCTCTGTCACCCCTCTCTCTGTCCCCCTCTATCTCTGTCCCCCTCGATCTCTGTCCCCCTCTCTCTCTGTCACCCTCTCTCTGTCCCCTCTCTCTCTCAGTCCCCCCTCTTTCTCCCCCGCTCTCTGACCCCCTCTCTGTCACCGTCTTTCTGCTCCCTCTCTCTCTGTCACCCTCTCTTTGACCCCCACTCTCTCCAACGTCCAATATCTGTCCCCCTCTCTCTGTCCCCCTCTCTCTGTATCCCCTCACTCTTTACCCCTCTCTCTGTCCCCCTCTCTTTGTCCCCTCTATCTCTCCCCCGCTCTCTGTCCCCCTCTCTCTGTCGCCGTCTCTCTGCCCCCCTCTCTCTGTCGCCCTCTCTCTGCCCCCCTCTCTCTCTGTCCTCCTCTCTCTCTGTCGCCCTCTCACTGTCCCCCTCTCTCTCTGCCCTCCTCTCGCTGTACCCCTCTCTCTGTCCCCTTCTCTCTCTGCCCCCTCTCTCTGCCTCCTCTCTCTGTCCCCCTCTCTCTGTCCTCTCTATCTCTCCCTCTCTCTCTGCCCTCCTCTCTGTCCCCCGCTCTCTCTGCCCCTCCCTCTCTGCCCCCTCTCCCTCTGCCCCCTCTCTCTCTGCCCCCTCTCTCTGTCCCCCGCTCTCTGATCCCCTCTCTGTCGCCCTCTCTCTGCCCCCTCTCTCTCTGCGCTCTCTCTGCCCCCCCTCTCTGTCCTCCTTTCTCTGTCACCCTCTCTCTCTCTGTCCCACACTCTCTCCATCCCCACACTCTTTGTCCCCCTCTCTCTGACCCCCTCTCTCCCCCCACTCTGTACCCCTCTGTGTCCCCCACTCTCTCTCCCCCACATTTCTGTCAACCTCTCTCTCTGTCCCCTCTCTCTCTGTCCCCTCTCTTTCTGTCCCCTCTCTCTGTGTCCTCTCTCTCTCTCCCCCGCTCTCTGACCCTCTCTCTGTTGCCCTCTCTCTTCCACCCGCCTCTCTCTCTGTCCCCCTCTCACAGTCCCCCTCTCTCTGTCCCCTTCTCCCTCTGCCCCCTCTCTCTGCCCCCTCTCTCTGCCTCCTCTCACTGTCCCCCTCTCTCTGTACCCTCAATCTTTCCCCCTCTCTCTCTCTGTCCCCCTCTCTCTGTCCCCCTCTCTCTCTGTCCGCCCTCTCTCTGTCCCCCTCTCTCCGTCCCCTCTATCTCTCCCTCTCTCTCTGCCCCCCCTGTCACTGTCCCCCTCTCTCTGTCCCCTTCACTCTCTGCCCCGTCTCTCTGCCTACTCCCTCTGTCCCCTTTTCTCTCTGCCCCCTCTGTCTGCCTCCTCTCTCTGTCCCCCTCTCTCTGTCCCCTCTATCTCTCCCTCTCTCTCTGTCCCCCACCCTCTCCACCCCCCCACGCTCTGTTCCCCTCTCTCTGAACCCCCCTCTCTCCCCCACTCTGTACCCCACTCTCTGTCCCCCACTCTCTGTCCTCCTCTCTCTGACCCCCTCTATCTCCCCCACTCTCTGTCCCCCTCTCTCTGTCCCCCTCGCTCTCTGTACCCCCTCTCTCTGTCCCCCTCTCTCCGTCCCCTCTATCTCTCCCTCTCTCTCTGCCCCCCTGTCACTGTCCCCCTCTCTCTGTCCCCTTCACTCTCTGCCCCGTCTCTCTGCCTACTCCCTCTGTCCCCTTTTCTCTCTGCCCCCTCTGTCTGCCTCCTCTCTCTGTCCCCCTCTCTCTGTCCCCTCTATCTCTCCCTCTCTCTCTGTCCCCCACCCTCTCTATCCCCCCACGCTCTGTTCCCCTCTCTCTGAACCCCCCTCTCTCCCCCACTCTGTACCCCACTCTCTGTCCCCCACTCTCTGTCCTCCTCTTTCTGACCCCCTCTATCTCCCCCACTCTCTGTGCCCCTCTCTCTGTCACCGTGTCTCTGTCACCGTGTCTCTGTTACCGTCTCTCTGTCACCATCTCTCTGTCCCTCTCTCTCTGTCCCCCCTCTCTCTCCCCCTCTCTCTGTCCCCCCCTCTCTTTCCCCCTCTCTCTGACCCCCTTTCTTTGACCCCTCTATCTCTCCCCCGCTCTCTGCCCCTCTCTTTCCCCCTCTCTCCATGCCCCCCACTCTCTGTCCCCCTCTCTCTGTCCCCCTCTATATCCTCCTCTCTCTGACCCCCTCTCTCCCCCACTCTGTACCCCTCTCTGTCCCCCACTCTCTGTCCCACTCTCTCTGTCCCCTCTATCTCCCCCTCTCTCTGTCCCCCTCTCTCTGTCCCCGCTACCGCCCCCACACTCTGTGCCCCTCTCTCTGTCGCCTCTTTCTGTCCCCTTCTCTCTCTGACCCCATCTCTCTCTGACCCCCTCTATCTCCCCCATTCTCTGTCCCCTGTCTCTGTCGCCCTCTCTCTGACCCACACTCTCTCCCACCAGCCTCTCTCTGTGCCCCCTCACTGTCCCCCTCTCTCTCTGTCACCACACTCTCTGTCACCCCTCTCTCTGTCCCCCTCTATCTCTGTCCCCCTCGATCTCTGTCCCCCTCTCTCTCTGTCACCCTCTCTCTGTCCCCTCTCTCTCTCAGTCCCCCCTCTTTCTCCCCCGCTCTCTGACCCCCTCTCTGTCACCGTCTTTCTGCTCCCTCTCTCTCTGTCACCCTCTCTTTGACCCCCACTCTCTCCAACGTCCAATATCTGTCCCCCTCTCTCTGTCCCCCTCTCTCTGTATCCCCTCACTCTTTACCCCTCTCTCTGTCCCCCTCTCTTTGTCCCCTCTATCTCTCCCCCGCTCTCTGTCCCCCTCTCTCTGTCGCCGTCTCTCTGCCCCCCTCTCTCTGTCGCCCTCTCTCTGCCCCCCTCTCTCTCTCTGTCCTCCTCTCTCTCTGTCGCCCTCTCACTGTCCCCCTCTCTCTCTGCCCTCCTCTCTGTCCCCCGCTCTCTCTGCCCCTCCCTCTCTGCCCCCTCTCCCTCTGCCCCCTCTCTCTCTGCCCCCTCTCTCTGTCCCCCGCTCTCTGATCCCCTCTCTGTCGCCCTCTCTCTGCCCCCTCTCTCTCTGCGCTCTCTCTGCCCCCCCTCTCTGTCCTCCTTTCTCTGTCACCCTCTCTCTGTCCCACACTCTCTCCATCCCCACACTCTTTGTCCCCCTCTCTCTGACCCCCTCTCTCCCCCCACTCTGTACCCCTCTGTGTCCCCCACTCTCTCTCCCCCACATTTCTGTCAACCTCTCTCTCTGTCCCCTCTCTCTCTGTCCCCTCTCTTTCTGTCCCCTCTCTCTGTGTCCTCTCTCTCTCTCCCCCGCTCTCTGACCCTCTCTCTGTTGCCCTCTCTCTTCCACCCGCCTCTCTCTCTGTCCCCCTCTCACAGTCCCCCTCTCTCTGTCCCCTTCTCCCTCTGCCCCCTCTCTCTGCCCCCTCTCTCTGCCTCCTCTCACTGTCCCCCTCTCTCTGTACCCTCAATCTTTCCCTCTCTCTCTCTCTGTCCCCCTCTCTCTGTCCCCCTCTCTCTCTCTGTCCCCCCTCTCTCTGTCCCCCTCTCTCCGTCCCCTCTATCTCTCCCTCTCTCTCTGCCCCCCTGTCACTGTCCCCCTCTCTCTGTCCCCTTCACTCTCTGCCCCGTCTCTCTGCCTACTCCCTCTGTCCCCTTTTCTCTCTGCCCCCTCTGTCTGCCTCCTCTCTCTGTCCCCCTCTCTCTGTCCCCTCTATCTCTCCCTCTCTCTCTGTCCCCCACCCTCTCCATCCCCCCACGCTCTGTTCCCCTCTCTCTGAACCCCCCTCTCTCCCCCACTCTGTACCCCACTCTCTGTCCCCCACTCTCTGTCCTCCTCTCTCTGACCCCCTCTATCTCCCCCACTCTCTGTCCCCCTCTCTCTGTCCCCCTCGCTCTCTGTCCCCCCTCTCTCTGTCCCCCTCTCTCCGTCCCCTCTATCTCTCCCTCTCTCTCTGCCCCCCTGTCACTGTCCCCCTCTCTCTGTCCCCTTCACTCTCTGCCCCGTCTCTCTGCCTACTCCCTCTGTCCCCTTTTCTCTCTGCCCCCTCTGTCTGCCTCCTCTCTCTGTCCCCCTCTCTCTGTCCCCTCTATCTCTCCCTCTCTCTCTGTCCCCCACCCTCTCTATCCCCCCACGCTCTGTTCCCCTCTCTCTGAACCCCCCTCTCTCCCCCACTCTGTACCCCACTCTCTGTCCCCCACTCTCTGTCCTCCTCTCTCTGACCCCCTCTATCTCCCCCACTCTCTGTGCCCCTCTCTCTGTCACCGTGTCTCTGTCACCGTGTCTCTGTTACCGTCTCTCTGTCACCATCTCTCTGTCCCTCTCTCTCTGTCCCCCCTCTCTCTCCCCCTCTCTCTGTCCCCCCCTCTCTTTCCCCCTCTCTCTGACCCCCTTTCTTTGACCCCTCTATCTCTCCCCCGCTCTCTGCCCCTCTCTGTCCCCCTCTCTCCATGCCCCCCACTCTCTGTCCCCCTCTCTCTGTCCCCCTCTATATCCTCCTCTCTCTGACCCCCTCTCTCCCCACTCTGTACCCCTCTCTGTCCCCCACTCTCTGTCCCACTCTCTCTGTCCCCTCTATCTCCCCCTCTCTCTGTCCCCCTCTCTCTGTCCCCGCTACCTCCCCCACACTCTGTGCCCCTCTCTCTGTCGCATCTTTTTGTCCCCTTCTCTCTCTGACCCCATCTCTCTCTGACCCCCTCTATCTCCCCCATTCTCTGTCCCCTGTCTCTGTCGCCCTCTCTCTGACCCACACTCTCTCCCACCAGCCTCTCTCTGTGCCCCCTCACTGTCCCCCTCTCTCTCTGTCACCACACTCTCTGTCACCCCTCTCTCTGTCCCCCTCTATCTCTGTCCCCCTCGATCTCTGTCCCCCTCTCTCTCTGTCACCCTCTCTCTGTCCCCTCTCTCTCTCAGTCCCCCCTCTTTCTCCCCCGCTCTCTGACCCCCTCTCTGTCACCGTCTTTCTGCTCCCTCTCTCTCTGTCACCCTCTCTTTGACCCCCACTCTCTCCAACGTCCAATATCTGTCCCCCTCTCTCTGTCCCCCTCTCTCTGTATCCCCTCACTCTTTACCCCTCTCTCTGTCCCCCTCTCTTTGTCCCCTCTATCTCTCCCCCGCTCTCTGTCCCCCTCTCTCTGTCGCCGTCTCTCTGCCCCCCTCTCTCTGTCGCCCTCTCTCTGCCCCCCTCTCTCTCTGTCCTCCTCTCTCTCTGTCGCCCTCTCACTGTCCCCCTCTCTCTCTGCCCTCCTCTCGCTGTACCCCTCTCTCTGTCCCCTTCTCTCTCTGCCCCCTCTCTCTGCCTCCTCTCTCTGTCCCCCTCTCTCTGTCCTCTCTATCTCTCCCTCTCTCTCTGCCCTCCTCTCTGTCCCCCGCTCTCTCTGCCCCTCCCTCTCTGCCCCCTCTCCCTCTGCCCCCTCTCTCTCTGCCCCCTCTCTCTGTCCCCCGCTCTCTGATCCCCTCTCTGTCGCCCTCTCTCTGCCCCCTCTCTCTCTGCGCTCTCTCTGCCCCCCCTCTCTGTCCTCCTTTCTCTGTCACCCTCTCTCTCTCTGTCCCACACTCTCTCCATCCCCACACTCTTTGTCCCCCTCTCTCTGACCCCCTCTCTCCCCCCACTCTGTACCCCTCTGTGTCCCCCACTCTCTCTCCCCCACATTTCTGTCAACCTCTCTCTCTGTCCCCTCTCTCTCTGTCCCCTCTCTTTCTGTCCCCTCTCTCTGTGTCCTCTCTCTCTCTCCCCCGCTCTCTGACCCTCTCTCTGTTGCCCTCTCTCTTCCACCCGCCTCTCTCTCTGTCCCCCTCTCACAGTCCCCCTCTCTCTGTTCCCTTCTCCCTCTGCCCCCTCTCTCTGCCCCCTCTCTCTGCCTCCTCTCACTGTCCCCCTCTCTCTGTACCCTCAATCTTTCCCCCTCTCTCTCTCTGTCCCCCTCTCTCTGTCCCCCTCTCTCTCTGTCCCCCCTCTCTCTGTCCCCCTCTCTCCGTCCCCTCTATCTCTCCCTCTCTCTCTGCCCCCCCTGTCACTGTCCCCCTCTCTCTGTCCCCTTCACTCTCTGCCCCGTCTCTCTGCCTACTCCCTCTGTCCCCTTTTCTCTCTGCCCCCTCTGTCTGCCTCCTCTCTCTGTCCCCCTCTCTCTGTCCCCTCTATCTCTCCCTCTCTCTCTGTCCCCCACCCTCTCCACCCCCCCACGCTCTGTTCCCCTCTCTCTGAACCCCCCTCTCTCCCCCACTCTGTACCCCACTCTCTGTCCCCCACTCTCTGTCCTCCTCTCTCTGACCCCCTCTATCTCCCCCACTCTCTGTCCCCCTCTCTCTGTCCCCCTCGCTCTCTGTCCCCCCTCTCTCTGTCCCCCTCTCTCCGTCCCCTCTATCTCTCCCTCTCTCTCTGCCCCCCTGTCACTGTCCCCCTCTCTCTGTCCCCTTCACTCTCTGCCCCGTCTCTCTGCCTACTCCCTCTGTCCCCTTTTCTCTCTGCCCCCTCTGTCTGCCTCCTCTCTCTGTCCCCCTCTCTCTGTCCCCTCTATCTCTCCCTCTCTCTCTGTCCCCCACCCTCTCTATCCCCCCACGCTCTGTTCCCCTCTCTCTGAACCCCCCTCTCTCCCCCACTCTGTACCCCACTCTCTGTCCCCCACTCTCTGTCCTCCTCTCTCTGACCCCCTCTATCTCCCCCACTCTCTGTGCCCCTCTCTCTGTCACCGTGTCTCTGTCACCGTGTCTCTGTTACCGTCTCTCTGTCACCATCTCTCTGTCCCTCTCTCTCTGTCCCCCCTCTCTCTGTCCCCCTCTCTCCGTCCCCTCTATCTCTCCCTCTCTCTCTGCCCCCCTGTCACTGTCCCCCTCTCTCTGTCCCCTTCACTCTCTGCCCCGTCTCTCTGCCTACTCCCTCTGTCCCCTTTTCTCTCTGCCCCCTCTGTCTGCCTCCTCTCTCTGTCCCCCTCTCTCTGTCCCCTCTATCTCTCCCTCTCTCTCTGTCCCCCACCCTCTCTATCCCCCCACGCTCTGTTCCCCTCTCTCTGAACCCCCCTCTCTCCCCCACTCTGTACCCCACTCTCTGTCCCCCACTCTCTGTCCTCCTCTCTCTGACCCCCTCTATCTCCCCCACTCTCTGTGCCCCTCTCTCTGTCACCGTGTCTCTGTCACCGTGTCTCTGTTACCGTCTCTCTGTCACCATCTCTCTGTCCCTCTCTCTCTGTCCCCCCTCTCTCTCCCCCTCTCTCTGTCCCCCCCTCTCTTTCCCCCTCTCTCTGACCCCCTTTCTTTGACCCCTCTATCTCTCCCCCGCTCTCTGCCCCTCTCTTTCCCCCTCTATCCATGCCCCCCACTCTCTGTCCCCCTCTCTCTGTCCCCCTCTATATCCCCCTCTCTCTGTCCCCCTCTCCCTGACCCCCTCTGTCTCCCTCCCTCTGTCCCCGTCTCTCTCTGTCCCCCTCTCTCTCTCTGTCCCCCTCTATCTTCGCCAGACTCTATCTTCCCTCTCTCTGTCCCCCTCTCTTTCTGTCTCCCTCTCTCTCTGTCCCCCTCTCTCTGTCTCCCTCTCTCTGTCCCCCTCTCTCTGTCGCCCTCTCTCTGCGCCCCTCTCTCTGTCCCCCTCTCTCTCTGTCCCCCTCTCTCTCTGTCTCCCTCTCTCTCTGTCGCCATCTCTCTGTCCCTCTCTCTCTGTCCCCCTCTCTCTGACCCCTCTCTCATTATGTCCTCCCCTATTTCTCTCTCTCCCTCCCTCACCTTATCTCTCCCTTTTCTCTCTCTCATCCTCTGTCTCTCCCTGCTCCTTGGCTCTCTCCATCGTCTCCCACTCTCGATCCCCCTACCTTGGTCTCTCTCTCTCCCCACCTCCCTCCGTTTCTCTCTGACTAAATCTCTCTCCCTCCTATCCTGCCTTTCCTCTCTCTCTGACACACTCTGTCTCCCTAGTCCTTCTCTCTCCCTCTGACCCAGAGGCTGGGGGTTGGTGGTGAGGCTGCGTGTGGGGGTGGGGGTGAGATGATCGAGAGATGTCGGAAGTGGGAGGTGGGGAAAATGGGGTAGAGACGACATTGCGGGAGGGAGAGAGAGACGGCAGGAGAGAGAGAGAGTGAGGGTGAGGGGGAGAGAAAAGAATGGAGGCAGGTGGAGAAACTCATGTTGGGGGTGTGAGAGAGAGAGGGGGAGAGTGCGGCAGAAAGAATAGTGGAGGCAGGTGGAGAATCCGGGGTTGGGGGCGGTCTCTGAGAGGGGACCAGAGAGAGTGAAAGGGAGAGGTGGTGAGAAAGACTGAGTGTGCAGAAAGAGAAAGAGAGGGAGAGAATTGAGGAGGAAGAGTCGGGGAGAGGAATGGGGAGGCCAGGTTGTAGTGGGGGGGGGGGTGCAGAGGGAGTTAAACCCAGCTCCTGAGCTCAGGGCCCGGTGCCCTCCCCTTCCATGAGGACCAGGACTTGGGGCTGAGTCTGTCTCTCTCCAGCTCAGCTTCTCCAACACAAAGACACACAACAACATCGGTCACTCTGCTGCTCGGCACGCTTTAATCAACATTTTTATTGTTTACAAATGGAAGTGATGGATACAGTCAGTGGGATGGTGCCTTTTCTCACTGGCCCCTGAGTTGTGAGAAACATTGAAATGTGTCCCTGTAACCCCCCTGTGGGATAAGGGTAGACAAACCAGCGCTACCCTCAATCTGTTCCCATAGCGACAGGCTGCTCCATCGCTGAAACATTGAACCGAAATGAGAAAATCCCGGATGGATTGATTAATGAGGGAATTTGATTGATTGATGGATTTGGGTGAAGGGATATTTCAGCACATTCTTCAGCTGCTGCCTGAACTTTGTCTGGGTCACGGCATAAATCGCGGTGTTTGTGCAACAACTGAGGAGCTGCAGCATGAAGCCGAATTCCTGCACATTCCCATCGAGATACACAGACCGATACCCAATCCAATGCATCCGGCTCCATATAGAAAACAGCATTAACATTGACCATAACAGGATGAAATTGGCCGAGATCACAAACAGTAAAATTATGGATTTTTTTCGGTTTCTCATTTCAGTGTCAGACTGAGCGTCCCCATTGGTGTGAGCGCGGAGTCTCCTGCGGGCTCTGCTGGTCACTACAATGTGTCTGACGGTGAGAACATTGAGCAGCAGAATCAGGAGAAATGGGACACACGGGGTTAGAATGTGGTGGAGGAACTCGATTGTGACCCAGATACTGGAGGATAAAGCAGCGTCTGTTACCTCACAAAACCAGGGGAGGTTCCACAGCCGATACCGAGCCGTGAGCATAAAATACCAGGAAATGTTCGTTAAACAGCTCAGCACAGTCACTGCTCCCAGAACCACAGCCGCCGTTTTCTCACTGCAATATTTACTTTTCAGCTTCTGGCAACAAATGGCCACAAACCGATCAAAGGTGAAAGTGACGGTGAACCAGACAGAGCAGTCAGTGGCTGCATAAAGCAGGACGGCGTGGATATTACACACGGGGACGGAGTCCATCAGGAAATAAAACTGTTCCCAATAAACAATGGGAATGTGTCTCAGGAGCAGGTCGAGGATAATGACCAGGAGATCCGCCGCTGCCATGGCCCCCAGGTAACGTCTGACACATTGAGACAATCCACAATCTTTATAAAGCAGGACGTAGATGGTCACTATGTTAACTGTGAGGAAGGAAAACAAACCCATTATCCATCAGCCTGGAGGCAAAGGGACCCGTTTGATCGGGGACCCAGTGAGATTTTCAAATGTGTCCCTATATTCAGGGATTTATTAAAATAATTGGAGCTGGAATAACAACTGGGAAGTTTTGAATTACTGACAAAAATGTCAGTTTTGGAATGTTGGGGGCAGAACGTTCCGGGATCTCCTTCAACTGTCCATCACCTTTCCCCTCTACCCACTCCACCAACATGATGTACTGTGCACAGGCTACATATCTGTCCAACACGGGGAGCTGCACTGACCACATCATTGCATTATGTATAAACCTCAACCAGATAGACTGTTCAGTACAGCGACCTGTGCAGGGATCACCCGTGAATTAATCTGTAAACCAGGAGCAGTTACCCTCCCAGCATGTAGGACTGTGTACACCACCCCAGTGCATTGATCTTTAAACCAGGAGCAGTTACCCTCCCAGCATGTAGGGCTGTGTACCCCACCCCAGTGCATTGATCTGTAAACCAGGAGCAGTTACCCTCCCAGCATGTCGAGCTCTGTACACCAACCCACTGCATTCCTCAGTAACACTGTTAGATCCCTGCGCAGTATGGGGAAATTTGCAGCCCATGCTTAAAGTGACAGGATGTCCTGCTCCCACCCATTTACAGCTCCATCACTCCATTGTACCATGACAAGGGGGTGCTGTGGGAGTGAACATCACTGCCAGAGAGAGATGGCGGGGGAATCTGTTTAATTATCACCACATGGGAGGGGTTTGGGGTATAGACAGAGAGGGGGAGACTGAGAGACAGTGCCATGGAAGGATGTGTTCCCAGGTTTCAGAATGCTGAAATGTAGATACTTCGATAACATTCTGCAACATGAGCCTGTCTTCCCAGTAAAGATGGGAATAAAGGATATTGGTGTGAGGCCAGATGAGCATTTGTTCTGCATCTTTGTTACTGGAATTGCTTTCAAACGAATCTATGACTCATTGGGCAGATGCTAAAAATAATTTATCTTTGTTTGATTTTCCTTGAGTGTGACAGAGGGATCGTCCGCACGAGGCTGAGAGAGTTTCCTGGTGCTATCGTATCGGACTCAACTCATTAACTACCCAGCCCACACCATCATGTCCCTCTCATTCAATACCAGCCCGATTCTCCCACCCATCATTGCGGGTGGTACACAACATCGCTCGGATGCCCCTGGATATTCCGTGATCCTTGGCACTGGTGCCACCTTTAAAAGGCCAATGGGCACACGGTTGAGCTTTCTCAGTTCAAAGCTGCCCTGCACAGTTTACCTCGAGCATGGCAGATCCTGGGCAATTTCACAGCGGTTTGTCGACAGGGGCACGGAGGTCCTGGTGGATGAGCCAGTACAGAATGAGACCATTCTCTTTCCAGAGGAGGCCACACCACCAGAACCACCAAGCATGGTCTGAGCTCACCACCTACCTCAGTGCAGTATCTGGGGTCTGAAGAAATGCCCAGCAATACAGGACAAGCTTCAATAACCTTCCCCGCTCTTTCAGGATAAGGGTCACCGTATTCTCTCTGCTCCCTCACACTCACTGTATATCTGTTATAGCACCGACCCCCGAACAAGGCTCATGCTCCACCACTCTCACTGCTGCATGCAGCAACTTCGCCCCCCCACCTTCCCTCCACTTTACCCCACTCCCCTATGATAATAATGCTGCATGCATACAACACTGTGGACTGACTCCCTCCGGACACCTCACCATGACCCCGTCCCCCACCGACACCGACACTAACACCACCCACTCCCACCCTCCCTCCCTCCCTTTCTCCCATTCCAGGAGAAACAGCCTGGAATAGGACAGAAAAGGCCGATCCGGGTGGTTGAGTGCCCGATATCCGTTCCCTCACCCCCCTCCCCCCGCCATGTGGGGAGGACCCTGGTACGAGCCAGAGAGGACCGGGACGCCTCGTGTGGAGATTCTGAAACATCCACGTCCCACCGACTGAGTAAGGAGCAATGTTCCGTGAAAGGCAATTCTCACTTTTAACCCACTGGCAGCTCCGTTTCCCCCCGGCACAACTTAGAAGCCGTGGCCCTGATGCCATCTCCCTTTTGTGTCGAGCTGGTACAAATGGAATCCCCACGGTCTCGGTGGGCAGGAGGGTGGGCTCACAACACATCGTCACCATCACCTCCCAGGAAGGGAGCACGGAGACTCCTTCCTACACCTCCTCCTGTAAACAGCTCAGATACTGAAACTAATTTGTGACAGTTCCTGCTCTCCCCACTTGTCCTGACATCTTCAACAATCTATGCTCATATACACCCAGCGCTCTCTGCTCCTGCAGCCCCTATTTAACGGTACGGCCTGTTTTATATTGTCTTTCATTGTCTTTCCTACCAAAGTGCATCACCTCACACTGCTCTGCATTGATCACCAGCTGCCATACACCTGAACACTACACCAACGTGTGATTGTACTGTTAGAGTTCCACACTGTCCTCCATAGACTTCACAATTCTTCTAGGTTTGGTGCCATCTACAAACATTGAGATTGTTATAGCGTCACAGTTCCCATGCAATAACTGAAATTCTGCGACTCTCACGAGTGTGAGCAAGTGAAATCCCGCTATATTCCAAACGGACAGAGTCGAATAATGACATGCTGTCAATGGAGCAACAAAAATCCGGATGCACACCAGACGGAGTGAACGAAATATTGACAAACCATAGAGAAGAGAATTCCAGATTGGCTCCAAGTTTCTGTATTTTTATCAGGGTATTAATGTCATGAAGTCGAAAGTGTGTATGTACCTTTAAGAGAGAGGGAAAGCTGTTCTGAACTGAGAGCTTCCAAGCACCTGTGATATGAGAGCATGGCAGACCCAGAGTGTGAAGGACAACTGAAAATATGTCACATTTGGCTGTGAAATAGATCCCTGAGATGGTTGCTCCTTGGACAACAATTCGAATTTTACCAATCTGTTTAAATTATGCCACAGGATACTAAAACCAAATCAAGTTTGAATGTATTGGTTTTCGGAAGTTGAACCAATGAGATGATCCGACGTTGTGCATATTAAAAATGCAGGCATTTAGAAAATTGCAGACAGAGTAAATGCCGTCAACACAGATCCAAGAGATTAGGAAACGCTCTCTATCAAAGGTACCTTTTCATAGGGAACATATTTGCAGTAAAAACACAGAAGATGACCCAGGGAGATCTATGGCCACAAGAAGACACACAAACAACAGCTGCTGTGCGATTTTGAAATTAAATGAGTGCAATTTTAATAAGTGTCTTATTGAAACAGTATATCGCTGTAGAGTTGGAGTGGGGTAATAAGCGTTTAAGAGAAAGGGGGTCTCAGAATTCAGAATACTTGATGTAAAATGTTCACTTTCAGAGTTAGATTAGGTTAGATTACTTACAGTGTGGAAACAGGCTCTTCGGCCCAACAAGTCCACACCGCCCTGCCGAAGCGCAACCCACCCATACCCCTACATTTACCCCTTACCTAACACTACGGGCAATTTAGCATGGCCAATTCACCTGACCTGCACATCTTTGGACTGTGGGAGGAAACCGGAGCACCCGGACGAAACCCACGCAGACACGGGGAGAATGTGCACACTCCACACAGTCAGTCTCCTGAGGCGAGAATTGAACCTGGGTCTCTGGCGCTGTGAGGCAGCAGTGCTAAACACTGTGCCTCCGTGCCCTACGGTGCTCCTTGGACAATAATTCGAATTTTACTGTCGGGAAAAGTTAAAAAATAAATTGATGTTATTATGTAAGCAGTGGAATTTGGGTGTTCTCTGTCCCTCATATTTTAACAGTTTACGAGGCAAATTGAACATTTCTTTATGTTTAGTTTAAGTTACCAGATGAGCTTCACGCCGCACCATGACAATTTCCGTGTGTGTGTATCTGTGTGTCTCTGTTGGGCAGGTCTGGCAGTCTCTGTGATGCTTAAAGTAATGCAATGCCACCCTCTGCTGGCCTCCCCACGCCACTGCACAGGCATTGGCAGAGGGTGAAAATCAACAGGGATTCATTCAGAGAGGAGGAGGGAGAGGGCAGCTGCTCACAGCACCATCCAAACTGATGTCTTATCCATGTACTGATCTAAACGTCCTTCAAACATTGTAACTGTCCCTGCTTTCACCACTTGCTCTGGGAGTTCATTCCACACATAAGTCAGATTCTGACTAAAATAATTACCTCTCATGACTTCTGTAAGTCTTTTTCCTCACACCTTAAAATATCCCTCAGTTTTGAATCCCCAACTGTAGGGAAAAGACATCAGCCCTTTGACTTACCTGTACCCCTCATTACTTAATAAACCTCTGTAAAGTTACCCCTTAATCTCATACTCTCCATTGAAAAGAGTCCCAGTCCATCCAGCCTCTCCTTATAGCTCACTCCCTCCATTCCCAACAACATCCAGGTTAATGTATGCCCAATCCTCTCCAGCTTAATAATATCAAAGTCAGTAATATCAAAGTGACTAATCAAGGTATTTTCTACGGGTGGGGAGACCAAAACTAGACGGTACAGGTTGAAGGTGAGAGGGGAACACTTAAAAGTGACCTAAGGGGCAGCTTTTTCACCCAAAGGGTGGTGTGCCTATGGAATGAGTGGGCAGGATGACCAGACTGGACACAGTATTCCAGAAGAGGCCTCATCAATATCCTGTACAACCTCAACGTAACGTCCCAATTCCAATACTCAATGGTCTGACCGATGAAGACAAGTGTGTTAAACACCTCCTTAACCATACTATCTACCAGAGATGCAAAATTTAAAGAATTATACCTGACGGCCTAGGTCTCTGTTCCCCAACACTGCCAAAGGCCCTGCTTTTAATTGTATAGATCCTGCCCTTGTTTGATTTACCAAATCCATTACCTCGCATTAATCCAAACTAAACTCCATCTGCCACCCCTCAGCCCAGTGTGTGATATTACCACCTCCTCATTCTCCCCCTTTAAAAATCCTCCCCGTCTCCAGGAGACCTGCACACTCTGACCTTGAGTTTCTCAAAGACCCTGAGCTTGGGTTGCCTTGTGTGGTTTGGAGAAGGAGGGACAGATTGCAGACACTGTCAATGGGGAGGAGAGGTTGGACAGTAATCAGCGGCCTGGTGTCATTTCGTTGTTTTAGGAAGAGGGCAGTCACACGTTAGAGGTGGGTAATAGTGATCGGTGTTTTGCCACCAGAAATTATGCTTTTTCGTTGTCGGTGGTGTTCCGTGAAAAAAAATCTATTCGAGACCCTTCATTGGGCAGACTGTGACTGCAGGATTTCTTTTCTTAATATTGTAGATTACAGATAATAGCGATTGAAGACGTTCATAGTTAATTTCGATAGCACAGCACGTGCACTCAATATCCTACAGTTGAGACAAATATCTTGCATTTGTTTAACAATACAAAGTGTTTGTGTAGTTCCGTAATGGTAACCTGATTATAATAAATCCACACTGAGCTGAAAGCTGGCACTTAAAATATGACCCAAGTCTGGGTATGGTAGTGTAGTGAGAAGTGACCCTAGCTCTGAACCAGAACTCTGGATTTGATTTTAATTCCTGAACTTGTGTGGTCGTGTTCCTAGCTCTGGACTAGTAGGACTGGATTCAAGTCCTGCCTGTTGCAGAGGTATGTCACAGCATGTCAGAACAGGCTGATGAACAAACACGCAGGAGAATAATGTTACAGCTTTATGGTTATTGCCGAGTGGTGCGAGTGTCCCTACCTCCGGGCACTAAGATCTCGGTGTAAATCCCACAGAAGTGTCCCATGATACATCTGAACAAACTGATTAAACTGGTTGTAGAATTATGATCTGATGGAGAATTGAATTTCAGAATTTAGGCCCGGAATGACTGAAAGCACAACTATTCGTGTTGATTGGAGTCACATCGTGCAGCGTTCGAGGTTTATAAAATCAGAATGATCATGGATAGGGTGAGTAGTTAGGGTTTTCCCTCGGGTTAGGGGCGTCCAAAACTGGAGGGCATTGGATGAAAGTGAGAGGGGAAAGATTTTGAAGAGGCGTAAGAGGAACATTTTCACGCAGAGGGTGGTGCGCATATGGAATGAGCTGCCAGAGGAAGTGGTGGAGGCTGGTACAACTGCAGCATGTAAAAGGCATCTGGGTACGGACAGACCTGCCGAGCTTTTCCAGCAATATCTGTATTTCTTTCAAAAATGCTTTGATTTTAACGCAGGTATTCTAAATACATTATTTTTTTTTAATGACGCAGGGACATATAAACACATTTTCAAATTGACCAAGACCATTTTCTGCTAAGGGTATGGCTCTGTGCGAGATGGCAACAATGATGCATCGACATGGAACAGGAAATGTGTTGGAGACATAGTTTGGACATTATACAAGGAGACCTCACATGATCCAGTTTGGGAGAGGATGACATTATTGTGTGATTCAACTCAGAGAGGGAGACAATGTAATCTTCCTGAGAAGGAATGGCCTATTACACTCGCTCTCTCTCCCTCATTATTCCTCATCACAGCAATGTGTGTGAGCTAAAAAAAAACGTCTATCCGGTCATCATTGCCATCCTCATTTTTAAATAATTCATGCAGTGTGGGAACAGGCCCTTCGGCCCAACAAGTCCACACCAAACTTCCAAACAGTAACCTTGCCAGGCCCGTTCCCTGAGATTTACTTCTGACTAATGCACCTAACCTAGAAATCCCTGAATACGACAGACAACTTAGCATGACCAATCCACCTAATGTACACAGTGTGAGCTGTGGGAGAGAAATGGAGCACCTATTAGAAGCTCGCGCAGTCAAAGGGAGAATGTACAAACCCCACACAGATAGTCGCCCGAGGCTGGAATAGAACCCTTGTTCCTAGTGCTGTGAGGTAGCAGTGCTAACCACTGAGCCACTGTGCTACCCTTTGGGTGATTACTGGCCAGAATTCATTGGAATCTTCTCACTGCCTAATGCAAAGGAAATTCAGCTAAATCCAACTGTCCCAGGATGAAATCCCATTGCTAGCAGCTTGTGTGAGTAGAATATCTTCAGAAGCCGAATCACATTTTGGACAATCTCTCAATTTTTCCTTTTATCATAAGTTACACTAATATTTGGACAAATTTCTTTCAAGTTCAAATTGCAGAGATTGTGTTTGTGTGTCTGTCTCAACATTTTAAACAGGGAAATATTGATTACATATTTGCAATACCCAAACAGTTTGCCATTCACCTTTCCATCATAGTTTGAGTAACATTGCTCTGGATCATAAACGTGCAATTTGAGCAGATTAAAGAAACTAGCCTGACTTGTTCCTAAAACTGACCCTGCCCCAGTCTAACACCTTTCTTATCGGCCATATCACCAACCTGGTCACATTTAACATTTGTTGTGAGCAGTGGAGGAGTGGGACGAGAAAAGGAAACAGTGACCCAAAAAGTCAGGGAACTCTTGACCGGTGAGCCTGATGTCAGTGGTGGGTAAGTTGTTGGAGGGGTTTCTGAGGGATAACAATTACATACATTTGGGAAGGCAAGGGCTGATCGGGATAGACAACGTGTCTTTCTCATGGGAAATCAAGTCTCATTAATTTGGTTGAGTTTTATGAAGAGATAAAAAAGAAGATTAATGAAGGCAATTTGGTAGACATTGTCTATATGGACTTCAGCAAGGTGTTCATAACATTCCAATTGGTAGACAGATTAAAAATTCGGTCACATGGGACACAGAAGAAGCTTGTCACAATTGGCTTGAAGGAAGAGGGATATTTTTCAGACTGGGGGCTTGTGACCAGCAGTGTGCTGCAAGAATCAGTGCTCAGTTCAATGCATTTCATCATTTATGTAAAGAACATAAATGTGGATATCGGGGACATAGTTAGTAAGTTTACAGATGACATCAGAAATGTGGTGTAGTAGATTATCTCAGAGTACATCGAGACCACAATTAGATGGGAAAAAGGGGCAAGCAGTGACAGATGAAGTTTAGTAAGATAAATATAAAGTTTTGCATTTTAGGAAGGAATTATACACTTAATGGCAAAGTCCTGAGGAGTGTTATGGAACAAAGGGACATTGTTCCTTGAAAGTGGAGTCGCAGGTAGACAGAGTGGTGCTGAACATATTTGGCACATTTGCCTTAATCAGTCAGAGCATTGAGTATAGCAGTTGGAGTGGCATGTTGCATCTGTACACGATTTTGGGAAGGCCATTTTAAGAAAACTGCATTTAATGCGGTTGTCTGCAGAAAAGATTTACACAGATGTCCCAGGGAGAGTTTGATTAGGTTGAGGTGTTTCTCCCTGGAGTGTCAGAGGCTGAATGGTGACATTATAGAGGTTTATAAAATCATCAGGGGAATGGATATTCTGAACAGCCACGTTCTGCTCTTCAGGGTAGGGGAGATCAGTTTCAGAGGCATAGGTTGAAGGAGAGAGGGCGAATGATTTAGAAGGGACCTGAAGATAAATGTTTCACATAGAGAGTGTGTGTGTACAGAAAGTGCTGTCAGAGGAAGTGATGAAGGTGGTTACAATTGCACATTTAAAAAGTATCTGAAAGAGGAGGGATATTGGCCAAATGCTGGCAAATGGGACTGGATCAGATTTGATATCTGATTGGAGTGAACAAGTTGGACTAACGGGTCTGTTTCTGTTCTGCATGACTCTCTGATTCTACAAGAAGGATGATGAAAAATTCTAAAATGACCTTTCAAGTGGGAATTCTCTTCACTGGAAGATAATCATGCCTCTATGTTCACATTGATTGAAAGCTGCAGTACTAAATATTTGACAGGGAAGTAAGTCACGAATATTGGGATCCAGACAGGAAAGTGGGGCTGAGACCACAATCTGATCAGCCACAATCGTAGTTCCTGGTGGAGAAGGCTCAAAGTGTCTAATGACCCACTCCTGCTCCTCAGTCCCATGTTTCTGTGTTCCATTCAGCCCCTCATACCTGATAGACAGGGACAGTTGGAGGCCACTTACTCTTATAATCTGGTGCACAGAAACAGAGGAGACCATTCAGCCTCTCAAGACTGTCACACATGCTTTGAAGTGACTTGGGAAATGTAATTGGAAACTCCAGGCACAGTTATGAAAGAGGCCCCTCATCTCTCTTCACAGAGCTTCCCCTCTCTGCAACTTGTGCTTCATTTGTTGGTCATGCTGTAGATGCAGATTGGCTCTGAATACAACCCATATACTCACCAGAGGTGGCTCACAAAATCATCTGGTCTCCCTGACTCCAATATTCAGTAATTGCACATTTATGACAATAACACCTGCTAAATTTCCAATAACAGAATGTGAGAACATCAGAAACAGGGACAGGTCGTTCACTCACCAGGCCTGCCTTGCCCTTCACTAAGATCATGGCTGATCTGCTCTTGGTCTCAAATCCTCTTTCATACCCAATTCTTCATCGCCCTCAACTCTCTGTCAGGTCAATATACATCTACCTCTTCTTCAAATACTTTCAGTAATCATGCTCCCTAACATTCTTGAGAAGAGGAACCCTGATATTCAATACCATTTGTTTGAAGAAAACACGCGTTGTTCCTATACCATGGCCTATTGATATGGACAAAAGAGGTTGACTCAATGGTTCAGGTAAAAATGACTGGCCCTGATATCAAGGCAGTGGTTGGCTTTTGTTGACATCAAGGAGCTACACAAAACTGGACTTAATGGGAATCAGACTAAACTGTCTAGTGTTTGGAGTCAAACATGGCACAAAGGAAGATGTTCACCATCTCAGTCCTCGGTCACCTCTGTGGGAGATCCTCAGGGTAGCTTCCTCTTCACAAACAGCTTCAGCTGCTTCATCAATGTCTCCCCGCCCCCACTTGCCGCAACATAAGATCAGAAGTGGGGATGGTCACCGAAGATTCCAAAATGTTCAGAAGATTTGTCGCCCATCAGCTCCTGAACCGGTCTGTGTCCATGTGCAGTACGACCCAGATACCAGTCAGGTTTGTGCTGTTAAATGGTCTGTAACATTCATATAACAGCACTGCCTGGCACTGCACATTGCCACAGTGGAATAGAGTTCATTCAGCAGCTCTCGCTGGTTTCACAGGAATATAAGGAAGCCATTCAGCCCATTGACACTATTGGAGAAGAACAGGGACAGCCCATTCAGTGCCTCAAGCCTATTACTCAGGAAGGGAAGGCGTCCAGTGTGATGGACCACACCAGAGCCCCTCGAAAATATTTGAAGGCGGTAGCCTTGACTCTAATGTTTTCGTATTTTAAAGGAAATGTAAACTGTCTGTTCCAGATGCAATGAGACTGGTCATACTACTCTGTGTGAAGCAAAACGCCATTTATTTAAACACGGAAGATAAAATGAATCCAAAGAAAGAGGAATTTAGAATAATGGAATTCTATTGGTCAAATTAACAGAATAATAGATCGTGGAGCGATTACTAATGAACTGTTCCAATATAGGAAAATCGCGTAAACACAGCCCTGGGCAAAAAGGAATTTTCAGACACAGAATGTCACAAACATTTCTCCAATCCAGGAATCAAAAACAGCAGCAAGAGAAAATTCAGACAGAGTAGCAGCCAGGAGACATTCCCTGAAGCTGCCAACTCTATGTAGACCCCAATATTTTCTGATGTTGCTGAGATCCTAAACTGTGAGAGCTGGCCACACCCATTCAGGCTGCATTAAAATAAACCCAAGGCCTCCCTCGCTGTTTTCCCAGTGGTCTTAACTAGCCAGCTGGTCCAATCTCTCTCTTAAAAGAAACCAGGACAAAATGAAATCTTAAAGCTGCAGCATCATCACATTTGTCAGCACATCGAGCTGTCCAACAGGAAACAGAGGTAACCCAATCCGGCCTTTGGCCATGTCCAACCGGACAAGGAAGAAGTCATTCAGTCCTTTGAGTCAATTAAACAGAAACAGAATGAGGCCATTCAGCCCTTTGAGCCACTTATACAGGAACAGTAGGAGGCTATTCAGTCAGTTGAGCCACTGAAATAGGAACAGCAGGAGGCCATTCCTACCTCAATGCACTTACACAGGGGCAGAATAGGGTAATTGGTGCTGATCCTGATGAATAGCTTATGCCCAAAATGTCGACTCTCCTGCTGTGCTTTTCCAGCAAACTACAGTCTACTCTGATCTCCAGCATGGGCAGTCCTCACTGTCTCCTAATTGATGCTCTAACATGATGAACAGTTGCAGCAGAGGCTGCACAGACAGATTGTTCCACGTTGTACCTCGTGGCGCCATCACTCATGATACACACGTGGGACTTTAATGTGGTTTACTCGCGGTGAGGAGGGAAGTCATATGTCTTGTGTGAAGTCTCAAGGAAGCATGTTCCATCTCCGAGGTGACAGCCTGGTGTTCTCTATGTTGGGCGAAACCTGGCGGGAACGGCTAGCTGTTTCAGATGGAAGGTATTGTGGCTGCTGTTGGGGATTGTGAACAACATAACGTTCTGTACGGATTCACATGCCAATTAGATTCGATTACTTACAGTGTGGAAACAGGCCCTTCGGCGCAACAAGTCCACACCGACCCGCCGAAGCGCAACCCACACAGACCCATCCCCCTACATTTACCCCTTCACCTACCACTACGGGCAATTTAACTTGGCCAATTCACCTAACCTGCACATTTTTGGACTGTGGGAGGAAAGTGGAGCACCTGGAGGAAACTCACACAGACACGGGGCGAATGTGCCAACTTCACACAGAGAGTCACCTGAGGTGGGAATTGAACTCGGGTTTCTGGCGCTGTGAGGCAGCAGTGCTAACCACTGTGCCACCGTGCCGACTTCTCGACCATGTGGGAGAGTTAATTAAGGCATATAAACTATTAGGAAAGTCACGTTAGACTGATGAATGGACTCTCTAAGTTCAAATAATGCTGATCTTATTCATGTTGATCTTGTCTAGTGCTTGTCCTATTCATGATTCGGAGATGCCGGTGTTGGACTGGGGTGTACAAAGTTAAAAATCACACAACACCAGGTTACAGTCCAACAGGTTTAATTGGAAGCACACTAGCTTTCGGAGCGACGCTCCTTCATCAGGTGATTGTAGAGGGCTCGATCGTAATACAGAATTTACAGCAAAAATTTGCAGTGTGATGTAACTGAAATTATACATTGAAGAATTGATTGTCTGTTAAGCCTTTCATCTGTTAGAATACAGTGATAGTTTCACTTCTTTCATGTGTAAATCACAAAACACTTTTTTTGAAAGTTGCATTCTCGGGGGAACACTTCAGTGGTCGAGGACACTCAGCCTCGGACCTCCGGGTGACCATCCTCCAAGGCTGACTTCGGGACAGGCAGCAGAGGAAAGTGGCCGAACAGAGGCTGATAGCTAAGTTCTGTACCCATAGGGAGGGCCTCAACCGGGACCTTGGGTTCATGTCACATTACAGGTGATCACCATTGCACTACACGCACACACAGAGAGATATTCCTACACACACACTCTCACATACACACGGACACAGGTACACACAGACGCGCACACAGACACCCACACACACCCTTATAGACACACACACTCCCACACATGCACCCCCTCACAGACTTAAGACACTATGCACTCACTACACACACACACACTTCCTCACACTCACAACCCCCACCTCAGACAGACACACACACACACACACACAGACAGACAAAGACCCACATGCACACATATATTTTGTGTGGTGAAGTTTTTTGTACTTGCAGAGTTACATTGCATTTTGCTCAAAAACTGCATACATTCATATAGAACTCTGAGCTCAAAAACTGCATGAATTTATGTAAAACTCTGTTATCGCACTTTTTAGATTAGAATCAATCTAAACGTCAGGGCATAGACAGAGAACACAGGGGGCTAACACCTTCAACATATTGTCTAGCTATCACCATTGTTAACAGCTAACCCGAGAATGCAACTTTATACAAAAAAGGGTTTTGTGATTTACACTTGAAAGAAGTGAAACTATCACTGTATTCTAACAGATGAAAGGCTTAACAGACAATCAATTCTTCAATGTATAATTTCAGTTACATCGCACAGCAAATTTTTGCTATAAATTCTGTATTACGATTGAGCGCCCCACAATCACCTGATGAAGGAGCGTCGCTCCGAAAGCTAGTGTGCTTCCAAATAAACCTGTTGGACTATAGCCTGGTGTTGTGTGATTTTTAACTTTGTCCTTTTCAGTGTATCCTGTATGCCTTACTCTGTCGAAGTCTATTTCCACCCTACGATCTGCCTGGCCATGCTTAATATGATCTGCCTCCACTTCTCATAAATAAAGTGTTTCCCTGTACTGAGGTACATGTGGCAATAAATCAAACCAATCAATTCTGACTGACGTATGGAATTTCTCACCCTATCAATGTCTCTTTTGGAAATAAGTGATCGCTGCCACTCCTCGTGTTTCAGCATCGCCATTTCTTCGTCTCTCACAGCTCTACTGATTAAGCACTCAGCCAATGTGCCAAAAGCCTTTTTCACTGCCCTGTCTACCTGTGACTCCACTCTTAGAGAACCGTGCACTGAACACCAGGGTCTCTCTGCCCACTACACCCCTTAAGACTCTCCCTTTCACCATGAAACTCCGAAATTGATTTGAGTTTCCAAAATGCAAGATCTCACACGTCTATATTAAACTCCATTTGCCATTTCTCAACCTACATCCCCACTTGATAAAGGTCAAGCGGCAATTTCTGATAAACGACATTCAGCTGGCATCTGTGGCTGTACTTTCTATTCAGCAAAACCCGCTCTGTCTTAAAGTGACCGAACATGATTTCGGCTTCATAACACCTCCCCGCTTCAGGAAAAAAAAACATGAAGCAGCAGAATGAAAAGATGGCTTCATTTCTTTTCCTCTAATTCTTAATCCCATTATTATGAATTACAAAACTATTAATCTCAGCTATACCATACATATTAATTCTGCACGCATAACTAATATTGCAATGAGTCGAATCTTATCTAAACTTTTTCCGTTAAATCTGCGATAACACATCTGCTATCACATTGTAGGACCCACAGTATGTACATTTTGTAAGTTTAAAGTCGGTAAAATAAGACTGCAATGAAATACTCTTATATTCTGTTCTTTAAATATTCAAAAAATGCGAGAGATTTGTCATTGTCCACGATCATCTCTGACAATTTGTTTATCATATAAACATGAAAATATTGTCAGTTCAGTGCGAAACCTAATCATTCTTTTTCAATAATGGAGATGTTGCATTTTTTTTCTGGCGGATATTGAGTTTTTTCGGCAAGTAGCTAATTGGCCATTCCATTACATCATCATTTTACTGTATCAATACGTCTCCGAGCCCTATATCCCGAGCATCAAATGCAATTTTCAAAGTTTTTCAAAATATTTGGTTCAGCTAAAACTGGTGCGGTGATTAATCCTGCTTTAAAATTCTCAAATGTCTCCTGGCATTATTCTGTCCACCACAATTCTGTGTTCTTCTTTAATAAACCCATCAGAGGTGCCAATACGCTGCTGAAGTTTGGAACAAACTTCCGATAGAATCCACTCAGTTCCAAAAACCGAAGCACCTCTTTCTTCGAGGATGGTCGTGGAAATTCCTCAAAGCCCTTCGTCATTGTGTTCCATGGGGCCGACCTCCCATGGCCAATGTAATGTCCCAACAACGTCACCTCTGCCTCCGCGAATTCTGTTTTCTTTAAGTTTATTACCAAGTTTGCTTCTTGTAATCGTTCAACATGCTCTGCCAACTGTAACATGTGAGCTTTCAATCACTTGCTAAAGAACACTACATCATATAGATAAACTACACAATTTGTACATCTGGCCACAACTCTGTTCCTGAGTCTTAAATGTGTCTGGAGCATTATTCATTCACATGACGTACTCTAACTTTTTTTGTCAACTCTGGTATCTTTAAAAGATAGTTGAAATGACTCAACATTTTGTTAGTTTGAATGGGTCCACTAAACTTGGCTTTGAAGGGATTTCCTACCACTGGTGGCATACTAACACGTCATCCCCACGGGAAATCGTCAAAGTTTCAGAGTTTTTATCTGCCACCTGCTTCATTCCATGCTGTGTCCTCTTCAGGTGCTGTTTAGCTAACTCACCTACTCCATCTAATTTCTCCCTCACCTCAGATACATAATCCAAGTGTGAGATATCCGATTTCGGTCCTATCAGTTTATAGTTAATTAATTTCAAAGGACCTCTCACTTCATATACGAATATTAACTCAACGGAAGTAAAGTGAGTAGATTTATGTGGGGCATCTCTAATGGCAAACAATATAATGAGACACCTTTATTCCAATCATTCGGGTAATTCTGACAGTACGCCGTTAATATCATCTTCAGCATCTGATGCCAACTTTCCAAAACTCCCTGGGATTCGGGATGCGATGCAATTGATTTAAACTGAGTGTGCCGAAGCTATCCAAGATGTCCTTAAATAGCTGATTGGTAAAATGAGATCCTTGGTCTGACTGAATCACACTGCGTAGCCCACAGCGAGTAAAGAAAGCGACCAACTCCTCCACCTCCCATTTTGCCTTAACACACCGTAATGGAATTGCCTCTGGAAATCTGGTGGACACATCCATTATGATCAGCAGATATTGGTTTCCAATTTAATTTGGAAAGGGGAGCTACACAACTAATCATAACCCACGTGAAAGGTTCTTCGAATACAGGAATTGGCAACAAAGGTGCTGGTTTTAATACTGACTATGACTTACCTACCATTTGGAATGTATGACATGTACAACAAAAATTAACCACGTCCTTGTGCATTCCAGCCACTAGAAATGCTTTAGCCTGAGTCTTCCGTGCATCAACTCCTTTAGCTTTTTCTTTCGGTTTTCCTTCCTGTTGTAACTTATGACAGTGGGATCTTATTACTACACAGTCTGGAAAAATCCCTGGGTATTTTTCTTTTAATTGCACAGTTCCCTGGTCTTACTTTAGCTTCACCACCACAAGGGGTGCCTCTCCTACCTTGGATCCTGCTAAATCATTCCCAAGAATAAACTGCATTCCTGGAACTGACACCCTGTCCCTCAATCGCACTGTTACTTGCCCAAACTTGATTTGGCACTCCAACCTAATGTTAAACAGGGAATGCTTAATTTCTGTCCCCATTCCACAAATTATCACGCTGTTGAGTAACATGTCAGAAAGAGTAAAAATACTTCCATCTCTTGCAATTGGAGGCCGAGAGAAAGTGAGGACTGAAGATGCTGGAGATCAGAGTTGAAAAGTGTAGGGCTGGAAAAGCACAGCAGGTCGGCAGCATCCGAGGGGCAGGAGAGTTGACATTTCAGGCATAAGTCCTTCATCAGGAAAGTGGGGGTAAGGGAGGGGGAAGGGGGTTCTGAAATAAATAGGAGGGTGCGGATGGAGTTGGGTGGGAGATAGCTTGGAAGGCAATAGGTAGATGCAGGTGGGGGTGATGGTGACAAGTCAGAGACGAGGGTGAAGTGGATAGGTGGTAGGACATTTGGACCTCTCAAACTTTTCAGCATCAACGTTGACTTCACCAATTTCAAAATCTGCGCTCCCCAACCTCATCCCAGATCCAACCGTTCAACTTAGCACTGGCCTTTGGAACTGTTCTAACTGACCATTTTCCTTCCCATCTATCTACTCCACCTTCTCTCCGACATATCACTGTCACTCCCACCTACATTTTCCTATCTCCCTCCCAGTGACCCTCCAGCCAGCCCAGCTCCTACCCTCGTATTTATCTTTTAGCCCACTTGTCCCCCCGCCACATTCCTGACGATGGGTTTATGCCTGATATGTCGATTGTCCTGCTCTTCGGATGCTGCTTGATCTGTTGTGCCTTTCCGGTTCCTTGCTTCTCAACTATTAGCTACTGAACAGATCCCGTATCTTGCAAAATTATAACTTATTGTCCTCCCCCCACACCCCATTTTTTCTTAGTAAGGTTTATCTATGGAGGCAAATTCTTTATAGTTATCAGGCACTGACTCCATACATAGCCCCTGCCTCGGGTGTGCACTCTCCTGCAGCTCCTCGGCTCTACTTGGGGTCTCCTTTACCAGGTTCAGTAATACCACTGGCTTAAACTTTTTTGCCACATCTTTTCCCAAAGTTTCTTCCTTCAACCCCCAGCACTGTGTGTCCCAGCTTACTGCAGTGAAAACAAATTTTCCCAGTGCCCTTCTTAAACCATCGGCACTGCAGTTTTATTTGTTCTGCTCCGTTATAGTGAGAACACCTGAGGCCTTTCACCACCTTTCAATCCCCTTGGGCTTCTTTATCACCTGTGGTAAACTATTGCCAGTGTGCTTTTCTCTATGTTTTATAGTATAGGATCTCCCCTTCTCCCAATTTCTATCCCTCAACAGGATGAAAATCCTCCTAGAAACTAAATTTCATCTCATGCACCAATGCATACTTAACTGCCATTTCTGCCGTGCTTCTCACTTCTTGAACTTCCTGTTCATTCACATGAATTCTTACCGTCTATGGAAGTGAGTCTTTCAACCCTTATCCATTTTTAAGGCCTGCACACATTTATCAAAATGACTGTGGTTATTTCTTTCAAACTCAACATAACTCTGACCTGGTTCCAACTCTATATTTCTGAACCGCTGTCTATATTCTTCTGTTATAATTCATAAGCACTCAAAATAGCCTGTTTGACATCTGCATAATCTCTTGCTCTCTCATGTGACAGCACTGCACATACCTCTCAAGCTGTACCCACCAGCTTAGTCTGAACTAGCATTACCCACAGGTTCACTGGACATGACATCTGCTCAGCCAATTTTGCAAATGAAATAAAAAAAGGTTTTGGCATTTTTCTCACCGAAATATTGCAATGAATTAACACAGTTTTATACATCCCTACTTTCTCCCTTCATCTTCATTCTGCTAATTTAACTTTCTTGGAGGAGAAAGTGAAGTCTGCAGATGCTCGAGATCAGAGCTGAAAATGTGTTGCTGGAACAGCGCAGCAGGTCAGGCAGCATCCAGGGATCAGGAGAATCGACGTTTCGGGCATAAGCCCTTCTTCAGGAATGAGGAACTTTCCAACTTTCTTATCTAATTCCAAATTTCTGAATTTCAAATTCTCCCCGTCTTCCTTTTCCTCACTTTCTCTTTCGCTATCTTCTCTCTCTCTTTCTGTCTCTCTCTTTATCTTCTAACTCCAATCGCTCCACTTGCAATTTAAGTTTTTTTCTAACTCGACTGCAGTTTCCTGCTTCTCTGATACACCAAAGTGCTTGACCAACTCCATTATGGTGACAGCTTTCCTTTTGTCCCTGGTGAAACCCAATTCTAATCTACATGTTCATTCTAAAAGTATGCCCTTCCTTTGTCTTTCTAAACTTTGTCAGCAAGTTTGTGAATCGTCTTCAAACCTCAGAACCTCTTTAGTAATGTTAAATGCCAATTCTTTTAATTTAACCAACCACAAGGAAACAAAATTAAATGAATTTTGTCACCTGTTTCATTTGAAGGTCTAGGTCACTAACTGCCAAGCGATGGAATCTGCTGGGACTTTTTGCACTCCAAATCTGTTCAAACCCTGTACGACAAGCCCTCAAAACATTATGATGGCGATATCGAACTCCCCTGTTAATTAAACCACACACCCAGAAAAGCTCACCTCGCCTCGTACTCTGTTAAAACATGAGTGTCGCAAATTCGACTATTAAGAGAAAAGTAACCATTTATAAATATGCAAGTAAGCTCGCTGAGCTTGAAGCTTTGTTTTCAGATGTTTCGTCAGCATGACTAGGTAACATCATCAGACAGAGTCTCTGGTAATGCACTGGTGGTATGTCTCGTCTTTGTATTTATAGCTCTTGGTTTCTTAAGATGCGTGATGTCATTTCCAGTTTTTTGTTCAAGGGAAGGTAGATAGGATCTAAATTGTTGTGTTTATTGATGTACTTCTGGCTAGAATGTCATTCTTCTAAGAACTTTCGTGCGTGGCTTTGTCCTAGGAAGTGTGTGTTGTCACAGTCAACATGGTGTCCTTCTTTGTCTGAATGTATGGACACTAGTGATAGTGGGTCATGTCTTTTGGTGGCTAGTTGGTGTTCATGTATCCTGGTAGCACAACAACAAAACAGTTCAGCAGAATGAGATTTTGAAAATAGAAGTATTTTCACATCAGAAACCAGGTTAGGTCACTGAGTGCAGGGCTGATGGGTGAATGGGTCTCAGTGAGAATTGGGGAACAGACAGCAGAATTACATTGCAGATATTCCAGCTCGAAACTGCGTATTCATGTAGTGCTGTAACCAAAGCAGCGGGAGAGGCAGACATGCATTAAACCACAACGTGTAACATTTTGCCCAGGATAATCTCCTCAATCTGCCATTACCATCGACACCATCTATGTTTCAGTGACGAGTTTGGGTGAACATATCAGAGTCAGAATCACATGAACCTTAACCTGATGCTAACTCATTAAAGCTACCGGACTTGACCAACAGATCTGAACGAAGCCCTGCAGTTCTGCCACATTCAGTCATAAATAGTGATGGACAAGTAAACAAATGACAGAGGAAAAGGCTCCACAAAAATCCCCATCCTAAATAATGGAACAGGCCTGCACATCAGTGTAAAAGTGAAGGATGTTTTATCTGCACATCCTCTGCCAGAAGTGTTGAGTCGGTGATACACCTCACCCTCATCATGATGCCCACAAAATTACAGATGCCAATCTTCAACCAATTCGATTTGTTGTACACATCATGAAGAAACAGCTGAACACAATAGATACTACAAAGGCAATGGGCCCTGACACCATTCCTGCAATAGGACTGAAGACTTGTGCTGCACAACAAGCCATGTCCCTGGGGATGCTGTTTCATTCCAGATACCACTCTAACATGTCCCTGGCAATGTGGAAAATTACTCAGCTACGTCTCATTCCCTAAGAGTGGATTCATTACAATCTGACCAGTTACTACCCCTTAGTCCCATCACGACAGTAAAATTGGTGGGAGTTCTTTTTGACAGAGTCGTCAAGCAGCACAGAAATAACCAGCTCAGTGTGGTTTCCGACAAGTCCCCATGTGGAGATGGTGCTGCTGTGGAAATGTCATTGGATTACTAATCCAGACCAGGATAATGCTCTGGCAGCGGGTGGAAGTTAAAGATAATTAATAAAATATCGAGATCTAAAATCTGGTGTCAGTAATAGTGACCTTGAATCCAATATCGATTGTAAAGAGAATTTCCTTCTCCAATATACTTTTAGGAAGTGAATCTCCCGTGATTTCCTGGGCTGGCCTAAAACTGACTCCAAAGACCTGACATGTGATAAACATTTCAATGGTCTCTGAAACGGCCAAGCAAGGGCACTCATTTGTATCAAACTACTCCGAGGTCTGAAAGGATGAAACCGGACAGAACATCCGGCCTCAGCATCAGTGTCAGAAAATGGAATGGGAACACAGTCCTGTCGCCCCTGCAGAGACCCCCTTCCTTACATCTGAGAGCTTGTGACAACATTTACAGAGCTTTCCCACAGACTGTACAGAAACAGCGGGAAAGGAGTAGGTCATACAACACTTTGAGCCTCCCCATTCTAGTTCATGGAAAAAAATCTCCTAAATGCACTTACCCCACACGATATACATATTCGCTAATGTGAGTAACCTTGGGAAGCTATAAAATAGGAAATGCAGTAGTATGTTTGGTCCATCGAGTTTGCTACCCAACTCAATGTAACCATGTCTGGCCCTTCATTTCCACACCATACTCCTGCTCTCCCACCATCCCTTTACTGTCTCTAAATCCTTATTTATAATCAGTGTCTTCGTTTCCAGATGCGAGAGAATTCTCCATATTCACCAGTCGTTGAGTACAGGCATTTATTCTCATCTCAATGAAGAATGGCCTGTCTGTACCTAGTACTGTGGCTCCTTGTTTTAGACGTCCCAGCTAGGGGAATTACCATTCCTGTTTTCAATCTGTCTCACCCTGTCAGAGTTTTGTATATTTCACTGAGATCTCCACTCATTTTCCTAAACCCCATGGAATACTGGCTCAGTCACCCCAAACTCTGCTCCCACAACAAGCCTGTCATACCAGAGATCAGTCTGGTGATCCTTCACTGCTCTCTCTCAATGCCAGGTTTGTCCTTTATTAGGTATGGAGATCAGAACTGCCCACAGAACTGCACAATATTTCCACACTGTAAAGTAATCTAAAATCTAATCTAATCTAATTTGAGATGATGTCTCACGAAGTTCCTGTACAGCTACAGTAAGACACCCTTTCTCCTGGACTCAAATCCACCTGAAATGAAGGTCAGCACACCATTTATCTTCTTAACTGCTTTCTTTCCTGCAATATTGCTTTCAGTCACTGGTGTACAAGGAGATCCAGATCCTTTTCAATGTTATAGCTCCCCACTTGCTAGTTGTATATACACTGGTCAGCGTGGCAATGTCATTCCTAGTATTGACTTCTGGTTACAGAAATCACTGTGCTGCAGGAAGCTCAGAGGTTTATGCAGAAGGAAACAACAAAAGGGAGCATACGTCCCTTTGTAAATCTACATGTTTCAACCAATCCCTTTCAAATGGTAGGCTGCCAATTTTTCATTTCCACCAAAGGACACACCATCACCTCTATCCAAATTGTTCTCCCTCTGTCACGTATTTACCCATTCACTCCACTTGTCTTCGTCTTCTCGGTGCTTTTTTACATCCTCCTCACCCACTCACAATCCCACTTCCGTTAGTGCTGTCAGCAGGCTGGGATATATTGTATCTGATTCCAGCAACCAAATGTTTAAAGGGCATTGTGAACAACTGGACTCCAAGCACCGATCCCTGTGACACCTCAGCAACCGTCCTCTGTTCATTTCTATTTATTTATTTCGTGAATCTGGGTGTCACTGGCTGGGCCAGCATTTATTGCCTGTCCCTAATTGCCCTTGAGAAGGTGGTGGCCAGCTGCCTTGTTGAACGCTGCAGTCCACCTGCTGCTGTTGACCTCTGATGCCATTAGCGAGTGAATTCCAGGATTCTGACCCAGCGACTGTGAAGGAGCGGTGATATATTTCCAAGTCAGGATGGTGACTGGCTTGGAGGGGAACCTAAATATGATGGTACTTCCATACATCTGCAGCCCTTGTCCTTCTAGATAGACATGGTCTTGAGTTGGGAAGATGCTATCTGAGGATCTTTGGTGAATCATTTCATTGCAGCATGTAGATAGTAAAACAATGCTGCTGCTGAGCGTTGATGGGGGAGCATTAGATGAGATTACATTACAGTGTGGAAACAGGCCCTTCGGCCCAACAAGTCCACACCGACCCGCCGAAGCGCAACCCACCCATACCCCTACATTTTCCCCTTACCTAACACTATGGGCAATTTAGCATGGCCAATTCACCTGACCTGCACATCTTTATGACAGTGGGAGGAAACACACGCAGACACGGGGAGAATGTGCAAACTGCACACAGTCAGTCGCCTGAAGCGGGAACTGAACCCGGGTCTCAGGCGCTGTGAGGCAGCAGTGCTAACCACCGTGCCACCCACACGGTGGATGAAGGGACAGTCAGACTGGTTGCTTTGTTCTGGATGGTATGAAGCTTCTTGAGTGTGGTTGGAACTGCACTCATCCAGGCAAATTGGGAGTCTTCCATCACACTTCTGACTTATGCATTGTAGATGATGGACAGACGTTTGTAAGTCAGGATGTGATTTAATCGCCGCAGTATTCCTAGATTCCTAATTTTCCACATAATCGGGGAAAGCCATTGTTGTAACTGTGTTGAATCAGTTTGGCTAGGGGACTAGCAAGTTATGGAGCACAAGTTTTCAGTACTATTGCCAGAATGTTGTCAGAGTATGGACCCTTTGGAGTATCCAGTATCTCCAACCATTTCTGGATATCGCGTGGACTGAATCGAATTGGTTGATGACTGGTAACTGAATTGCTGAGGATCACTGGAGGAGGCTGAAATGGATCATCCACTTACCACTTCTGACTGAAGATTGTTGCGAATGGACCAGTTTTATCTTATACACTGAGGTTCTGGGCTCTTCCATCATGTAGGAAGGGGTTATTTGTGGAATCTCTTCCTCCAGTGAGTTGTTTAATTGTCTCCAACGTTTCTAGACTAGGTGTGGAAGGACTGCAGATCTTAGATCTGATGCTTTAATTGTGGGATCACTTAGCTCTGCCTATCACTTATTGCTTATGCTGTTTGCAACACACGTTGTCGTGTTTGGTGTCATCACCAGGCTGACACCTCATTGTCAGGTATGCCCAGTGCTGCTCCTGCCATCCTGCACACTCCATTGAACCAATGATGATCATCTGAATTGATGGTAATTGTTGTGAGGGGGATATGCCAGGCCATGAGGTTGTGTGGTGTGCAATTCTGCTCCTATAGATGAACCACAGCACCTTATGGACACCCAGACTTGAGCTGCTAGATCTGTTCAAAGTCTGCCCTATTAAGCACCGTGATAGTACCACCCACAATGGCGGAAGCTATTCTCAATGTGCAAGTGTGACTTTGACTCCACAATGACTATGCGGTGGCCACTCTTACCGATATTGTCATGGACAGCTAATTCTGCAACTGGCAGATTAGTAAGTCTGTGGTCAGTATGTATTTTACTCTTGTTGGTTCCTTCACCACTTGTCAGTCTAGCATGTATATCCTTTAGGACCCGGCAAGCTCGATCAGTAATGCTGCAGCTTCGATGTTCTTGGAGGTGGGCATTGAAATCCGCTACCCAGAGTACATCTTGCGTCCGTGATACTCTCAGTGCTTCCTCCAAGTGTTGATCAGCATGGGGGAGTAGTGATTCATCAGTTGAAAGAGGCTGGTACATGGTAATCAGCAGGACGTTTCCTTTCCCATGTGTAAACTAATGCCATGACACTTCATGGGATACGGAGTCACTGTTGAGGACTCCAAGAGCAATTCCCTTTCAACTGTATTCCAATGTGCCGCCATTTCTGCTGTATCCGTCCTGCTGATGAGACAGGAGATATCCGGGGAATGTGATAAGGAGTCTGGGATATAGTCTGAAATAGATCATCCACTCAGTACTTCTGACTGAAGATTGTTGCGAATAAATCAGCCTTATCTTATACACTAAAGTGCTGGGCTCTTCCATCACGGAGGAAGGGGTTATTTGTCGAATCTCTTCCTCCATTGAATTGTTTAATAGTCCCCAACGTTTCTTGACTAGATGTGGAAGGACCTATTCCTTACAGAATCATATCTTACAGGCAATGTCAGGCTGTTGCTTGACAAGTCTGTTTATTTCTATTCACTGTTTCCTGCCAGCAGTCCCATTCTAGAAAGATGCCCATACATTAGCCCCAATCCACTAAGATTTGATTTTGCAAACTGGGCTTGGAGCTTTACCAAATGTTTTCTAAAAATCAAAATGTTTAACATCCATTGATTCTCTTTCATTTGTCTCCCAGTCTGTTTCTTAAACATAATTCCCATTTTAAAAATTATGTTAGTGTTGTCTATGACCTTTACTGTCAGTCCCAATAATTTCTCCTAAACCATTTACTTACTATGTTCTATGTTGCACGTACTCTACCATTTTCCCACACCAGACTCGGTTTTCCTTGTATTGTTTGAGATTTCTGTGAAGACAGAACGGAAGTCGTGGCTTCATAGTTCTGCCATTTCCCTGTTCCCCATTCTCCATTCTCTTGTCTCAAACTGTAAGGAAACTGCACTTGTTTTCTCAGATTTCTCACATTGACATGTTTTAACAAGTGGGCGGCACGGTGGCACAGTGCTGCTGCCTCACAGCGCCAGAGACCCGGGTTCAATTCCCGCCTCAGGCGACTGACTGTGTGGAGTTTGCACGTTCTCCCCGTGTCTGCGTGAGTTCCCTCCGGGTGCTCCGGTTTCCTCCCACAGTCAGGTGAATTGGCCATACTAAAATGCCCGTAGTGTTAGGTAAGGGGTAAGTGTAGGGGTATGGGTGGGTTTCGCTTCGGCGGGTCGGTGTGGACTTGTTGGGCCGAAGGGCCTGTTTCCACACTGTGATCTAATCTAATCTAATCTAATCTAATAACCCTTGTGAATATACTCTGCAGAAACTCATCAATTCTTGCCTTGTTAATTGACCTTCCACACCATACACTCATAGACTCTGTGCTGACAGAAGTACAGCACGATCTATATTAGTCCCACTTTCCTACAGCAGGCACATAGCCTGGAATGTTATGACACTTCCAAGTGCTCGTCCAAGTACTTTTTAATGATTGTGAGGTTACCTGTGATGATTTCCCTCTCAGGAAGTAATCCCAGAACACAACACCATCGAGGTGAAAACATGTTTAAATCCTCTCTGAACCTCAAACGTTTCACTTTAAAAGTGTGCTCCCTTGTTCTTGACCCTCTGAGTAAAAGGAACATCAGTTGCCTATCCTCCCTGTCCGTGTCCCTCATAATCTTATCCTTCTGAATCACATCCCCCCCCCCCCCCCCCCCCCCCCCCCGCCGGCCTTCTCTGCTCCAAAGTAAACAACCCGAGTTTTTGCAGCCTCTCCCCATAGCTGATATGCACCATCCGAGGGAACATCCTGGTGAATCTCCTCTGCAAACTGTCCAGAACATTCATATCCTTCCTGTAATGTGGCTCCCAGAATTACATACAGTGCTCCATCATGGACAAAACAAAGTCCTGTATAGCACTTGTAATCTACGCCCGATGAGGAAACACAACACCCAAGGTCCAATTCTGAACTAGCCCATTACCCTGTCCAGCCACATTCAGGGATGTGTGGAGAAGCACACTCTGAGGTTCCCAGTGTGCTGCAATTCATTGAGTCCCCTCCTGCCTGGTTTCTTCTCCCAGAGTTCACCAGCTCATATTTATCAGGGTTACATTCTATCTGCCATTGATCTGCCCATCTGATCATTCCATCTGCATCTTCCTGTAACTTAAGGCTTTCCTCCTCACTGCTAACCACCCAGCCAATCTTTATGTCAAACATACACTTACTTATCACACCTTCCCCACCCTTTACCTAGCCCCTTCCACATTCACATGTATTTTCTTATGAATAACACAACAATAAGGGACACAACACTGATCCCTGGGGTACACCAGGGGACACTGGTCTCCAGTCAAACAAGCAGCCTTGTCCCACCACCCTCTGCGTCCTGCCACTAAGACAATTTTCGTTGTACCTTGTCAAGTTATGCTTCATATTGTGAGGTATTACTTTATTTTGCAATTTCCCAGGTGGAATTTGTTTCAAAGGCATTCCTACAAGACATAACAATCCACCTCCTCAAACTAATGCAGTCAAACCCATTGAATGTGACTTCCTTCTGATAAAGTCATGATAATTATCCCTGATCAAACCTTGCGACTCTGATTGGAGTTCAATTTTCTCCTTCCCTATTTTCTCCAGTAGTTTCCTTAACAGTGATCTAATACTCGCTCGTCTATAGTTCCCTGGTCTACCTCTCCCACCCTTACTGTGAAGTGGAATCGTATTAGCAGTGTTCCAGTTCTCTGGCACCTCCCCTATGGTCCGATTCTAATTAAAATATTCAGTCAGTGTCTTTCCTCCCTTGACCCCAACGGCCATCTGTGATACAACTCATTCAGACATGGAGATTGGTCCAAATTTATACAGAACAAAACCTCAAATCCCTGCTCGTATTTTACATCAATCTGTTCAAGAGCTTCCTAGTCCATCTTCTTGAATTCTGTACCTGCCTCCTCCTTCTCCCAAGTAAAATAGATGTGAAGGTCTCATGTAACAATCCATCAATGTTCTCCAGCTTGACACACAGATTGCCCATTTGGTTTCTAATGGACACTAACTGTTTGCTGATTATTCTCTTCTACGTGTCCGTGTAGAACATGGTGGGATTCTCACTGATCTCGCCAATTTGTACTTCTCCATGTCCCTCTGTTATTCAGTCCCCACTATGTTTCTAAGTTTTACTGCAGTCATCTCTCATGTTTTGAAACTCAGGATCAC